>NW_025421350.1:0-541645 GCF_011764305.1 Mustela putorius furo
GATTACTTTGAGAATCTCTCCATTGTAAATGTGTCATTTTGATGTTGAACGTATCTCTTTTCTCTCTTTAATGGATATCATACTTTGCTCTTTGCCTTCTAATTGATGCCCATTGATTGAACATTTCCACCAAGTTTTTCAATTCTTAAAAATAAAGCCTGCATATGAATCATATACAAGTCTTGATAGACATACCAGGGTTTTGTTGTCCAATTTTCTAATTGTTTTTTTCTCTTGGTTAAATGCCTAGAAGGTAAAATTGGCTATTTGTGTTAACCTGCAACATCATTTTGGCGTTTACAGCAATTTTCAAACGTACTTATTCCAAAGATGGTGTGTAGTCAGGGTGATATATGCCAACAACATTTTAGATGATTTTTTTGGTGCGGTTGCTGTTCTTCTCAATCTGCCTCCTACGTACGATGTAAAATTAAGCCTTCTAATTTTAGCGCAGTTCTAGGGATAGAATATGTGAAACATGTCCTAATTGTGATTTTAATTGTGTATTTTCTTTAATGCTAGAATGTTTTGAGAAATGTGGTCATGTGCTTATAGGAGCCATCCAGTATCCTTTTGGTGACAGGATCTCGCTCAATAGGAATTTCGTTTTTTTTTTGTCTTCAACAATGGTAAAATTGGTTTTTCTGGGTTGTTTGGTTATTAAGTAATGGTGTTTTAAGGTTTTTTATAATATTGATACTGTTCATTTTTAAGGATAAGCAGAGGAGATGTCCATTATCATATATAAGTTTGCAAATCCTTGGTGTCTGCCATCTGGTAAAGCTGTTTCTCAATGGAGCTGTGAAGCTGGTGTCTTTCAAGAAATTGCTACTAGTTCTTCCTGTACACGGGAGGTATAGACGTAAAAAAAAAAACAATATAAATACAATGTTGACCTTGGCCGAAACGGGGGACACAAAATCATGGCTTAAGATATTGATCCATCCTGTGGCGGTATGGTGGGAGTGGTCTTTAATAATCAGAGCATATGCTAGGATTGAATTTATGAATTTTGTTCAAGTCTTACATATCTTACACCAATTTGATGACTTATTTGTCTAGGATACAATCGTAAAATAAAGGTATTGAAACTATTTGTTTCCATTTTCTCTTCTAAGGTAAGAATATTATGAGTTTGTTGTTCTTAGTGTTTTTCCTATATATCCCCCAATCTTGTTATTACACAAGTATTAAAAAGTCAAGAATTATTATCTACCCTGATTAAATTCATCCTTTTAGTCTTCTGTAATTTTGACTTGATCATTATGTCTGATAATGAAATTTGCTTTAAAAATCACTTTTCAGTTATCTTGATATAACCACCAAAAGTTATAGTGTGATTAGTGTTAATATAGCATAGATTTTTTCTTTACTTTATCAAAAAAGCACTTCTAATATTTAATCCTGGGAAAAAAAAAAAACAGATTTTTAGCTCTGGAATGCATCTTTCTAAATTAACTTTTTTTTTTTTTTTTAAAATGAAGCAGAGTAGCAATTTTTGGTTAAGGGACCTAAACTGAAAGTAGGTTTATTTATTTATTTATTTAGTAAAAGATTTTATTTTGTTTATTGACCCAAGAGAAGAGAGAGAGGAGAGAGAAGCGCACAAGCTGGAGGAATCACGTTCAAAGGGAGAGGAAGAAGCAAGCTCCTTGGGGTGCAAGTAGTCCCATGCAGGCCTGGATCCCTGTACACTGGAATCATGACCTCAGCCAAAGGCAAATATCTGCTTAAACAACTGAGTCATCCAGTCACCCCTGGAAAATTAAAAAAAAAAAAAAGACCTTTTAAAACATTTTGTTTTGTTTCTTTTTTTAAAATATTTTATTTATTTGACAGACAGAGAGACAGGAAGAGGAAAGTATAAGCATGGCAGAGGGAAAAGGAGAAGCAGGTTTCCCAGTGAGCAGAGAGCCTGATGTGGGGCTCCATCCCAGTACCCTGGGATCATGACCTGAAAGGAAGGGACACTTATGGAGGAAGCCACCCAGACACCTCTTTTCTTTGTTTTTAATATATGGCAACTGATGCTTCCGAGCCACGAGGAGCATATTACCCATTGATTAAATCTTTGATAACAACCTATTTAAAAGAGGTGTGTAAATATATACTTACTCAGATTTATACACTTTGTGTTTTCTTCATAGTTTGGGGCTGGAGCCCATGGTCACAACACTGCTTCCAGTCTTTGCCTTCCCATCTTTTGATACCAGGTATTTGGTCAGCAAAGCAAATTAGTATCAAAATTAATAAGCCCTTGGCACCATATCTCTGGAGCCAGGGGTTGCTCTTAGCCAAGGCCCAGAGCAGTGGACCTCCCCTCGCTAGTGCTATAGCCCCAAGGACTAGGTCCCTGCCACCAGAACTCAGTCTTACATGTTATGCTAAGCAGACAAAACCAAAACAGGAAAGCTGCGACAGCTTTCACTGGCATGCCTCATCTCCCACTCCCTCGATGTCCAGGCAGTACCAGATGCCAGGGAGGGGTCTTGGTCCAACATATGGGAGGGAAGGAAGTAGCCACGAGCAAGTACCTGCCTCTCTGTGCCTTTCTTTCATGAGCAGGGTTGTAAGGAGGAGGAAGAGGAAGGGGGAAGAGAGCTGAACTTCAAGGGGTGAAGGCCTCAGGTAGGCAGCTGGCTCCTGCCAGTAGGAAAGGGACAAAGGAGAAGGCAGTGAGTCTTGCAGGGAGGGGTGGGGTGTAAGGGTTACAGCTTATGACGGAATCTGGACAGGAGTAATAGGGATACTAGTCATTTGAGTCCACCATTGGCAAGCTGGGCTGGGTGTCAGGGCAGGTAGGACTCCCTGGGCAACGGCACATGAGAGAAGGTGGAATTCTTCTCTGAGGAGCAGGTGGAGCTTTGGGTGTTGGGAAAGCATAGACAGTATTGTTCCAGGGCCAAGGACAGGTCCGGGTACTCCTGGTTGGAGGTCAAGGCCACAGTATGATCCAGGTCTTCTACCAGCAGCTTGAAGGTACCACATGCCAGCCACCCCTCATTATTGTGTAGAACTCTCTGGTGCACTTATTGGCTTATCCATCAAATGACTCCTTTCAGCAGCTTGAAAACCACCTCCACAGGCACTCCAGGATATGGGAGGCTTCCAGAGTGAAGATTTTGCACAGGATCACCCCAAAAGACCAGAAGTCACTCTGGTGGATGTAGATCTGGTCAAACATGGCCTTAGGGACCATCCACTTCACAGGCAGTCCACTGTTGGTTGTCTTTTTATAGTAACTGATGTGATGATATCTCTGGCAAGGCTGAAGTCTGAGATCTTCATCATGTTGTCCTTTGTCACCAGCAATTCCCTGGTGGCCAGGTCTTGGTGTATGCACTTCTTGGAGGCAAGGTACTCCATGCCTCAGGCTACCTGATAGGAACAGGATACCAGGTCCTTGGAGGAGAGTTGCTCTGCTGCATTGTGGCTGATATTGTAACAGTACTCCAGGTCAGGAGGCCTCTGGGCCTGCAGGTACTCCTGTATGTTGTCTTTGGAGGCATATTCCATGAGAGTGTACAAAGGACCGTCCTGTGTGCAGGACCCAGCAGGTTGATGGTGTCCTTGTGCTGTCCAATCATCTTCATCATCTCCATTTCTGAGATTAGGTTTGACAGGTCTTTCTCTGTTGCATCTGACTTCAACATCTTCACAGACACTTTAGTCAAATGGTTGGATTTGTCTTTGTCCAGCCCAATGGCCTCCTCCAACACCACCTGCCCAAAGTAGGGCTGTCTTAGGGGTCTTCCTAAACTGCCTGCAACCAGCCTGTCTCAAGGCAGTTATGAACTCTACATTATCCTCAAAAACATTAAACCACAAGCTAAAAGTTCTCTTCACTAGGTCTCTGTCGCAGGTCTAATTTTCTTATCTTTTCATCATTTATTTATCTTTTTTCCTAATTCTTATTTTCAGTATAGTTTATTTTGCTTCCAGGTGTTTCCCCTGGTTTCTGTATGCTGTTTCATAGGGAAGAATTATCCTGTCATAAAATTATTTCTTGAGCATTCATTACATCTCTCAGTTAAAATGGGTTCTTTTATGGTATTGATTCATTTGGGTTTTCTCAAACTGGGAAGAATTTTCAAAATGGTGTTTTCCTCAAGGTTCAGAGTATGTCTTAGCCTCATCTTTACTCTTTTTGAAATTCACTTTTCAAATTCTTGTCCCTCTTTTTATCTTTTTAAATTAAAATGTTTTATTTTTACTATTCTTTTATTTGAGTATAGTTGATATTCAGTGTTACATTGGTTTCAGGTTTTCAATATCTCCATACATTATTCTATGATCACTACAAATATAGCCACCATCTGTCACCATATAACACTATTATAATATCATTGACTATATTCTCTACACTGTCCCATATCTCTTTTTTAAAATCTCTGATTTTTATGTTTTCTGTTTTTCCAATTTTCCGCCATCATTTTACTTGGTTACTTTAATAAAATATGCCTGATTACACACTCTTTGCTGAAAACCATAGCATTTGATTTATAGTAGTCTTCTTCTTCTTCTTTTTTTTTAAATTAACATATAATGTATTATTAGCCCCAGGGGTACAGGTCTGTGAATCGCCAGGTTTACACACTTCACAGCACTCACCACAGCACAGACCCTCCCCAATGTTCATAACCCCACCACCCCTCCCTCCCTACCCTCCCCCCCCCCCCCCCGGCAACTCTCAGTTTGTTTTGTGAGATTAACAGTCTCTTATGGTTTGTCTCCCTCCCGATCCCATCTTGTTTCATTTACTCTTTTCTTATTCCCCCAAACCCCCCATATTGCACCTCCATTTCCTCATATCAGGGAGATCATATGATAGTGTCTTTCTCTGGTTGACTTATTTTGCTAAGCATAATACCCTCTAGTTCCATCCATGTCATCGCAAATGGCAAGATTTCATTTCTTTTGATGGCTGCATAGTATTCTATCATATATATATATATATATATATATATATATATATATATATATATCATTCATTTGTTGATGGACATCTAGGTTCTTTCCATAGTTTGGCTATTGTGGATATTGCTGCTATAAACATTTGGTGCACGTGCCCCTTTGGATCATATATTAGTCTTCTTTACCTCTATCAGAACCCCAGGAAGCTTTATTTATTTATTTACTCACATAAACAGATGATCCAACACAACGTTTTTTTGATGTTCAAATGTATTATAACGTCTTACCGCTTAACATTATGCTTACTGCTCTCTTTCACTGTCTGACTAAATCCTCATCATCACTATGCCATTTAATCAGAAAGAACATTTGAACTCAGAGTTCTCTCCATATCAGGGAATGAAGACTCCACACTTCTGTTTGTGCAGGTAAAATAAATGTTGATGTTGTCTGTCCTGCACATACTCCATCCTGTTCACCAGAATATTCACCATCAAAATACATACAAAATAAATACCATACCTCACCACTTCTATTACCACCCAGCATGCTAAAAAAAACACCATCATATGTTCCTGAATTATTGACTTGATTGATAACCCCACTTCCACACATACTGCACTCCTTTCTCCCTGCAAATTTATTTTGGTACAGCAATTTAACCTAAAAATCAAGTCAGATGATTTTATTCTGCTGTCGAAAGTCTTTTGGTATCTTCCCCTTTCATATTAAATAAAAACTGAAGGCGTTTCAATGTACTAGAAGGTCACGCATCAATACGTTCTTCCTCTCTCCACCACTATGAACTCCTCATTGGCCTCCTTGCTTTTCCTCAAAAGTAACAGACCAGCTGTTCACACAAAGTCTATATACTTACTTGCTCTCTGCCTAGAGCAGTCTTTTCCTTTAATATGTGTATAACACCCTCCTTCACTTCCTGGGTCTTTGTGCAAATAACGTCTCATAAATGAGATATAACCACCCAACACAAAATAAAATTAACTTTCCTCCCAGCATTCTCCAATGGCTTTTACCTTTCTTGTATTTCTTTGTAACACTTATCACCATCAACCATCAATCATTATTCTAATACTGGTTATTTTTTCTTTTTGGAGACAGAGAGAGAGAGAATTGGGAGGGGGTGCAGAGGAAGAAGAAAACACCCCACTGCCTAGAAAGCCTGCTGGGGAGTTACATCCCAGGACCCTGAGATCATGACCCAAGCCAAAGGCAGTCACTCAATGGACTGAGCCACCGAGGTGCCCCTCTATTATTGGTTTATTTCACTATTATATTTCAAAAGAATGTAAGCTCTTTGTGGTCAGGTATTTTATATGTTTTTATTAATTGAAGTATTCTCAGAAAGGTAGCTGGCAGATTGTAAGGGCTCACTAAACTCTATTTTGTTGTTATTATTGGGCTCCTTTATGGGCTTTACCTCTTACGCTAGAAGTCTATCTTTCAGATGTAAGCAATAAGAATAGAGCCCTGCTGCCTGTTCAAATGAGTAAAAAGCCTGTATTAAGTGGATATTTTAAAAAGCTAAATGAATGGCTTAATAGTTGTATATAGGGGGAAAGGGAACATATTTTCCACGGTTTAGAAGTGGAGTTCTTTTATAGAGTTCTTGTACAAGCCGACACTATTGAACGATAATGGGCAGTTGTACATTACAATTATACAAACACTTTGGTAATTTATACCCTTTTTTTGTAATTCATGACTGGATCATTAAATTCCTTAGGAGCATTATAGCATTTCAACATTTCCTGTTCAATAAACTTATTGGGGTTGCTACCTTTTTTTATTCAAATGGAGAAATAGTCATGATGTCATCTAAATAATGTGTTATCGATTGTGTTGTTTTCTAGGAATGAGTCGCACATGCTAGTTTAAAAGTTTTGTTAAATTCCCAAGTCTGTCACCGATAAAAGCCTTTTGTAGATTAGTAACTTGATCAAAACAGAAAAGTTATGTAACACTCAATTGTTATACTATCTTTGTTTCCATCTTGCATTGTAATAACACCCATCTTAACTCTATTTAAGACAAGTCATCGCCAGATGGCTTTCTGGCATTGATTGCATGATATGAAATCTAATATAACTAAAAGTTTTTGGTTTTAGTAGCATATAAATCAATTTAGAAAAATATATGTATTTGAATATAAGATAAAGTTTTTAAATTATTTGGCAATAGTAAACTAAACTTTTTTTTTGTAAATTTTTATTTTCTATAATTTCATTGAGCTCTTTTGCAATAAGAAACAAGTTACAAAAAATTAAGGTTTATTTACCCCAATTCAAAAATTATTAGGAATATAATCATAGAGGTTGAAGTATTTAAAATATTGAACCCAAAACATTTTATTAGGTAAATTCATGAATGCTGAGCATTCACTGTTAAAATATACTAACACTATTGATAGACTGGTAGAAGCCTAAAATCATATATTTATTAAATATTTATATCCATATCTTTTCATGGTGTGGAAATTCATTTCTCTAGCATTAAATAATATTCCATTGTTTGCATGTACTACACTTTATTTGACCTTTCACCTATGGAAGGATATCTTGGTTGCTTCCAAGCTTTTGTCAGTTATGAATAAAACTGCTATAGACATCTTTGTGGGTATAGATTTCATCTTCTTTGGATAAATACCAGGAACTGCTACTGCTGAATCATCTGGAAGAATATGTTTAGTTTTTTGTAAGAAACTGCCAAGTTGTTTTCCATTCTTTATTCTCAATAGACATGGAAGAACATTCCTGTTGCTCCACATCCTCACACAACATTTCGTGTTCTGTTGTCAGTGTTCTGGATTCTGGGTATGTACTGGTGTCTCTTTTTTGTTTTAATTTGTATTTTCCTGATGACATAAGATGTGAAGCATCTTTTTATATGCTTATTTGCCATCTGTAATATTTTCTTTTTGTGAGGTATCTGCTAATGTCTTTGGCTCATTTTTAATCAGGTTTTTTTCCCCCATTGTTGAGTTTTAAGGGGTCTTTGTGTATTTTTTGATTAACAGTCCTTTGCCAGATGTGTATTTTGCAAATTTTTTCTTAGTCTGTGCTTTGCCTTTTCATTCTCTTGGCATTGTTTCACAGAGTAGACATTTTTAAATTCAGTGCTTGTGCTTTTGTAGCTAAAAGTTATTTCCAAAACCAAGGTCATTTAAATTTTCTTCTATATTACCTTCTACATGTTTCATGTTTAGGTTTGTAATCCAATCTGAGTTAATTTTTGTGAAGAGTGTCTGATATCTGCCTGGATTTATTTTATTTTATTATTTTATTTTTATTTTTTTTTATATTTTTACATTTAGCTTCACCATTACTCCAGAACCACTTGTTTAAAAGATTGTATTTTGCTCTCTTGTATTGCTTTTGCTTTTATATTAAATATAAAATATAATTGATAATATATGTTCTGTTCCTTTATTCTAGTCTTTCTGTGATATTACAATATCTTGCTTACAATTATCGTTATGGTATACTTTTTTAAAAAGATTTTATTTATTTATTTGACAGAGAGAGAGAGATCACAAATAGGCAGAGAGACAGACAGAGAGAGAGAGAGGAGGAGAAGCAGGCTCTCTGCTGAGCAGAGAGCCCTATGCGGGGACTCAATCCCAGGCCCCTGGGATCATGACCTGAGCCAAAGGTAGAGGCTTAGCCCACTGAGCCACCCAGGCGCCCTATCGTTATGGTAAACTTTGAAGTCAGTCCTCAGTCTTTGTTCTCCTTCAACACTATGTTGAATATTGTGAGTCTTTGCCTCTCCATATAAACTTTAAAATAAGTTTGTTAATATTAAGCAAAATGAGACCTCAAGGATCTGAGAGATGTCTAAGAAGTACTTGATACATCCCTTGGGTATGGTTTATTGAAGTGTCTACCTGTCTGAAAGCTGGGGAATCTAGATAAGGGAGGGAAAATTAGTTATGATAAAACATATCAACAAACATGAATAAATTTTGTAAAACTTATTGTCATGGCTCATATACAATATGACCAACAGAGGGACTATCAAAAGGAAAGCATTAGTTATGTTTATTGTGAAATTTTTTATTCAAAATAAAGCAATGAGAGGGGAAGACACAATGAGAAAATTACCATTTTTTAAACGGTAAACTTCTTACCAACTGGAATAGGTTTTATATTCTAAGTAGTATATTGAAAAGTAAAACATTGGGGCGCCTGGGTGGCTCAGTGGTTTGGGCTGCTGCCTTTGGCTTGGGGTCATGATCTCAGGGTCCTGGGATCGAGCCCTGAATCGGGCTCCCTGCTCCGCAGGAAGCCTGCTCCCTCTCTCTTCCTCTCTCTCTCTCTCTCTCTCTCTGCCTGCCTCTCTGTTTACTTGTGATCTCTGTCTGTCAAATAAATAAATAAAACCCTTAAAAAAAAAAAGAAAAGAAAAGTAAAAAACATTAAAAATAAAATTTTAATTTAAAAAAGTTATGTAATTTTTTAAAAAGGTTAAAAATAGCAGAACCATTTTTCTTATAACTGGAAAATACATTGTATATATATCTATCAAAAATAACTTGTCATGGGGGCGCGCAGGGTGGCTCAGTGGGTTAAAGCCTCTGCCTTCGGCTCAGGTCATGATCCCAGGATCCTTGTATCAAGTCCCACATCGGGCTCTCAGCTCAACAGGGAGCCTGATTCCTCCTCTCTCTCTGCCTGACTCTGCCTACTTGTGATCTCTGTCAAATAAATAAATAAAATCTTTTATAACAAAAATTTTAAAAAATAACTTTCATGTCTGGAATCAGGAGCATATGGAAAAAAAAATAATATCTGAGGACAGTACTTCTGCCATGTTTTGTGCCTTGTTAATATTTTTAAACTGTCAGGCAACTTTTAGCTTTATTGAAATACCTGCGAAGATACTAGCAGTGCCTTTTGGAGCCCTATGACTATAAAAATTAATTGCAAATATTCAAAATGTTTACTATGGTGTCACTATTTAGGGCAACCACCAAGTATGTTTCAGAAGTAAGCATAACTGTTACTCTTCCATAAGGCAAAAGGGCATATTTTCAGGAGTTCCATTTGCTGTACCAGGAGGTGAATCAAGTAATGATTTTTGTCTATAAAATAATTCACTTTTCAATCTAACATTCCTCATTCCACATTAAAATAATAAAAACTAGGAGGGAGACTAAAACAAACAAACAACTACAACTACAACAACCAGCTTTTCCTTCAGTGGAAAAGTAAATATAACCTTATGAGTACCCTGAATTTATTTATTTTTTTTTTTAATTTGTAGTGAGTTTTTAAAATAAGCGTTTTTGATCATTAGCTGAAAGCCACCAGGCGTCCCCCCTGAAATTTATTTTTAAATATTTTAAGATTTATATATTTTAAGAAATAACAGGCAAAGTTTTATTAACTTCTAAAAAGTCTAGTTACTTTTATTTATCTATTAACTCATCTCTGTATGAAGTAGAACATGATCACACCTATTGTATCTACCCAAGTTTGTATGCTTTGGTTATTTCATGTTTGCTACTTCCTTGCTTAATTTTTACAATATTTGATACATAATAGTATCTTTAAGTCCATCTACGGTTTCACAGAATTTGTTTGAACTTCATAAAAATGTACCATACTTTTTGCACTGTCCTTGTTTTAATTCTCTATTAACTTTCCAAGATTTACTCACTTTAGAGGGTGTAGCTATCATTTATTTTTATTCCTCCATAATGCTATGTTTACAAATTTGTATTTATCTGTACCTTTAAAAATATCTTAATTATATACCATTTCTCATCTCACGTAACACTCATGTTACTTCTACACTTATCAGATATTATGTAACTGAAAACCACAACTCAGCAACAATATAGCACCATTTTTCAAAATTAAATGGCTTACCAGAATTCTTTAATTCTATCCTTTATTTGTATTAGATGACCCTTTATTCTTGTATTTGGCATTGTTCATATGGAAGAAAGCTTATAAGTTGATATTTCATAAATAGAAGGATTTATTATGATTGATTAATTATTTTCATTTAGAATGCATAGAATATGGTTGATTTAATATTTGTTTCTTACTCTCTGCCTGGAACATAGTGCTATCTATGTAATAGCCACTAAAATAGTAAGTTAATCACCTAGACTTTAAACTTCATATGAATAGGAATAACATACAGAACTCTTCAAAGATTGGGACATCTGGGTGGCTCAGTCAGTTAAACGCCTGAGCCTTTAGCTCAGGTCATGATCTTAGGGTCCTGGGACTCAGTTCTGCAACACATTCCCTGCTTAGCCGGGAGTTTTTGCTTCTCCCTCCCCCTGCTGCTCCCCCTGCTTGTGCTCTCTCTCTCACTCTCTCTATTACAAATAAATAAAATTAAAAAAAATGAATTCTTCTCAGATAGCTAATATAGAATATCGTCTTTGTATTCATCAAAGGGAAAGTGCCATATAATAATGAAATTCAGACTACTTCAAATTCATTTTTTAACCAGTAAGAAAGTACTGGAAACAAGCCAAAAATGTCTTTAATGAATTAAAGAAATAGATTGATTTTCAATATCTTAATGTTTCTAAAATAAATTGCAAGATTTTTATACTAGATATCAGTGTAAATATTCATTATACAAGGATATTCTAAAAATAAACCTGAGAAAACTATTTGACATATATGATGACAAAAACGAGTTTGACAAAAGTCAGTTTGGGGGTAAAACTTACAACACCTACCACCTGAAACTCTTGTTCTATAATTTAATTCTTTTAAATTTACAAAAAAATAAAAAAATAATATATCAGAGTAAGTATATTGATAGCTTTGAAGGTATGCTCTGGTTGTGCACTCTTTACTATTGAAAGGGGAATCAAATATGTGATGCTTATGGTGTGATTATATTAAAATTCAACAAGTTCAGAAGCATACAAGGAATAGAATAAAGATAAAAGATGACCCTTACTTATCCTAAAGATAGACATGGTATATATGTGCTAGTTGGGGAGAGAATCCAGTCAGTAGATGGAGGATGTAGTGTTGGAAAAAAAAAGACACAACGTTTTGGTTGAATGTTTAGCACTATATTTAACAAAGTGAAATTGTGTGTTAATAGCCTTGAATAAAATCCAAAAAATATTTTCAATTCATTGAAGATTATTTAGGAAAAACTTGAAAAATACAACTTGATAAGGATTCCAATAAAAGATTCATAAGCAATACAAGTTTCAGAATTTTTAGTATATTTTCCCTAAAAAGCCATTTGATTTAATTAAAAAGAATTCTATTTACCTGCCACTTAAATAAGAGGAAATTATTTGGTTTTGTAATAAGTCAATAAAATAAATTAACATATCTTCAGAAAACAGATATGCACACTAATTTTAAAATAATAGTGCTTAAGCTGTTCAGCAAACATTTGCAAAATTCCTTGCCATCAGCTGGCTCTGGAGTTCTGCTAGGTGAGTAAGGCCATGTATGTTACTGCTCAGAGTACTGACGCAAAGCAATTGTCCCCTTCACCTCCATTTTTTTTTTTGCCGTTGATACGTCATGCTATGTTGTTTAGAGATCCATAGATGGCCCTACATGAAGGCTTTTTTTGTGTGTGTATATGGGTGACTGTGATTCCTAACTTTCAAATCAATGGCTCCTGATTTAAAATGATTCAACTTATGATATATTTGGCAATGATGTGAAAGTGAAAGTGATTCAGTAGAAACTGTACTTTGAATTTTGAATTTGGGTCTTTATAAAAAGGGCCAGTGACATATGGTATGGTGCCGTCTTGTGATGCTGGGCAGGGGCAGTGAGCCACAGCTCCCAGTCAGCGAGAAGATTACAGGGGTGAACATCTGATATTCTTACAACCATTCTATATATAAACATTCTTCTTTTTTTTTAGTGTAATATTTAATAAATTGCATGTGATATTTGATACTTTGTTATAAAATAGGCTTTGCTTAAGATGATTTTGCCCAAATGCAGGCAAATGTAAGTGTTCTGAGTATGTTTAAATAAGCTTAAGGTAAGCTATGATATTTGATAGTTTTTAGGGGTATTAAATGCATTTTCATTTGTTGTATGTGTTTCTCTGTACATAGCCCCCTTGTAAGCTGAGGAACATCTCTATATGTATATGTAGCCTTGGTATGGCTTACATATTATTGGCATGAAACATCTAGAACAGTACGTGTGCCATATAATTGTCTACAACATCAAACAAGTTTCGTGAAAACTTGTGCCAAAGGGGTTTTGTCTTTAAGGATTCTTATTTCAGAAGGGTTCTCTCAAATGTAAGATTTTTAGAAGTTAAGTGAAAATCTGACCAAACTAAACATTTTTCCATTTTCCCTAGTGAGCAAAGATAGCTAAAATCTATCTGCCATTTTCAACACTGTACTCAACGACTGTAATTCTAATTTAAGAACAGATTATTTATATCAAAACCACATGTTGGCCTAATCTTACACAATATTCATAAATCTCACTCAGAGCCTTGGACACTTTTATTTGTTGAGTCTATATGGTACTACGGACATTCATCTTTTTTGACCTCATAGCTTCATGTATGTCTATACTTTTGAAAATACATGCATCATAGTTCCATTGTAAAATGTCTGGGTTATAAAATGTGCTATGCTAGCAAAATGGTAATAAGAACATACAAATGACCTGATGTAATGAACTGGACCAGATTGCCAGATATCACTTTTCATACAAGAAGATTCAGTGGTAAGTTTTAAAATAGCCAGCTATACTTCGACTGAATTATAACTCATTTAACTTCTTTCTTTGTGTACAGTATTATACATTACTCAGTACTATAGTAAATAAGTACTTTGGACAGATGTACATATGCTGTAATAAAAAATGTTTTTTTCTTCTTTCTTTTAGTCCTTTTTACTTGTAAGACTAGCCACAAATACCATGCCTCTCCCAAAATAATTTGCAATCCAAATTTATCTCTAAATGACTTTATTGCACAGAAAAAAATATATATATATACACTTAGAGTAGACATGTTCAAAAATAGTTACACAGCAGCAGGGCCCTAAATGTAAGCAGTATACTTGTTTTGTTTTGTTTAGTTTTTTTTTTTTTTCTTAAAAAAAAAGAGGTTATGTGAAATATTGGAATTTTATTTCGAGGCGTAGTATTTCAAGACAGTTAACTACACTTACGGTGTCAACAGCCTCTTGTTGGCAGTATGATTTTATTGGCTCCATGGAATAACAGCAAGAATTTACTATTGCTTCTTTCTTTTATGACACACACACACACAAAAAAAAATTGACACATTTGCTCAAGACCAACCAGAATCATTTTAACCTATCAAAATTGATGGGAGGCCTTCACTGCCAAAGTCACTGCTGGTTTTTCACAATTCATTGCAGACAATCTGCTACTCCCATTATGATAAAGGAGAGAAGAGTCATAATCAGGGAAGAAAGCTAGATTAATACTTGTAATTATCATTGAATTATTTAGCCTGCTATAGGATTATTATTAGTAGTGTCATTTGATAATTTTCTCTCATTTTAGTAAACACAACTGTGAGTAATTACCCTACCTAATATTTCTCTGTATTGGCTGACTAGCTAGCAAACATTCATGAAAATATCCATTAGCCACACATATAAAATGCTTCATTATGATGCTGTTGAATCAGAACATACCACTACCTGATCCTGTAGCTCTTTGAGGATTTGCAAATCAATTAATTCTATGTTTATTGGATTCTTCCCATACAATTAGAAAATGTTATAATAGAGTCCATGAACATTATTAGTTTTACCATTTTTTAAACCAGCAATCACACTTTGATTTTTTACAACAAAAGCAGAAATATAAACACACACATTTGGATCTTTTTTTCTGTTAGTCTGTCTGGACTTCAAAATCCTATTCCTCAAGATAATGCACACCAAAGTTCTGGATTAAACAAGAAATTAGATGGCACCTGAACACTTGGTTTAATATTCTCCAAAGGACTATGCAACTTATTTCTTACATTATGACATTGTTTTACAAAGATGCACACTTTTATAATGTTAGTATTTGTAATAATCAGTAAAGTCAATTAATCATGATTAAAAATCAAACATAAAAATTTCTACTTTTTTGCTTTTGCCCCCTCCATTTAGAACTTATTTATAGCCTGATAACTCAAAGGTCCCTATGTTTATGAAAATCTGGACAGAAATAGCTCTAAGATCCCATTCAGAACTTGATATTAATCTAAGTCTTTTGGCTCCATTTATCCTGAGGGCAAAGAGTAGGACAAAGTATTTGAGTACTGTTAGTTTATCTGGGAGATTATCCAAGGTAGAAAAGAATGGGAAAGTGATACAGTGAAGAAGCAAATTTGTCAAAGAGGTACGTTGTTGATATATAATTGTTGTTGAAAGAAAATGAAGGCTTGCTTTTACTGAAAGGTCCTGAGAAATTTCTTTAAGTTGTCCTCATGAAGAATTGAAAACTGACAATTTTATCTATTGTTCTTATTTCCACTTCACTGAGAGCTGTCCTCAGAGGACATTTACTCTCCTACACTTTGGGGTTGTGTTGGACAGACACATTCTAAAATGAGAGAGAGAGAACATGAGATGCTATCAGTGTTAAGTAACTGCAATTTCCCATGGAACTATCCACCACAGGTTTGGCTATAATCAGGTGTTGGGCCTTGATATCAGAGGGATTTGAGGCAGAATCATTTTAGGTTAATCATTATATCTGAAATTTCCAAAAACTTCAACTGATGAAACTTTGATTATAAATCTATAAATATATCAATAAATCTACAGTATTCAAATTATTTTCATAGAAATACACAGACAAAGCATCAATTGATTAATATTTAAATGTTACAAAATACTGAACTGAAAGAATTTGGTCATATAACAACGTGTAAGAAGTAGAACTTAGGTTTAGGTTAGAACTCAGGATGCATTGGAGACTCAGTTAAGAAATTGAATGGAGGGACGCCTGGGTGGCTCAGTGGGTTAAGCCACTGTCTTTGGCTCAGGTCATGATCCCAGGGTCCTGGGACCGAGCCCCAAATTGGACTCTCTGCTCAGCAGGGAGCCTGCTTCCTCCTCTCTCTCTGCCTGCCTCTCTGCCTGCTTGTCATCTCTCTCTGTCAAATAAATAAATAAAATCTTAAAAAAAAAGAAATTGAATGGATGTCTGACTATCTTATAGGTTTGCTAAAAATCAGTGACTTTGAGTCACGTGTGGCTATGCAGGAATTTTTAACTTTCTCTAAGAAGTTATTAGATTTGATTATATAATGGCAGTAAACGATGGGGAAAAGCAAAGTACAAACCCCATAAAGACAAAGACACTGAGTATGAGAAAAGAGTAATAGATAAGAAGAATCAATGCATTTGAGGAAAGTGGGAATTGAAATACACAATGATTGTTGATTTTGTTTAGATGGAGAAAACAAAACTAGCTTGCAAGAAGGAAATAACAGAAGACATGTTGTGATGTGAGACAGAATCCTGGAAAAGGCAGTAACGTGGAATAAAGGAGTAGGGAGAGCATATCAGGTAATTTGGATAGGAAGGAGTTAGGAGATAATTGCTTGATAAATTTTATATGGCCCACGTAAATGCACAGATTTCTCTTCTTTAATTTATATGGAGAACAGGGTGTCCTTTCTCTTCCCTTTCAGAGCACCAGAGGTGTACTCTTTCAGACTGAAAACCTGAAAAGCTCAGGACTCAATTGCTTAAGCACAGCTGAGAGGACATATTTCAATTAAGATTCACATTTTGCTGTATGTAGTAGACTTTCAAAAGTGGTTTAACCATATATTTTTTCATTTAACAAGAAGACTACAGAGAGTGTTTTCTGGTGTTGGTTCAGAGTCTTAAGAAAGTCAAGTGAACTATCTTAGAGGTTTTCATGGCTTTTTATTCACAGTTGCAAAAATTGCTGTTGGAGTTCTCACTATTAAGCCCACATTTCTGGCAGAAAGATAGAGGTAAAAGAGCATGATAGCTTGTACGACTGATACTTTGTCATATGGTTACAATATCACTAGAAAAGAGACAATAAAATATTTGATGTTGTTTTAAGTTTCCTTGTTGTCAATCCCTCAATGCTTTCTGATATTAAAGGAAAAAGTAGATGGATATTGACCTGGCAACTATCAACACCTGTCAGTCTCTCTTGGATAACCAATATCTCTATAATCTCTTCTTCCCAGTAAATATATATATATATATATATATATATATATATATTCATAACCCACACTGTGCGATCTCAAGTTCCTGCACCAAGATAAAATTACAATGATTTTCAGTTGTTCCAAATGGACAGAATACGCTTCCTTATGATATCATGTCTTATAAGATAGATAATTGGCTTGCTACCAATATACCCAGATGTGACTGTGGAAGAGACAGGAAAAAATAATAATATTTATTTATTCCTCGGGTTGACCCTGTTTACACAGATGCATTACTATTAGAAAAGGTTGGTTTGGGACATTGGAATGAATTTACTTAATGGGTCTGTATGTAATTGGGTGGGAGGAAATTTTTAATTTCTACAAAAATTATTAGAATTCTATCTTATTCTCTTTTGTTAATTTTCACATGTTAACAAAGCCAACGTTTTTGTCTAGCAGACAAGATCTTAAATCCTAACGAAAAACTCAATTATTTTTTTTTTTTTAAAAAAAAAAAAAGCCTCATCTTCTCTCATGCTACTTTAAATACAACTCAAAAAAAAAGGAGCTAAGTGGGGCAGACTTTTTATTTTATTTCATTTATCTTATTTTTAATTAAAAAATTAAAGATTGTATTTATTTATTTGAGAGAGAGAGCATGAGTGGGGCAGGGGGAGGTAGCTGCAGAGAGAGACTGTGAAGTATACTCCCTAATGAGCAGGAAGCCCAATATGGAGCTCGATCCCAGGGTCCTGACTGAGATCATGACCAGAGACAAAGGCAGATACATGTGCAAAATCCCATTTTTTCTGGGAAACGATACTTTACAAGAGATGTTTGAAAAAGTACTGGGGAATCAACTTTAATAGGAGACACAAAAATTTAATTGACTTTTGTAAAGCTACAGGGATCCAAATGATGGGAATCCCAGCCCGTTTAGGTTGTGGACCACAGAGTATTCTTCTCTGTAATATTTTATTTTCTTCCATGTCTACTAACTCCAGTCCAAGTTCCCTGAACTCTTTTTAGATAGTGCAAGACATGGCAAAGAATACCAAACGAGTGCCCAATATTCTACATTTATTACATCATTTCTAACATATAGAAGTGTGTTATCAAGGCTGGTTCTGTGAAAGAACATAGTTATGCTAAAGTGTGTTTTGTTCTCCAAGAAATTAAATGCACGATTATCACGCAATTATAAAATACTTGTGTCAAGAATTTTTATTCAAAAATTAATAAGAGAAGCAGATATTAAAACTAGTTCACATGGTTATTTGGGATATAAGCAGAGTTGTGCAGCAGAAGTGCTCTGGGCCCATAATTTGGGATATAGCATTTATGTTTTCTAATGAAATATCACTAATTTGCATTATTGTTAACAAGAATCTTGTGCATTACCATCAGTTTTTTCTACATTATAACATTATAACTTCTTGCTCTACTGTTTGTAAATAACTTTGTCAATAGCAAGCTAATAAATGGGGTGACTCCAATGGATTGAGATCATCTCCAGAGTTTCTGCTACATAATGCCCAGGACTCCATTGAAAGGACACCTAAGAATTTTATTTTGCCCCAAAATTTGATCATTTTTTTCACTGTCCTTACCTATTATCCAAACCTAGTCCTTTTGCTTCACCTTTCAGTCTAGGGACAACCCTGTATCTGAGTGAAAGGGGAGACTGATCACCTCCCATTAGCCAGAGATGCCCAGAAGGGGAGGGTATCCAACCTGTTTGAATCTGAAGAGTGCCTGACTGTGTGAATGTGTCTGTATGGCTCCACCACTTCTGCTACGGAGTCTGAGTGGGCTGCACCTTGAGTCTCGCATGGCGTCATATGGAATAACGGTCATCTACTCCACGGAGTAGCCTGGTCCGGGGTTTATATGGACAGGCCTTAGCTAAGACACTCCTAAATTCCCATGAGGGATGGGAACAGGACAGCAGGGGAAAGATCCCCCTCCTTTGTCTGCGACATCATTCATGATGGGAGGGAAACCCAGGAAACTCCTATCTTAAGACTGCACCACTTAGAAATAAAATAAAAAAGGGAAAGACACTGGTATAAAAAGCTGGTTTTCTTTCTGTTTAAAAGGGGCAAAGTTTTCCTAGCTAATTGATCTGTTAAAAAGTGTAAATGGTTTTCTCTTTGCCTGCCTGGAAAATTCATTTCCTATGTTTTGTTTTATCAGGTGTTAAACATCCCTAATTATATTTAGGCATGTGTTTTTTAAACTTTCTAAGGTTTTAGCAATTGTTGACAAGATTTAAACCAATGATAAACCTTGGGTTACATTTGGGAAAATGCTATAACTATTCTAGAGATTCTATGCACTTCCTAAAGTTTTAATGTTTTGAGAGATCATCGCTTGATATTGTAATTATGGGAATGTTATATGTCACAGAAACTGTAACCTGATTTTCTTGCAGCTAAATTGTAAACTCCCATGTCTCTTTAGCTCTAACCATATCCATTCTGAGTTTTTGTCATTTATAATTGTTTTAATTCTCTTGTAAAATGAGTTTTATATCTTCAAGGAGATTCCTATAAAGGACTTTCAGGACAAATACAGATATTTAATATACTTGAAAATCCTAAAACTGAAATGGGTAAGAATTTCCAACTAAACTAACTAAAGCCGCATTCACCAGATTTAGTAATATGGAACTAAATGAACTAAAAGATTATAATGTTGTGTCTCTTAATGTTTTGTCTTACTTTAAACATTGCTGGTTCTCTCTAATGTTTGCTCTTCCAGACCAGGGATACTTCCTCCTAGTTATCTGTAACTTACAGAGATGTGAAAGTGCTCAAGGCATTCAAATTTTCTCTCTATATGAACCCTCTGAAACCAAAAGGTCTCAGTAAGTATTCTTTCTTCCATGGCAATCAGTCATTTGCATAAGTTCAATAAGAATCTGTTCTCCTTTAACAGGACACCATTGAGAACTGGTTATTTTACCAAGGCTTTGACTGGAATGTCATATTTGAGAAAGACATGCATAGACTCAGATATGACCAGACAGCTTTAAGGAACTAACGTTGACTTTATGAAACCTGGAGCCATAAAGCCCCTTGGGACTGTTGGCCTGATACCTTGCTTACAGAGTTCCCAGCAGCCTCACCAGGTGAGTAAAGAATGTCACTCTTTGGTAGGTGCGGAAACTCAGAAGAGGAACTCGCCCAAATCAACAGGTATTGCAGGCATGCCTGATGGCAAGTACAGGGCTTGGCTTCTGGCCCGGAGAGGCTACTAAAAGTTCAACCCAGAGATTCCTTATAAGAAGTTCCAGCAAAGCAGATTCTAAAAGATCTATATGATCACACTCAACTGTTCTTGCTGAGCTTATGTAAATAATGGGCCAAGTTTGTTAAAACTGGACTTGTTTCACAAGTGTATTAGTCCTGATTTGGCTATCTCTGTAAATGAGGGTTATTTTAGAGAGAAAAATTATGTTTTAGTAACACATCTTTATGGATGTTAAATTCTAGATTTGATTGTCTTTAAATGTTTACCTAAGCTAAACAATTTGAGGTAAACTTCAGAGAAGTTACACATTAGCTCATTTAGATGATCTTCTGCTTTTTTTTTTTTTTTTGTGGGGATATTAGTAGAACCCCCTCACACATGATTAAACAACTGGAAAATGGGATTAATTCTCCTACAATTGTATAACTTAACTAACACCTTATGTGTGGCTGGGATAATGAAATTGCCTAAAAGCCAGCCTATTGCACTCCATAGGATTAACTATGGACTTGTGGAGACAATGGATGACCCCACTTTGTTTATGAGTGGATTGTATGATGCATGGGGGACTCCCCTTATCTCTTGACAAGTTTTCTCCCACTTGACAATGATCCTCTGTAATCAGGATATTGTTAAGGCTGGACCACTCAAAGGTCTTCTTATGGGTTTCATCCCTTAGTAATATTTATCCTAGAGGCCACCTCTGTTGAGGTGCAATTGCAAACAGATGCTTTAGCTAAGCATAGAACAGCCCTCATAAAAGGAGCCTCAAAGCTCACTATGGAACAGTCCCTGACTGTAATGACTTCACATCAGGTCCAGATTTGTCTTAGAAGCCAAAGGCCACCAATGGATGATAGAGGCCAACTAATTAAATATTGGACTATACCTATAGATATGCCAGAAATAATACTTACAATTTGTCAAACTTTAAACCTAGTTACCTGTATGCCTGAACCTGACCACTGTACTTCTTTCTCTGTGGAGCGGAGGTGTTCAAAGGTTGTTGATCTTGCTTATTCTATAATCAATAACCTCTGAACATTTTTGCTCTATAGACAGTCCTACAAAATAGGATGGCCTTAGATGTCCTGACAGCAGCCCAGGATGGCACATGTACAATTATCAAGACAGAATGTTGTGTGTACATCCCAGACTATCACAAAAATGTCACAGGACTAATAAAATATATGAATACGGGGCGCCTGGGTGGCTCAGTGTGTTAAGCCTCTGCCTTCGGCTCAGGTCATGATCCCAGGGGCCTGGGATCGAGTCCCTCATAGGGCTCTCTGCTCAGCAGGGAGCCTGCTTCTCTCTCTCTCTCTCTCTCTCTCTGTCTGTCTCTCTGCCTATTTGTGATCTCTCTCTCTGTCAAATAAATAAATAAACAAAAAAAAAGTATACCATAAAATATATGAATACCCAAATTAAGGCCCTACAAAAAATCCTTCTCTCTCTCTCAGTGAATGGTTAAGTTCCTGGTTTGAAGGAGGACTATGGCCAAATCTCCTTCTCGGGCTTTTCATTCTTATCGCCTTATTAACCTTAATATGTTGCTTTGTTCAGTGTTTCTCTACTTGGTGCCGAGACTCCATTGCTGCAATGACTTCACCACAACAGACGATCCTTGTCGCGTGAGAGGACGCCTCTTCACTGTCAGCGCTGGATTCAGCTGCCTCCACCTTTCGTAACTCCCTTATACATTCCTACCCTGTTCAATATTGACCCCAGTAGGTAGTGACAGCTCTACGCCCCTATTCAGCAGGAAGAGGTTACAGAAGATGAGACCTTCCACCTTCAATCACCTTAAAGCTTTAAGGGTCAAAATTGTTCAGGGGGAAATAATGAGGGAGCAGGAGGCTGGCTGAAGATGGAAAAGGGGCTGATGCCTTGCACCCCCCCTCTCCACCCACATCCCTTGGTAATATGTGTGACATTCCACAGGCACCCCTGACTGCCTTAAAAGAAGAATGTTGCTTTTATGCAGATCAAACTGGAGTAGTCAGAGAAACTATGGATAAACTCAGAGAAAGACTTGCTCAAAGAAAAAGGGATTTTCAGTCCCAGCAGGGATGGTTCGAAAACTGGTTCAACAGATCACCTTGGCTTACTACTTTGTTGTCATCTATAACGGGCCCTCTCATCATTCTGTTATTAATTCTAACTTTTGGTCCTTGTGTCTTAAACAGGTTAATACAATTCATTAAAGATCGCCTGTCTGTTGTTCAGACTATGGTCTTGACTCAGCAATACCAACTACTTAAACAAGTAGAGTCCCAAAAAAGGACTCAATTGAAGAACAAAACAGATGGATATAAGATTATATCCATGATAAAGAAAAAGGGGGGAATGAAGGACCCCAGGTCAGAACTATAGTATAGCCTATAAGTTTTAACATTCTTTTTATAACCAGCTCATGCTAACTAAGAAACTGTGGCCAGCTGACCATAGATAAGGGAGTCAGCAAGCAGCATAATAGGATAACAAATAGCAAAAATCTGTGTTTAACCCAGCTGTTTCTGGCTTCTGTATAATAATGCTTCTAATGCTTTGCTAAGAAATGAAAAATTGCTTAAACCCTCGCTCGCTGTGTAATCAAATAAAGTTATACCCTTCCCCTGTTAAGAATTTCCCCTACTACTCAATAAAATTGATAAGGGTTGTCTCCCGTACCAAGGCCGAGACGAGCGGTTCGGTTCACGTACACTAGCTGGAGACGTGCGGTTCAGCACGTATACAGATAAAGGATAGAAACGTGCAATTCAACATGTATCCTCTACTGTACACTACCTGAACGGTGACAGGCCAGAATGTATGGTTGATTTTAAAGGATTGGCTACCTGTGTGTAGGCCTTACTGTAATGCTTTGAAATTACTGGCTAGAAAAGTGAGAGCTCTGATGTAATGGACTGTAAAATTCTATATTAAGTCACTCCCGAAACAGATCAGGGCTCTCAGGCACTGACCCATCCTACACGGATTTCATGGTCAAGTGTCCCTGGGAGTCCAAGCATGCCCGAATAAAATCCTCTTGCTTATTGCATCCAGTGGTCTCTGAGTGCGTCCTTGGGTGCGGGTCCTCTACGGTCTTTCAGGTAAGGTTGGTCCAGCAACAGGGGTAGAGGGGAAGTACCCATCTCCTGCTTGAAGAGCTAGAGAAGACCCCTCTCGGAGATTGCCACCAGGGGAGGAGAGCACTAGATGCTGATGATGAAGAATATTTTAATGAGCAGAGAAGGTCAAAATGACAAAGTTCCAGGATCAGAGTAAACATATGAGATTAAAAAATAAAAAATAAAAAAAAAAGATTTTTTTGAAAGAACTTTTTTTTAAAGGACTTTAAACAAAAGTCCTTTTAAAGAGACAGTTGGCTGTTTAAGCCAAAAGTATAACGCACTGAGAGAATCGCCGCATTATTTATTGGGGTAGAAAGGACCTGGAATGTAGCAAGGCCCATTCTTGAGAGGAAAAAATAGAATAACTAACAGGCCTCATGCCTTGCACAGCCAGTGGCTAGAATCCCTGCCTCATGAGACCCTGTGCTAGAAGGCCGCTAGAACCATCTAGAACTATGTTAGCCTTTCTTGGAAGCCAACAAGTGTTTGCCCAGTTAAGAGCATGGTAACAATCAGTCACGTTATGTTATAATGATTGTCGATATCTTTAAAAGCCTTGTCAAGTTCCTTTTTGAGTAACCCTCACCCCACCCTTAGAGAAATTTATCTGTGGTTCACCTCCTTGAAATACTTCATTGTTGTTCCACTTTACCATAGCCAAAAAAAAAAAAAGAAAAAGAAAAAGAAAAAAAAGCTTTTTATTAACAATGTGTTCAGACGGGGACGCCACTGTAAACAATGAGAGCTTTCGCTGCCGGGTCAATTTAGTGGCGGAAACAGCTGAAAGCAATCAGGTCAGACAGAGCCAAGGACTGGAGGGATTTTTAAAATTACAAAAACCGAACCAAATCAAACCAATACAAAAATCAAAACCAATTGCCAAGATTTCAAGTTTGCTACTAAAGGTATGACATTCTCCTAAGACATGCGTGTGACCTGATCAATATATTTATATATTTATATTTAAAGAAGAAGGAACTATTTGATGCAGCAAATCCACGTTGGTTAAAAATTACCAGATATGGGGGCTCCTGGGTGGCTCAGTGGTTTAGGCCTCTGCCTTCGGCTCAGGTCATGATTTCAGGGTCCTGGGATGGAGCCCCACATCGGGCTCTCTGCTCAGTGGTGAGCCTGCTTACCCCCTCTCTGTCTGTCTGCCTCTCTACCTACTTGTGATCTGTCTGTCAAATGGGTAAATAAGATCTTTAAAAAAAGAATTACTAGGTGTGAAATACATCGAGGGTATGGGAAGGAAAATGATTTCACCTGATCTGACTAGGAAGTGGTTGAAGCCTGAATTAAAGTGCTATAAAAAGAGTAAAGCCCTGGGAAATATATGGGGAAAAAATCCGTAGAAAAGCAGCAATAATAACTGGCTGCTCTTTATTGATCCAGATCCTGCGGTAGACAAAGAAGATCTGGTTTAACCAGAGGATGATCTCATTTGTCCTCATGATCTGCCATTTCCTGCAAGCCAGGCATGGGGCTCTGCACTAGAGCTGCAAATGCTGGGGGAACCTCACTGTCCCCTTTCTCTTCTCAGGGGGACAACGGGCATGTCCATGGTGCAGTGTGACAGGCTTTACCACAGGGAGATAAAAGACTACCAAGGGTAGGTTGGAGCTGGGAAAAGCCACTTAGGAACAGATTTTCAGGGGAGGTGATAGACAAGGGCAAAGCGAAGAATGAGGATGAGTGTGTCAAGTTTCAAAG
Organism: Mustela putorius furo; assembly: GCF_011764305.1. Taxonomy (NCBI): domain Eukaryota; kingdom Metazoa; phylum Chordata; class Mammalia; order Carnivora; family Mustelidae; genus Mustela; species Mustela putorius. The sequence goes on from NW_025421350.1 coordinate 25,167, forward strand.
TGCCAGGAGGCAGCACAGTGCATTCAGGAAACTACAGCAAGTTCATGACAACCGACAGCTGATCTGGCAGCATCACCTGGGGATGGAAGCTGAGCCCCGGGGTTAACAATGGGGGTGAGATGGTTTGTACACAATGCCGAGGAGGTGAGGTACTACACTGTGGGGGCACAGGGAGCTACTGGAGGATTTCAAATATCAGAATCGTAACCATAATAGAGTATTTAATTGCATCCTAGCTTTCATCAAGGGTAAGATGCAATATATTTTATGTTCGACTAAGAAAGAGAAATGCTGTCAGTTAAACTAGGATATGTCATCAAGTGCAAGGTGAGTGCCACCTTAAGAGATATTAAAATTGCTGGGGGAGGACAAGTCTTAGAACAAGTAAACTGTGGTACTAGAATAATTAAGAAAGGTCGAACACTTGGATCAACAAAATAAGTGATTATTGCTTACCATGTGCCCCAAACTATATTAAGTCTTAGAACAAGAGACGTTCTCATCTTGATGCCCCGCAGCTGTTAGACCCAAGGTACAGAGGCAGTAGCCAACGACCAGCAGGCCCCAAGTGCCATGTGCAGACTCTAAGAGCAACTGCCTTTGAGAGAGGAAACGGTTGAGAGTGGGCTTTCTGAGGTAGAGAATTACTAGCTGCGCGAAAGTAGGAAAACTGACACAGAATCGGAATTGATGCCCCTACATGACAGAGTTGGTGAAAGTTCCCTTCTCAGAGATCTTGAGGCTCCTCAGAAATGTATTTTTCATTTTGGACGGAACATTCAGGATAAATATGATCTGTTCGTGTTCCTGGTTCTCTCATCAGGGTTTTTCTTAGGCTTCACTGGCACAAGAAAAGGGTTTTGATAGTCCAGGGCAAATCCTGACAAAAGCAAAGCATGGTATCTATGAAAAACTAACCATTCAGAAGAGAACAACAGATAAAAGAAGGCCAGGCCGACCTGACCCTGCAGGATAGGTAAGGTTGGTCCGGCAACAGGGGTAGAGGGGAAGTGCCCATCTCCTTCTAGAAGACCTAGAGAAGACCCATTCCAGAGAGACCACCAGGAGAGGAGAGCAGTAGGTGCTGATGATGAAGTGAAGGAGCAGGAGACTAGCTGAGTACAAAGCAAAAGCTGGCGCCTTGCACCGCCCCCTTCACCCGCTCCCCTCCATATTTGTAAGCATTCCTCAGGCACCCCTGACTGCCATAAAATGATAAATAGTTAACTTGCAGAAATCACAGTCCTGCAGGGTAGGAATCTTCCTTGGTTTGCAAATGTCCTTGAGATTTACAACAAAGAAGTTACCTTACCTTTGATAGCCGGAATGTAACATTTCACCAGGAGACTCCTAATTGTCTTTATGTTAGTGCCTCATTAGAGGGAAAGTGGCCTTGGCTTGATAGTAACCAGGCCTTCAATATCCTGATAGTGCTTTTTTTTTTCGCATGCGTGGGGGCTAACCGGCCAGTTCTGCTTCTGTAAGATTGCTTTGTCTGCTTTCGCGCGCGGGTCCCCTGACCCAATCCACGGACGCCAAGTATGCCTGTTCAAACTATCAATCAATCAGCTCAGCCCCACCCGAAACTTGTTTGTATCTGTCTATAAAAATCCTGCACTGACCCAGCTCCGGACCTCTCGGCGTTATCGGCAACGAGCGGCGCAGAAGTCCAGGTTCGAACCTGCAATAAACGACCCTTGCTGCTTGGCTTTGACTCATGTCTCTGGTGGTCTTTTAAGGTGGGGGTAATATTCAGTTGGCAATACATTTGGAGGTCCCACCGAGATCTCCCCTTCAAGCCTACCAGACAACTGGTCAACGGGTCACTGCAACCGATCGGTAAGAAAGCGGGCTTTGTCTTTTGTCTCTAATTTTTTTCGTATGCTTTGTTCTTATGTATGTCTTGTGTGTCTTGTCCTTTCTGTGTTTTTTCCTGGGTTAGAGTCCCAGGACCTGGGTTAGAGTCCCAGGACGGTGGCTGGCAAATACACCCTGGCGGACGCGCTATAGTGTTGCCAGCGGGCCAATGGGGAGGAGGCGTCCCTCGTGCCTGGCGGGAATGGCTTCTCAGAGATCGTGGGTTCAAGTCCCATCTCAGGGGCCGAGACGGCTTCTCAGAGATCGTGGGTTCGAGTCCCACCTCGGGGGCCAGGAGGGCCTCGCAGTGATCATGGGTTCGAGCCCCACCTCGGAGGCCAACAATGTATGTCTTCATGTATGTCTCCATGTTATGTCTTTAAATGTGGATATATGTTCCTTGTACTGGTCATGAAGGTTACATTCTGTTTAACGGGAGGGTGTCTAACCCTTTTGAATCTGAGGAATGCCTGACTGTATGAATGTGTTTGTGTGGCTCCACCGCCTTCGGCTTCGGAGTCTGAGTGGACTGCACCCTGAGTCTCGTGGAGCGTCATACAGCATAACGGTCATCTACTCCATGGAGTAGCCTGGTCCGGGGTTTATACGGATAGACCTTAGCTAAGACGCTCCTAAGTTCCCGCGAGGGACGCGAGCAGGACAGCACCTGAAAGATCCCTCTCCCCTTGTCTGCAACAACGTACATATCGGGAGGGAATATAAGAGATAGGTATTAAGAGCTAAATCCAGATTCAATGAGTCAGCTAGTAAATTTCCTCCTGACATATTGGATGATAATTATGTAAATAAGCCTTCTTCTAGTAAACCCAGGTTGCTGGGCCATCCCTAGCAAAGGGGACTCTGGATTTATTTCTCTCTGTTACTCCTAATAGATGTGGGGGGCTTCTCCCTCACTCACTTCCCATGTTAATGGCTATAACTTGAGCCAACTGGGGTTGGTCTAACTCGAGACAGAGACTATAAGGAATATTCCCAAGCAGCTGCCGAAACTCTCTTTGTTTCGGGGAAGTTTCACTGTGTTCTCTGGCCTGACTTGGACTGCCTAACCCCTCCCCCCTGGCTGATGGGAAAGCATGGTGTCTGCTCCTCTGTTGGGCCGTATGAGCTCTAAAACCGGGAATTTTTTCTCTGCTTCCTGGCAGCGCTTTGTTTCTTCTGTTTCCCCCTTACGTGTTTCTGTACCAACGTGTGTGCAGCCTGCATGACTGGCCTCTAGATCATGCACCACAGCTCCTTCTCTCTTCACTGTCAAGGAGCAAGAAGAGCACCCCCTGGACCTAACACCCCCCACTCCAGATCTTCCCACGCATGTCTCAGGTAAACATTCAAAGTGGAGTGGGCCCAGGTGGAAAGTAAATCAGTGTTGGAACTAAGTTAAGTTTGTTGGTTTAATTAAGATAAGACCTGTCTTTTAAGTTATCAGCAGTAAATGTGAAACTTCGAGGTTTACTGAAGGTCAAATAAGCTCATGTTATTTATTAAAATTTGTTAGCAAAGCAATAACTAAACTGAAGGTTAATTGTCTGTCTCAAAGTTCTAATGGGTAATTGCTGAAGTAGCTTTCAAAGTCTTTTTGGTAATCTGAAAGTTTTAAAGTTTTGCTTGGATGACAAATGGAATTAAATTGTGGACATCTAGGTCTTTACCAAACAGGATAAAATGCTAAGTCGTTAATTATTGGATATAGGTTTGTGCTTTTGACTTCTTACTGCAAAGAAACTAAGAGTATTTAAATCTGTTGGTAAACTTGTTTGCCACTTAACTGATTCATAAATTTGCCACCTGAAGAATTCTGTTGTGTAACAGTTCACAATTGGTTAATAACTAAAGGTGTTTCTAAGAATACAAAGTTCTGCTTAGTGTAACTAAGACTGATGGAAATAAGGGAAACTCTGTATGTAAGAAAGTAGCAGATATGTAAGAAAGATTTAAGGAATGGGAATACATTTTGTTGAAGGTAAGGGAAGGTAATTTTGTCCTAAATGAATGGGTTTTAAAGGTACATTACATTAGTACAAGACTGAAATTCTCTGTTCAAAGGATAAAGTTTTATTAGATTAATTGATCTCCTGTTACGAGAATGTAAGTGATTTTCTCTTTGCCTGCCCAGAAAAACCAGTTTCTATGTTTTTGTTTTATCAGGTGTTTAACATCCCTAAGTATATTTAGGCATGTGCTTCAAAACTTTCTAAGATTTTAGCAAATGTTGACAAGATTTAAATTGTAAATCTCTTTAACTTGGGCTTTTCCTTGGTATGTGAAGTTTCTCGTGAAATACTACTGAAACAATGATAAACCTTGGATTACATTTGGGAAAATATTATAACTATTCTAGAGATTCTATGCACTTCCTAAAGTTTTAATGTTTGGAAAGATCATCGCTTGATACTCTAATTATGGAAATGTTATGTATCACAGAAATAACCTGATTTCCTTGCAGCTAAATTGTAAAAACTCCCATGTCTCTTTAGCTCTAACCATATCCATTCTGAGTTTTTGTCATTTATAATTGTTTTAATTCTCTTGTAAAATGAGTTTTATCTTCAAGGATATTCCTATAAAGGACTTTCAGGACAAATACAGATATTTGATATACTTGAAAATCCTAAAACTGAAATGGGTAAGAATTTCCAAAACTAACTAAAGCCGCATTCACCAGATTTATTAACATGGGACTAAATGAACTAAAAGATTATAATGTTGTGTCTCTTAATGTTTTGTCTTACTTTAAACATTGCTGGTTCTCTCTAATGTTTGCTCTTCCAGACCAGGGATACTTTTTCTTAAGTTATCTGTAACTTATAGAGATGTGAAAGTGCTCAAGGCATTCAAATTTTCTCTCTATATGAACCCTCTGAAACCAAAAGGTCTCAGTAAGTATTCTTTCTTCCATGGCAATCAGTCATTTGCATAAGTTCAATAAGAATCTGTTCTCCTTTAACAGGACACCATTGAGAACTGGTTATTTTACCAAGGCTTTGACTGGAATGTCATATTTGAGAAAGACATGCATAGATTCAGATATGACCAGACAGCTTTAAGGAACTAACGTTGACTTTATGAAACCTGGAGCCATAAAGCCCCTTGGGACTGTTGGCCTGATACCTTGCTTACAGAGTTCCCAGCAGCCTCACCAGGTGAGTAAAGAATGTCACTCTTTGGTAGGTGCGGAAACTCAGAAGAGGAACTCGCCCAAATCAACAGGTATTGCAGGCATGCCTGATGGCAAGTACAGGGCTTGGCTTCTGGCCCGGAGAGGCTACTAAAAGTTCAACCCAGAGATTCCTTATAAGAAGTTCCAGCAAAGCAGATTCTAAAAGATCTATATGATCACACTCAACTGTTCTTGCTGAGCTTATGTAAATAATGGGCCAAGTTTGTTAAAACTGGACTTGTTTCACAAGTGTATTAGTCCTGATTTGGCTATCTCTGTAAATGAGGGTTATTTTAGAGAGAAAAATTGTTTTAGTAACACATCTTTATGGATGTTAAATTCTAGATTTGATTGTCTTTAAATGTTTGTTTACCTAAGCTAAACAATTTGAGGTAAACTTCAGAGAAGTTACACAATAGCTCATTTAGATGATCTTCTTGCTTTTTTATTTTGTGGGGATATTAGTAGAACCCCCTCACACATGATTAAACAACTGGAAAATGGGATTGATTCCCTTACAATTGTATAACTTAACTAACACCTTATGTGTGGCTGGGATAATGAAATTGCCTAAAAGCCAGCCTATTGCACTCCATAGGATTAATTATGGACTTGTGGAGACAATGGAAGACCCCACTTTGTTTATGAGTAGATTGTATGATGCACGGGGGACTCCCCTTATCTCTTGACAAGTTTTCTCCCACTTGACAATGATCCTCTGTAATCAGGATATTGTTAAGGCTGGACCACTCAAAGGTCTTCTTATTGGTTTCATCCCTTAGTCATATTTATCCTAGAGGCCACCTCTGTTGAGGTGCGATTGCAAACAGATGCTTTAGCTAAGCATAGAACAGCCCTCATAAAAGGAGCCTCAAAGCTCACTATGGAACAGTCCCTGACTGTAATAACTTCACATCAGGTCCAGATTTGTCTTAGAAGCCAAAGGCCACCAATGGATTATAGAGGCCATCTAATTAAATATTGGACTATGCTTATAGATATGCCAGAAATAATACTTAAAATTTGTCAAACTTTAAACCTAGTTACCTGTATGCCTGAACCTGGCCATTGTACTTCTTTCTCTATAGGGCAAAAATGTTCAGAGGTTATTGATCTTACTTACTCTATTTTTCCAGATTTAAGATGCCCCTGTTAAAAATACGAATGACAGTTGGTTTTCTGATGACAGTAGTTTTTTCATAGAAAGAATAAGAAAAGCTAGGTGTGCCATAGTGCTCACTTGCACTTTGCAATTGCCAAAGCCTAAGAATTAACATTTATACTGACTCCAAATATGCTACATGCCCATGGAGCTATTTGGAAGAAAGGGGATTGCTATCAAGCCATAAATCCCCAATCAAATATGGGCCTAAGTTTCAAAACCCTCCTTATCGCTATACTAAGAATGGCATATACTAAGGATGGCATATACTAAGGATGGCATCTGAGATACATATCTGTGGCTTACACCCACGATTGGACAGCTCAGTCAGAAGGCAGTTTTTTATGCTGGGAACAAAGGAATCATACGAGTGGTATTGGGCAAATAACACACGATGTCTAGGATGGCTCACTAGAAATGTGTCCACAAATAATAGTACTTCAGGCTACTGACTGGTTTGCTACTGACTGGGCAAGGCGACCTGGCATCAGATGGCCAGCTCCAAACGGAACCCACTGGATATGTGGAACCAACTTGTGGCCCTGGCTTCCTCCAGGGTAGATAGGTCGCTGTACTTTAGGATTTGCCTGAATTCATGGGTGCATTACTAAAACCATTACAACCCCAGCTAATCTCCCCAACTTGAAATAAAGATGGACGCGATCTGTTTTTAAATGGTATGATCACTTAGCATCATTTTTTTGTTCCATCTGCGGGACTAGAGGATGTCATGTGGCATGTAGAAGCCTTTTAAATAAATATACTACAAAGGCACTCAATGATTCACTAAATGGCATCTCCCTACTTAATACCGAATTGTCACAGATATGCAAGGCAGTCCTACAAAATAGGATGGCCTTAGATGTCCTGAAAGCAGCCCAGGGTGGCACATGTGCAATTATCAAGACAGAATGTTGTTTGTACATCCCAGACTATCACAAAAGTATCACAGGACTAATTAAGGATATGAATGCCCAGATTAAGGCTCTACAAGGTCCCTCTCTCTCTTTTAGTGATTGGTTAAGTTCCTGGCTTGGAGGAGGGCTATGGCCAAATCTCCTTTTCGGGCTTCTTATTCTTATCGCCTTATTAACCTTAATATGTTGCTTTGTTCCATCTTTCTCTACTTGGTGCCGAGACTCCATTGCTACAATGACTACACCACGACAGACGATCCTTATTGCACGCGAGGATGCCTCGTCACTGTCAGCGCTGGATTCAGCTGCCTCCACCTTTCGTAACTCCCTTATACATTCCTACCCTGATCAATATTGACCCCAGTAGGTAGGGACAGCTCTATGCCCCCATTCAGCACGAAGAAGTTATAGAAGATGAGACCTTCCACCTTCAACCCCCTTAAAGATTTAAGGGTCAAAATTGTTCAGGGGGGGGAATGAAGGAGCAGGAGGCTGGCTGAGGACAAAGCAAAAGCTGGCGCCTTGCACCCCCCCCCCCTTCACCCGCTCCCCTCCATATGTGTAGCATTCCTCAGGCACCCCTGACTGCCATAAAATGATAAATAGTTAACTTGCAGAAATCACAGTCCTGCAGGGTAGGAGTCTCCCTTGGTTTGCAAATGTCCTTGAAATTTACAACAAAGAAGTTACCTTACCTTTGATAGCCGGAATGTAACATTTCACCAGGAGACTCCCAATTGTCTTTATGTTAGTGCCCCATTAGAGGGAAAGTGGCCTTGGCTTGATAGTAACCAGGCCTTCAATATCCTGATAGTGCTTTTTTTTTTTTCGCATGCGTGGGCTAACCGGCCGGTTCTGCTTCTGTAAGATTGCTTTGTCTGCTTTCGCGCGCGGGTCCCCTGACCCAATCCACTGACGCCAAGTATGCCTGTTCAAACTATCAATCAATCAGCTCAGCCCCACCCGAAACTTGTTTGTATCTGTCTATAAAAATCCTGCACCGACCCAGCTCCGGAACTCTCGGCGTTATTGGCAACGAGCAGCGCAGAGGTCAGGTTCGAACCTGCAATAAACGACACTTGTTGCTGGGCTTTGACTCACGTCTCTGGTGGTCTTTTTAAATGGGGGTAATATTCAGTTGGCATTACACCCCCTCTCAAACATTGTTTATTTCTGTGAAGGCTTTTCCTAGTTGGTTTCAGGGCAAGAGCACTCTTCATGGGGAAGGGGAGAAGGGCAGGACCCGAAGAGAGACCTAGTGGACTCTGACCTGAACCGAGAGCTAGCATCAGGGCTCAATCTGAAGAGCCTGAGATCACCCCCTGAGCCAGAACCCAGAGTTGGGCACTTCACTGAAGGTGCCGCCCAGGTGCTCCTCAGCTGTTGTTGACCCATTTCTGTAGACGGGCGCCTGCGTGGCTCGGTTAGTTTAGCGACTGCCTTGGGATCAGGTCATGACCCCGGGCAGGCATGATCTCCTACCACCTCCCGCTCCCAGATCCTTGGGGAGTTGGCTTCTCCCACTGACCATCTCCTCTCTCATGCTCTCTCTCACTCATTCTGTCTCCATGAAAGAAAGACAAGCTTTCCACAGTGTCTGGAGCCTTGTTGGATGGGCTTGAATTGTGGATCTCAGGGAGTTTTCTCATCGCATGCAGACACCTTGAGGATAGCCATGTCTTTCTAAAAGGATCCCTTGTTGTTCTGCAATGGTTTCTTTCTCTGTTCACGGATCGGGTGTCTTTCCATTGTCTCTTCTCAAGACCTCGGAAAAGCAGCCTTTGAGGATTCCTTTGGGTACATACGGACTAGTCCTTTTCATCCTTTCTCTTTCCACAAAATCTATACTAGCCTCTGCATCCCCCTATGTAGAGTTTATTTTTCACTGACCTATGCAGGTCTTTTCTTTCAATAGAATTTCAGTCGCTCATTCTGAAGGTCATTGTTGAAAAGTTAAAGGTGAAGTCTACTAACTCGCTAGGCGTATTTTCTTTTTCCCGTCTATTCCTTCCTCCCTTTCTATCTATACACATAGATATATATATATAGGAATACATATACACACACACACGTTTGTGTGTGTGTGTGTGTGTGTGTGTGTGTATGTGTTTATGCATATGAAGTATCCCAGTCCTAAACCCCAGCACCTGGGAGCATGACCTTATTTAGAAATAGGGTCCCTGGAGATGTCACTAGCTAGCATGAGGTCATATTTGAGTAGACTGGGCCCCTAATTCAGGGGGACTTATGTGCTTCTAAGAAGGGAGAGTGCGGATACACAGATATGCACTGAGGGAGAAGGCCCGGTGTAGAAGTCCAAAGCCAGAGCAATACTTCAAGCTGGAAAAGTGGCCTGGAACAGATCCATCCACAATACCTACAAAAGGAGCATGTCCTACCAACATTGTAGCCTCTAGAAATGTGACTGTCCACTTCTGTGGTTTCAGCCTCCAGGCTTCTGGTATCTTGTAGTAGCAACCATAGAAAACTTATATATATATATATATATATATATATATATATAACCATTATATAAAACCATGGTTATATATATTATAATGTATATATATATATTATACATTCTTTTACCTCATAAAACATTTTTGTTCAGAATCTCAGTCTTCCTTCCTTTCAATGGAATGTGATTCTCATTCTTTTGGTGCCTCCTGAACAATTCGACCACGTCTGTCTTCCACTTCAATTTGCATGAAAGTTATTCTTACCTAAAGTCTTCTGCCATTTCTTTAAAAACAGTTGGCATCTTTTTGCAGTTTCCAGTGTTTTTGGTTTGAGTATCTAATTATAGGCAGATGAAGGTAACTTTCATCCACTCTTTCCTTCTGAGTTTGTTTCTTTCTGGGAAAGTATATTTTCTACTCTTTAAAAAGAAGGACCTAGAAAAGCGAAATGGTTCTTCTTTGTAAGTCTACATTCCCTTTCCCCATTTTCTGTGTACTTTCTGAGACCGCAGATTTGGGGGCCGACAGCATGTATCAGCCTTAAAAAAAAATTATAATAAAACTTAAAGGAAGTTAAATTAAATATATTTAATTCAAATGAAACTTGAAATTACAAATGAAAATTTAGAATTAAAAATATAAATTAAATACATTGGAAGGGGAGGGGAAACATGAGAGACTAAGGACTGTGAAAATCAATATGAGGGCTTTGAAGGGGCGAGGGGTGGGAGGTTGGGGGAACCAGGTGGTGAGTATTAGAGAAGGCCCCTATTGCATGGAGCACTGGGTTTGTTGTAAAAACAAGAAATACTGGTATGCTGAAATGAAAATTAAAAACAAAAGAGAGAAAAATGAAAAAACTTAAATAAAAACATTTAAAGAAAAACACAGGGATTTTTCATAAGAGATCTACGAGGGCTGTGAGTTGTGTAAACCTGGTGAATCACAGACCTGTACCCCTGGAGATAAAAATATACTCTATGTTTTTTTAAAAAAATAATTGAAATAAAATAATAAATAAATAAATGGGGATGTACAAAGCGATGAAACAAAGAAAATGCAAGACAATGGGCATCATTTGAGGGGCTCAGTCCTTTCATGAAATGTCAATGGTTTCTCTACTCTAATGAAAAGATGAACTTGGTTAGATTGCATCAATACCCATAACCACACAGAATGCTGTGCTGCTTCGAGGAGGGACAGAATCAGCTTTCGAAGGCAGAAAGAAAAAATTCGGTAGTATTGAAAACCTAAAATTGAACAAGACTTCTACCAACCTAGACGGGGACATCATAGCGAGTATAAGAAGGGGCGGGGGAAACACTGAAGGTACAACAAACAAAATGGAAAAAAAACACAGACTGAAATGTGTATAGAAAGATATTCTCAGAGATGGGAGAAAGTATGAGAATCAGGAAGTAAATTCCTCCAAGTCATCAGATAGAAGTTAAAAATTCAGGAAAATTAAATGGACTCCTGGGACATACGAACAAAGCTTGAAACTCCTGTTAATGAGAAGAGCAAAAGGAGGACTTCGTCTCTCCAAAGATTTTATACCATCTCTACCCAGCAAGGCTCCAATCAGAATACCATCCAAGATGACTGAGGATGGTCCATATGTTCATAGGTTACCTAGGTGAATAGAACACGTACAGAGATTGGATGAACGGTAGTGTACAGTTTCAATGGACCCCAACTGGATGGAGGGATTCAATGCAATCCAGTTTCTGATCTAGCAAGTGCCTGTGCCCGTGGGTAAGCCAGTTCTCCTATTGCCCTGGACACGAAAAGGGCTCGTCATTCCCCGGCAAATCTGAAGAAAGAAGCGAGAGCAAGACTGAGGGGAGAAAGAGAGTGAGAGGAGAATCTGATGGGATAGGATGTCTTACAAAAGGTCTCTTGAAATGACCCGAGGAAATAGACCAACACGAAAGGGCAGACTTTGACCAAGCGGTGCTAAACGACGTGAATATCCACGTGGAACAGAAGAGGTCCGAACGCTATTCCAGACTGATGGAGCCTACATACGAAAGAAGACATCAGAAAGTTGTCTGGAAGATACAATAGGAAACCCTTTGGAGGATCTGGGGGAGGTGGCAGAGATGAGTGGAGCACACCACCAGAAACGGGAAGCCCAAGAAGGGTTAGGAAGTTGGACTCTACGAATCCAAGGTTCCAAACACAAAATCTTGCCCAGCAAAGGACAAGACGAAAAGTATGAAAGGTTGTATGGAGATACCACCTAAGGAACTGTATACAACTCGAGAGAGGATAACTGGGAATCAAGAAGGATAGGTAGGTACCTTCAAAACAATGAAAATCCTTGCACAGAAATATGCCAAGGAGAAAATCATCAGCCAAGAAACCCATGCAAAGATTCCTAAAATGCTCAGTGATCACAAAAGTGCCAAGGAAAACACAACCTCTGGGTTAGTGTTATCCGAGTGGAGGAGGACCTCGAAGCGTGTTGCCTAATGCAACGGACTGAATCGTGAAAAACGGATTTAATCATGGAGTGGGGCACCTGGGTGGCTGCTTTCTGCTGGGGTCCTGATGCCAGGGTCTTGGGAGCAAGCCCTGCCTGGGGCTCTCTGCTCAGCAGGAAGCCTGCTTCTCTCTCTCCCACTTGCACTTCTTGTACTCCCTCTCCAAGGGGGCTCCCTCTCTCACTGTGTCTGTCTTTCTGTCAAATGCGTCTATCAAACAAGCAATCCCTTCCATTCAAGAAAGTAAAAATCAAATGTTGACGCATGGGGTCCTCATGAACGACAAGAATCAGGAGGGTTGTTTGATGATTTCTTGGAAGTTTTTCTTCCTTCCTTGGACAGACAGAGAGGAGAAGGAGGGAGAGAGACAGGCCGAGAGAGAGGGCCAAACAGGCTCCCTGCTCAGGAAAGAGCCAGATGCAGGGCAGGGTCCTCAGGCTGGTGCGTCGCCAAGTGCAGCGTGAAGCCCTGCAGCAGCTCCAACAATCCCAAGGGGATCTCCCTGCAGGTCTTGCCTGCCCCTCCCCCGCCGGGGACGCCTGGGCGCCGCCCTCGCCTCCTCCCTGAGGGATCTTTGGCCCCGCTGCCCCAAGAGAACACGCTCAGAGGGCACTGGAGGCCCTCCTGGAGGCTTGCGCCAAGGCTCCCTGGGCTCAGCTGTTCCCTGCGGCGGGGGCTGCAGCGGGGGCGGCGGGGGCGGCGGGGGGGGGGGCGGCGGGGGGGGGGCGGCAGGGGGGGGGGAGTTGCTGCCTTGGTGGCTGCGACGGTGTGTCGCGAGGCGGTGGGCGGTGGCGGCTGAGCGAGCCGGGCCCTGGCAGGGCGGGCAGCATCTGGGGCACCTCCCGCTCGCCCTGGGTCAGTCGCTTCTCTCCCCACCCCTCCCCCTCTCAACCATTGTTTATTTCTGTGAAGGCTTTTCCTAGTTGGTTTCAGGGCAAGAGCACTCTTCATGGGGAAGGGGGGAAGGGCAGGACCCGAAGAGAGACCTAGTGGACTCTGCCCTGAGCCCAGAGCTAGCCTCAGGGCTCAATCTCAAGAGCCTGAGATCACCCCCTGAGCCAGAACCCAGAGTTGGGCACTTCACTGAGGGTGCTGCCCAGGTGCTCCTCAGCTGTTGCTGACCCATTTCTGGAGATGGGCGCCTGCGTGGCTCGGTTAGTTCAGCGACTGCCTTGGGCTCAGGTCATGACCCCGGACTGGTAGGATCTCATCCCGCCTCCCGCTCCCAGCTCCTTGGGGAGTCGGCTTCTCCCACTGACCATCTCCTCTCTCATGCTCTCTCTCACTCATTCTCTCTCCATGAAAGAAAGACAAGCTTTCCAAAAAGTGTCTGGAGCCTTGTTGGATGGGCTTGAATGTGGTGGATCTCAGGGAGTTTTCTCATCGCATGCAGACACCTTCAGGATAGCCATGTCTTTCTAAGAGGATCCCTTGTTTTTCTGCAATGGTTGCTTTCTCTGTTCACGGATCGGGTGTCTTTCCATTGTCTCTTCTCAAGACCTCAGAAAAGCAGCCTTTGAGGATTCCTTTGGGTACATACGGACTAGCCCTTTTCACCTTTCTCTTTCCACAAAATCTATACTAGCCACTGCATCCTCCTATGTAGAGTTTATTTTTCACTGACCTATGCAGGTCTTTTCTTTCAATAGAATTTCAGTCGTTCATTCTGAAGGTCATTGTTGAAAAGTTAAAGGTGAAGTCTACTAACTCGCTAGGCGTATTTTCTTTTTCCCATCTATTCCTTCCTCCCTTTCTATCTATATACATAGATATATATATAGGAATACATATACACACACACACGTTTGTGTGTGTGTGTGTGTGTGTATGTGTTTATGCATATGAAGTATCCCAGTCCTAAACCCCAGCACCTGGGAGCATGACCTTATTTGGAAATAGGGTCCCTGGAGATGTCACTAGCTAGGATGAGGTCATATTTGAGTAGACTGGGCCCCTAATTCAGGGGGACTTGTGCGCTTCTAAGAAGGGAGAGTGCAGATACACAGATATGCACTGAGGGAGAAGGCCCGGTGAAGAAGTCCAAAGCCAGAGCAACGCTTCAAGCTGGAAAAGGGGCCTGGAGTAGATCCATCCACAATACCTACAAAAGGAGCATGTCCTACCAACATTGTAGCCTCTAGAAATGTGACACTGTCCACTTCTGTGGTTTCAGCCTCCAGGCTTCTGGTATCTTGAAATAGCAACCCTAGAAACTTATATATATATATATATATATATATATATATATATACATTTATTTATTCATTCTTTTACCTAATAAAATATTTTTTCAGAATCTCAGTCTTCCTTCCTTTCAATAGAATGTTATTCACATTCTTTTGGTGCCTCCTGAACAATTCGATCATGTCTACCTCTTCAATTTGCATGAAAGTTATTCATACCTAACGTCGTGTGCCATTTCTTTAAAAACAGTTGGCATCTTTTTGCAGTTTCCAGTGTTTTTGGTTTGAGTATCTGTTTATAGGCTGATAAAGGTAACTTTCATCCTACTCTTTCCTTCTGTGTTTATTTCTTTCTAGGAAAGTATATTTACTACTCGTTAAAAAGAAGGACCTAGAAAAGCAAAATGCTTCTTCCCTTTCCCCATTTTTTGTTACCTCTCTTTAATGTCTCCCCCTGCTCTGAGGCACTGCATGTTCTAAGCAGCCTCAGGCAGGCATATCTCTTTCTGAACGTCAGACTGACGCTGAGTACACATAGGGAATAAGGCATATTTTGAGTCTTTGTATAGAATCGTTCCTCTATTGCTTTGCAATGAATTACCCCCAAACTTAGCAGCCCAAACTATATATTTAAGTACTTATGATCTCACACCGTTTCTGAAGGTCAGGCACCTGGAAGCTGTCGAGCTGTGTGTTTCTGCCTTGAGGTATCTCATGAGATTGCCATCAAATAGCCGGCTGAAGCTGTTTGAAGGACATGTGATGATGGACAGACCTCAATTCTGTGCAGGTGGCAGGTGTGGAGGGCTTCAGTTCCTTGCCACCCGGGTATCTACAGGGATACCTGCATTTCCACAAGAGCTAATGATAAATGAGAAAGAGAGAGAAAGGGAGGGAGTGAGAGGGAAGGAGAGGGGGGAGAAGAAGAGAAGAGAGAGAGAGAGAGAGAGAGAGAAAAGAAAGAGAGGAAAAGAGAGAGAGAACAAAACAGAAGCCTCAGTGTCTTTCATAACCTAATTCTGTAACTGATTTACCCCCAATTCTGCTATATCCTGTTAGTCACACCAGATGTGGGAGGGTACAACACACATGCAGATACTGGGATGTGGAAATCTTCGTGGTCCTCCCCGAGGCTGGCTAGCACACTGACTTGTGCTTCCCCCCCCCACACAATCTAACATCTTTGAAATTGGGATACATCTTACAATCAAAGGTATAGCATGGTTTGAAAGGCAAAATTCCCATTTAACAGCATTTAAATCGTCGTAAGCCTTATCATCATGATTTGAGAATATGCTATCCTGGGATATTCGGGCTTTCTGGAGGCTTCCTGGCTCCTGGCAGCTTGCCTTGACCCCAGTCTCTCACGGCCCCACCTTGACAGTCCACTTGCCACCTGCCAGATGTGCTCGGCTCCTGTCCTGTGCCCTTGCTCACCACACCACCCCTTCTGATGTGCCCTTTTCACGACTAAATGATCACACCAGGTACTGAAGCCTCCAGAAGATTTCCTGGACCATCCGGAAGCATCACAGTCTTCTCTTGCTATAGGATTGTCTATAGTCCTAGCTACTGCTTCCATCCATTCATCAGTACTTATGCTTCTGGTCTTGTAGACTTGCTGCATTTTCTGTGTAATAAATGTTGCTGTATGCATTTAGCCTTAAGAGCAGAATTTCTGGAGTCTTCGTAAAACATAAAGTCTTCCTTCCTCAGGTGAAACTGTAAAAAACTACTCCGGCACACATCAGTAATGGACAGCTATCCAAGAATGCACAAGCTCACTGTTATAAACCGAAGCTGCAAAGATCACTGTTTCCAACGTTCATCAAACTGATGAACATTCTGTTCCCTACAACTTCAACATTCTAAGATTTGCTTAGACAAGGCTTTGAAGTGCACCATCGCATAGGATGGGGAAGGGGTGCCTGCTCTTTTTTACTCGCAAAAATAGGGGTTCTGTCCAGTCACTGTGTTAAGAATAAAAGGTCAGTACTTCGTGACACTCTTGTAAGTGGCTTAATTTGTTTGCCTTTTTTTTTTTTTTCAGGTTCAATTCCAACAGGTGAATTGATGTTCTCTATAGAAAGCAGGTTGAAAAGGGGGAGTGGATAAAATGCATGAACTTACATTGAAACCCAGTAGACAAGATTGTTAAATTTGAGGATTTTCTTTCAGTTATTTGACTGCTCTGAAGGAAAGCTGTGCTGGACCATTGCCAGGAAACAGTAGGAAAGACCCAGGCCCATTCTTTTTGGCGGCAGGCTGGAAAGCATTTCTATCATTGCATGTATGTATGGGAAAACAAATCATCACTCTTGCCTCACATTATATCCAAAAATTAACTGGAAATAGATTGTAGACTTAAATGTAAAGGCTAAAACCATAAAACTTTCAAAAGAAAATGCAGGGGGAAATCTTCATATTCTTGGGGTAAGCATGGCTGGATCGGGCCAGGTACACTATTCCCTGGGCACCATTTTTCAATTCAGGGCACAGGAAGATTCAAGACTATTTTGGTCTTGAATCTAAGCCATGCTGACTCATCTAGCCCTCAATACCTATCACATTTGATTGAACTCGGTTCTTATCTGTTGTCAGTCTAGGTTAGAACCCAGAAGGATGATTCATTGACACCTTCCCTGATCTCTAAGAGCACAGAGTCTAATATTCTTCAGTTTTCCCAGACTTGGGAATAAGTGCCTTGCGGGGACATTGCAAAAAAAAGGTGGATGAGAGGTTGTCTACAAAACACCCAGGTCTCTAGGAGGAAGACACCTCAGATTCACAAGGGTCCACTAGCATAACTCTTTTTCCCAAGAATATGTTCTGACCTGTTGCCAAGAACCTGTCTTTGATCTGTCTCAGGATGTCTGTGTTTAAACGCCCAGAGTTAATGATTGGGTTGGTGGTTGACATGAGGGGATGGTCACTGAACAAAGGCACCCCACCTATCTTCTGCTCTCTGACTTCCTCCCTCTTCTCCAGGTCCCCTATAGCATGTGACAAGCAGAATTAGCTCACATAAAGCTATCAAAGAACTCTCTCATTAACTTAGCCCCCAGGTGTCAAAAGAAACAGCTTAAGTCCCTGAAACATGAAATGAAGATGTGTCCCCACCTTAACGATGTAACACCCCTTCCCTCACATGATGCACACCGTGGGAAGCTCTAATCACATCCATTAGGGACCAAGCTGCTGAGCATATATCAAAGGAATAGGACAGAAGTGAGGAAAGATAATTATGTTTAACAAATGAATTAAAACAATTATACAACCACCCACTGAGTACAGAGCTTTGAGCTCTGCTTCAAATAGGATATGAAAAGAATCAGCTGAGAAATCGCATTGCAATCAAAACTGGTCAGCACTTTCAGAGAACTTTTTTCTGCAGGATCAGAATGCAGATATTGTTGGTTAGAGAAATCTAAAAGGTGCTCTCTTATCAGATATCTTGTGAACCTACAGTAAATGATTCCCAGTAACATTAAAACCCAATAATAACTGTTTCAAGACATTAAAACCCCACTTCTGATGGTCAGTGGTATCGTTTGTCATGTTTGTTGTAATTTGAAACAGCCAGCATCCTTTGGACACTCTTCCTACCTCTGAGGAATTTTCCCATGTTGACTTTCTACCCCAAGAGAAGCCAGAAATTACTTTGCAAATGATACAAGGTCTGCCCATCAGATGCACCCACATGAGGCTCTGATGGGAGAAGAAGAAGAAGAAGCAAGCACCAAGTAGGTAGGATCTGTTTCTAAGGATGGATGCAAAAGACTGGAGTTCTCTGAGCAGCCATGCCCACGGTTCCATCCAGGGTCAACTGTTGGGGTATCACTGCACTATCTCCCCTGGGCAGTCCTGCGGTGGTACAGCCCCAGAACCTGGCATTGGCCCTCCGGGCATTCTTCAAGGCCCTTGATAATGTTCAATAAAGTTCTTTTCTGTTCAAACTAATTACATCATTGGCTGATACACATTTTGCTTTTCAGAAGTAAAGAATAGGGGAAGAACTCATAAGTGCTTTGAAAACTGTAAAAGACTGTACCGATCTACGGGAGCAACTACAGTGCTTGGCTTTTAAAGGCAAGAAGCAGCAACCTAAGCTTGCAAAGAAATAGACCACTCACAAGCTTGTTGAATGTTTGGAATTCTACAAAGTAAAACATGGGTCATGGGATTAATGTTGTAGATGTCCCTTCATAGCCAGATGGATGATGAGTTGGGTTTTCAGAAGTTTCCAAAGCTACTCTTCGTGTAGGAACTAACTGAGGCTATTTCTGCCCCCATGCTCTGACACTGGACATTGTCCTTTGGGGGGCAGATAGCAGGAAACCCCAAGTTGGTGGGACGATGCAGGTTTTCAGTCCGGGCCTGGCTTAGGTCCCAGCCAAGAGCCAGCATGGCCCACCAGGGACATCACCCACACTCCTTCCTTTGTTAAGCTGAATAATCTTCCATTGTAATTTATTTATTTATTGCATTGCAATTTTATTTATTTATTTATTTATTGCATTTCATTTATTGATATAATAATATAGCATTATAATAATATTTCATATATTATATGTAATATATCATATCATTGGCTCTCTCCCGTCTCTTCCCATAAGGGCACTAATCCCATTGTTAGGGCCCCACCACCATGACCTAATAATCTCTTAAAGGCCTTATCTGTAAATGTCATTACACTTGTCACATGGATTAGGGTTCCAACATATGACTTTTTTTTTTAAAGATTTTATTTATTTATTTGACAGATAGAGATCACAAGTAGGGAGAGAGGCAGGCAGAGAGAGGGAGGGAAGCGGGCTCCCTGCTGAGCCAAAAGCTCGATGCAGGGCTCGATCCCAGGACCCTGGGATCATGACCTGAGCCAAAGGCAGAGGCTTAGCCCACTGAGCCACCCAGGCGTCCCTCCAACATATGACTTTTGAGAGGGGACACAAACATTCGGACTACAGAAGAGCTATATTTTTTTAAATTATTTTTTAAGAAACAGGAATAATTAACCAAAAAACCATTAATGTAAAAAAAAATGATAAAAGTACATTGTATTACTGTAGACTTATTTTGTAACTGCTAATATTCACTTAATATAATCAATCACCTGGGATGATTAAAAAATGTGGACTCAACAGCCCTGGCTGACAATTTGAGTTCGGCATCTAAACTGTATCTGTGTTTTTTTTTGTGTGTACGTGTATTTTGTGTCTTGAAAAAAAATCTGATTACAGAGATAAGTAACTGTAGATAAAGGCTGACTCGTGACAATTTGCCTTAAAATCTCAGAGCACCCCTTAATTTAACCCAAAGTCTTGAAGAAAAGATATCTTCTCTTTGTACTCAGGGGTATTTCCTATCTGAACCCAGTTCAAGTACAAATCCCCCAAAAGGCCAGAAGTTGGGAGATCACAAGAGATATTGGAACACAGGAAAATAAATGAGCAAACCAGACAAGCTGCAGGTAATTAAGAACCATTAACCATGAGAGAAGCAGTGACATCCCTCAAAATTAAAACCAAGTAGAGTTTAAAAGTTTAGCTACTTTACTAACTAGCTGCAATCAGGGATGGCAAACAAAGACTAATTCAAAGTAACCTGGGAATTAATCATTTAAAACTTACCAATAATCTGAAATTAATAGCTTTAATGCTATGAAAATTACATGGAATTTGGAAAGATTGAAGTTCTCTAAGCTGCCAAGAAAGTAAAACACTCCTTCGCAGATACATGGACTTATAAAATCACTATATACTATCTCCACGAGAAGCAGAATCCCCCAGAACCATCACTCTGTAATGATGAGAAGTACTAAGAGGGCATATGAAATGTATGAGCTGAAACATGTCCCATTTCATCGAGACAAAAAACCAAAATAGTTAAGCACTAATCTGCACACTACATAGGGGTTGAAAGACATAGAAAGTTTGTGTGAGCTCACGTATGTGTGTGTTTCCAACCATTCTTGAAAAACAATGGACAACAGAGATGAATAAATGTCCCTGTATATCCCATAAATATTCCTCAAATATTTATCATGCAACTCCAGCTCTGCTCTAAGACCTGGGGACACAGTCATGAAAAGAAAAGACAAGGTCTCTGCTTTTAAGGAGCAGATACTCTAATGCAGAAATGAGAAAATAAATATGTAAACAAACATTATATTAATGAACAGTGATCAAATAGTGATTAATGAATAGTGATCACAGCTAAAAGAAAAAACAGGACATAGTAAAGGTCTGAGTGACAAATGGGATGTATTTTAACTTGGATGAACCAGGAAATATAGAACAATGAGTTGAATCCAAATGACACAAAGGAGCTAGCCACAGGAAGTGTGGGAAGAGTGTTCCCGCCCAAGGTATCAGCATGTATACAAAAATGTCCTTGGAGCTCATCCCTCCAGCCCCTGCTCTCAAATCTCTGACCCAGCTAGGTGGGGACATAATCTAGGACTTGTGTCTTCCAAAACTCATTCTAAATCTTTGTTCGGTGACTAAATTATTCAAGCTTGAGAAATTAAAAACATATGCTAACAAGATCTTCCCACCATCTACAGAGAGATCATCTTAAAAGCATCATGAAATAGTAACACTGAAATTCTAAAAAACTTCTGTTCTAACATTTTAATCAATTTTATATCAAACTCCTTTGTTGAATTTATATACCCATTTGACATATTTATGAAGAGACAAAAAAAAAAAAAAAACCTACATTCCGTAAATGTATTTATCCATCCTACAAATATTTGAGTACCTAATTACACTCTGTTCCAGCTGATGTCTTCTCTTTATCTCTTTTTTCCCCTCAATTTAACACCAATCATAATCTATGTAGGCTTTTAGTTCGCTTTTCAAAATTAATTTCTTGAGCTATTTAAAGGAATTATCCAGTGCTACAGTTCTCGACACTGGTCACACATTAGAATCACTTAAGGAACTTTTTTTTTTAAAGATTTTATTTATTTATTTGACACACAGAGAGATCACAAGTAGGCAGAGAGGGAGGGAATCATGCTCCATGCTGAGCAGAGTGTCCCATGCAGGGCTCGATCCCTGGACCCTGAGACCATGACCTGAGCTGAAGACAGAAGCTTAACCCTCTGAGCCACTAAGGCAGCCCCTCACCTGAGGAACTTAAAAACAAAAAGCCCAAAGGGCACCTGGCTCATTCAGTCACTGGAGCGTGCAGGTCTTGATCTCAGGGTTGTGAGTTCAAGTCCCATGTTGGGTATAGAGATTACTTAAAAAAAAGGAAAGAAAGAAAGAGCGAGCCCAAGCCCCAGTTTGTGATTAATTTGTTTAAATGTTTCAAAAAATTTGATGCTAAATGTTGTAAGACTAGTTAAATAACAAAAAGATATATTTACATAATACTTCTTGCTCTCAAATTTTGAACAAAGAACTTACTAATAATCAATAACTTAGTAGGCCAACATTTTATTTAAATAAGTTTTATGGTACTACAAAGAGTGAATTCGAAAATCAAAAGCAAGGAGAAATGGGCATGGTGTGAACACGGGGAAGGAAGAGAAAGCAAGAAAGTATGTGACCGGGAAGCGAATGCTTAGCTCTGAGATCCTTCTCTGAGAGAAGGACAGATTAAAACCTAAAAAGAAAGAAAAGAAGGATCCCATGCACTCAAGGAAAGAGAAGTCCCCCAACATCCCTCCTGCTTTTTCCAATATAAACACACAGCTGGGTCGACTTACCACATCCTGGTTGGTACCGACTTTATCAACTTTTCTATTTAAGCCAAACTTGACCGGTCAATGATGGACGGGCTGTGTGCCAAGTGTACCAGTTGTACAACTGACTGTGTAATGGCTGAAACTGAGAAACCGGGGTGAAAGTATCAAGAGGCTCTAAGGATTGAGAAAGAGCCAATATTCAAACGATTACCACGTACACACAAGACAAACTATGCAGATGACTGCTGCTCAGTACGGAAGAAATTCAGAGTGTTACACTGTGGCATCAGCTGACCCAGACCCAGAAGATTGCTGGAGTTCCCATCATGGACATCTCTAACCATATAGACGACACTGAGCAAATGCCAGATGAGGATGGAGCCCCTCACTCCTATGTCTTAATAGAGTTCCTCAGCTCTCCTTTACCAACTTTTCCTGTTGCCAGTTCATACAAGCAATTCTCCTTACCCAGTTCCTCTGTTCTGAGCTATGGCTAAAGACACTCATTTTTTTATGTTTTGAAACTGATTATCTTGTACCATTTTACTTTTTGTTGCATCTTTTTATAAATCAGATGACCGCTCACAAGAAAAAAAAAAAAAAAAAAAAAAAAAGAATGGAAAGGAAAGATCAAAAGGGAGGACAACAACAACAACAACAAAAAAAAAACAGTTCTTTTTTGCCGGGAACACTTCTTACAAGTGCCAATCAGATAAACTATATCTGATGTTACATCGTCACAACTCCTCTATCATCAGGGAAAGTAGTTCACATAAGAAAATTTCTCTATAAAATGAGTTCCACGCTTACATTCCATATTTGGCTAATTAGAATTTCATTACGATGTCTGTCTCAAACTGATGCAGAAGAGAATGGAATCTTGTCATCAAGACGTGACATCGAACTAAGAACCCACAGGGTAAGCACTCAGCTCCTGTGATACGAAGACAGCTCCTGGGGATGGGCGGCCCTGGGCAACAGTGGCTGACATGCAGGCCTGCGGCTATCTGCTGTCTGTCACTCTTCCCTCTTCCTCCTCCTCTGTCAGCTGCTATCTCCAGCCGCCGTCAACAAAGTCCACCTCAAACAGCCATCACTCCCTCTGGTCCCATTTACCGTAGCTAAGCTCCAGGCCAGGCATCCAGATCACCAGCCCTGTGGGAACTTCTTCTAAGGTAAGAGGTGGCCCTATTGGTGAAATGCAGGTGCCAAGGCATGCGGACATTGTGCCATCTTCTGCGCTATTCTTAATGTTTTGATTGTCCCACTTCCCTCAGTTCCCACCTGTGGCCTCTGGAAAGGAACATATTACAGTAGGATTTCCAAGGACTGATGCGTGGGGGGTCAGGAGATCTGGCCTGTGATTGGCCCCAACTAGCTGTGTGGCTTTAAAGGAAGTCATCACACCTCAGGCCTCAGTTTCCTTATCTGCAAGCCAGGATGGACTGGAGTCTTTTCAGAGGAGCCGGCAAAGATCACATAGATAAGCACCACCTCATTATACTAACAAGCAAACAGAAGGCCGGAGGCGAGTGAGTGATTTGCCCCAAGTCAGACATAAGCAGGCAGAGAGCAGAGCCGAGGATGGGACCCACATCTGCAGGTCACAGCTAATCAGCCAGCACAGTACAAACAGATCTGAGCAGCTGCTCATTCTTCCCCTTTTCCGTTTTGTCCATCAGAATGCATGCTCCCTGCAAACAAGGACACACAGGACCTGCTGCCTGTCTCAAAATTCCCAGTTCACCCAATTAGAACACGGAGGAGCCTCAAGGACTACCCCCCCCCCCCACACACACGGTTCTTTCACCTATGGAACATGAGGGTACATACATTCACCGTCCAGAGGGCTCCTGCCTTCACTTCTCATGGAAATGTCTTCATGTGCCTACCCGGGGTGCCAACGAAGCCACAGGTTCCAGAGAGGAACTGACACAGAGAAGTTCGAAGGAGGCAGACTGGCTCAGCACAGAAACAAACTGTCTACCAAGGAAAACTACCCCATGGGGGACTGATTCTCTTTGAAATACGTTCGAGTGCGTGGGAAAATGGTTTTTCAAGAGCTGGTGGACTGACCAGTCACCTGGTACATACAAGATCACATCCGCATTCTGACAAGAGTGGCTTGCCTGCAGTGTAGACCAGGGGCCAGGAAGACAAGGAAGGCGCATGGAGACTGGGTGAGAAGCTTCTACGGTGTGATGGCAAGGGCGCACTGCAAAGGTACGAGAAGAGATGGAAAGAAGTATATGGACTCAAGAGGTTTAGGAAGTGAAATCCACAGGACTGGGTGTGACACCCTAGATTTTGGAAAGGTGACAGAGTAGGAGTTGACTTCTGGTTTCCCGACTCCAGGCTAAACGGATGAAGTGTTTTACTGAGAGAGGCAATAGAATAAGAAAGGTGGTTTTCAGTGGAGGAGGTGCTCATGAATTCCGTCTTGAACCTGATGAGTCTGAGGGGCCACAGACACATCCGAGAAGAAAGGTCAGCAAGTCCGATACACAGAACTGGTGCTCAGGAGGCGTGTGGGCCAGAGACAGGAATCTGCCTTACCTGCTGATAGGTGGTCATGAAGCTGCACAAAAGGTCATCTAGGGAAAGGAAGGAACACGGGGCTGAGCCCATAATTAGCATTCAGTGGCTACCAGGAGCATGACTTTGCACAGGAGACACATCAGAGAGGTAGAAGAAAGACAGGAAGCAATGCAGAGCATTTGGTCTACTGCGATGTCGAGTAAGGAGACAGAGAAAGGTCGGGTGCGCTGACTTAGAAACAGTTTTGGTAAGAACTCTTCAGTGGAACGACAGGGCCTGAAGGGTGGAAGGTGGGAAAGTCAAGTCAACCCCTGAGCACTGGCTGTGATGAACGACAGTGACAGGGCAATACCTAGAGGTGGGGCAGTCAAGTGGGAGAGAATCAAACAGGAGCGCATGATGGGAAGGAGTGCAGGGGAGAGGATCCTCGCAGGCTCCTGGAGGGCGGGAGGGCATGGATTCTGTGCCAGAGTGGAGACTGAACCCGAGGAGGAAGGAGAGCCCCTCCCCGTACCAGGCGAGGAGGAGAAGGGGACAAATACAAGAATGGGCTCATGATCAGCAGGATGGAGGAGGTCCCGTGGGATGGCTGCTAATTTTTCTGTACGACTGGAGATGAAGTCATATGTTGAGATGGAAGAGGAAGGCTACATGTGATGTCAATAGCACACCCATGTAAATGGTCTAATCTATCTGTTATGCCACTTTCTCCCCCTACTACCAATACCTTATGTCCTGCTCATCTATTATTTGGCTGTCAACCCAAAGGATTTTCGTATTTCTAAGCTGACAAAGTATGATGTTGCCAGTGCCTCTGCCCCAGGTGACCCTTCCCCATCTGCCATTCCTGCACTTTGATCACCTACCTCTTTTGCATACCTTTCCCCTTCTATTTCTCATTAGATCTCATAAACATGACTTTTTAAGTAGTCTCTTGCCACCAGTCAGCTCGAACTCAACAGATATGACCATACAACTTCCTGCTGTAAACCTGAATGCAGCTCTACCATGAAGTCTGCATCAACGTGGACCCCTCAATGCATGCAGTGTCCAAGGTGCAACCGCCCCCCCACCCCATCTCCCTTTCTACCATCCCAGTCTCATTCCAAAATGTGCCAAACAAGACACCTATGTAGAAATACAACCCCGACAGCAAGCTCTCCACTCATTTCTGCCTCGGAACTGTAACTTAACATCTCTCTGACGGAAACACAAATTGCATATAACCTTTATCTCCAGCTCCCACATAGAAGATCAATACCACTTTACACAGAACAGCTGTTCCATGTATTTTCCTTCTATGTATGAAGGGGTCACGTTCATTAACACTACAAATTGTACATTATATTCAGAAATGTCAGAGCCTTGAAAGAATATGGAATTGCTGGCATTCTAGCCACTTTCCCAGTTTGCTCTCTTCCTACCTCTAAGTCCTACTTTAGAACTGCTATTTTGAGATTTCTATTTTCCAAAGCTGCTTTGACCAAAGGCATTCTGTCAGCTCAGAGTGAGAAAGATGGCGGGGCGAGGAAGTGCGAGAAAATGCTAGTGTTAGGCCCAAAGAAAGCCTGATGAAGTCCAAAGACAGACAAGCTAAAGAGACTTCCGTGCTTTGACATTCTTTAAGTCTGTGTGTGTGCCTTTTCTTCTTCCAATGACCTCTCTCCTCATCACGTGTCCTTCGTTAACAAAAGGTTTCTGGATCAGAGAATTCACTCTGTGCTCTCCTTCAGACACTCCATTCAATTTACACCTTTTATTACAGTGGCTTAACATCACCATGCAAGAACAAGAGCACAATATACCTTTGTCTAGACATCCCTACATATTAAAAATGATATGGCCACACCGCAGAGGATCCAGACATAAGCACTTTTTAAAGCCAGAGTTTGGGAGATGTGATCTGAATGCAAGTATCAAAAAGGAACTAGCTGGTTAACCCAAAAAAGAAAAAAAACATATTGTGACTTGAAGCCATAAAAAAGTAAGAAATTCAAACTCTTTTCAGAATTTTAGGTACCTACAGAGCCAAAACTTTTTAACACTGAAACCAGCTACTAAATCCCAATCCTTAGAAATTAAACATATACGTTTTGATAGTTTAAGTACAGACCCAGAGGGATACAGAAAAACAGATAAAGCTCCTCCTGGCTCTAATTCAAACCTTGGGACATTTTCAAGGCTATGTCTGATGAACCTTTCCTGTCAGTAAAGTCTTTTCAGTTTAAATTTCTATTCTGTAAGTTTATGTCCTACAGTTATCTGCTGCCAGCTTCAGGCTGACCTCACAAAGAGAAGTAGGGCAACATTAGAAAAGGAGCTTGGTATGCTTTGTAGTACTGGACCAGAACCAGTAAGGACAGTACAGTCTTTCAGATTTCTCATTCCGGGAGCTTAAGACGAAAGTCAGGCATAAACATTAGGTTAAGTGCCTTTTTGACCCGATTCCTGGTAAGTACGTGTGTTCAGAGATGTGTTCAACGCACAGTCGCTGAGCTTCTAGGCACAAGGCACTGGGAGGCTTCTGTCAGGCCGGGGGAGCGGCGGTCTGACTGTGCCGCACGGTACCAGAGGCGGGTCCTACGGGTCCAGGGCTTTTACGTTTAGCTCAAAACCACTTGCCCTGAACTTTCAGGCCTTTTCATTCAATGTGCACGATTTCACAGGAGTGCTTTCTCCAGGCTGCACCTAGCCCACCCGAGGCCAAGAGACTCACTGCGAAGTGCAGTGAGGTCCCCGCCGAGGACCCGTCCGGGGCGGGGACAGCCCAGGAAGCCCGCAGGAGAAGCCCGAGGAGAGGCCCCGGAGGGCCAAGGAGGGCAGGCCACCCACGGCCCGGCTCCGGGGAGCAGAGCCCAGGCGTGCACCTTCATGAACTCGTCCTTGTCGAAGCAGAGCGTGTCCGGCCCCTTGGGCAGGTTCATCTTACTTCTCTCCATCCCGCCGGCCGCCGCCTCTCAGCACCAACACTCGAGCTAGGAGGAAAGGTAGGAGGCTGCGCTCCCGGACGGTACCGGTGAAGCCATGGCGTTTCCACCGCACGGAAGGCACCGCTTGCTCCAACATGGCCGCGCCCCCGCCGGGCCAATGAAAGAGGACACCGCAGGCTCGCCTCCGCCTGCCTCCGCCAAGAGAGGCGCGCGGGCCGCTGCGGTCGAGCCAGCAGGTCGTCCTGCCCCCGAGCGGCGGAGGGCGACACTACAACCTCGCCTACGTTTTCTGCAGGGCAGCCCCGCCGCTGTTGATGCCGGGTGAGCGGGAGAAGGGAGGGCGGGGAGGGTCAGGGGCGCTCCCTCCCCACCTCGCCCTTTCCCTCGGAAAATCGGCCTGCGAACCTCTTCCAGGACCTTCTCCCGAGATTGTCCCGCGGGAAGCATAGCCATGGCGGGATGCTGGCCCTTTACTTCTGCGGCCGGTTGTCCAGAGAGGGGGGGCGCGTCCGGGTGTCAGGCCTCCGGTCCCGGGCACCGCCGCTGCAGCCACCTGGGCGCGGAGGCCTCTGTGGGAACCCGGCTTCCTCCCTTAGCCCCGGCACCCACCCCGCGAGTGTGGCTTCTCCCCCGCTGAGTTTGGCTCCAGCGATCTCTAGGGAGGAAGGTGGTCAGCTGGCAGCCTCGGGTCGTCTGGGCAGCTCCCAGCTCCACTTCAGCTCAGCTGCGGGGCGGCCACACAAGTTTGGGTTCTCAGAGCTCTTAAGGAATCACTTCGCTACCGGCCGGCCGACAAAACGCAGCAGACAAGTAGATGTGCGAGCATGTTTATGTCCAGTCCGCTCTAGACTAATGGGCGGAATCCTGTGTTTGTGGCTAGCGTTGGTTCGATCGCCGCACCGCCCCCAATTTCCGAGACCCTCTCCTCCTCCTGCCATCCACCCCCACTTTTATTTTGAGATTTTTCTTTCCTCTTCCCTTGCTCTTTCTCCCACTGTCCTCCTTTTTAGTGGGAATGTCATGGTCAAATGATGATTCATTTCTCTTTTTTTTCTCCGTGAGACTCTGACAGCTCAAACCACAGATCTCACCTGTGCCCTTCAGGCTGCAGCTTTGCTGTAATAGCCCAGGACTGGGCTGCCCCTCCCAATACTGTGATCTCCCAGAGATAGCAGGAGCAGTCCTTAGAAAGGGATGGGACACCGCAAGACAATGGCTTACTGTGAGTCTTGCATTCGAGTCACTCCAAACGGGAAACTGGTCACTTTTTTTTTTTTTAAACGTGAGTACAGGGACGCCTGGGTGGCTCACTTGGTTAAGCAGCTGCCTTCGGCTCAGGTCATGATAACAGGGTCCTCAGATCGAGTCCCACATCAGGCTCCTTGCTCAGCAGGGAGCCTGTTTTTTCTCCCTCTGCCTGCCATTCTGTCTGTGCCTTTGCCTGCCATTCTGTCTGCCTGTGCTCGCTCTCTCTCCCCCCTCTCTCTCTGATAAATAAATAAATAAAAATCTTTAAAACCTGAGTACAGAATCTGAAACAATACATTCCCTAGCAGTGGGCCTGGCGAGGCCTTGTTGAGGAAAACGTGCCCAGTCAATATCCAGAGACTATGACAGGTAGGATGAGAGCTGGAATCTTATTTGGAGAATCAGAAAAAAATTGCCAGGGGAGCAACTATGAAAGTGCATTCTATGCCCTGTTGTGGTCATTTGGATGTAGGGAATGAAAGCCTCATTATTTGGTCTTTGTTTTGTTTACTCTTATTATGAAAATTCTCAATTCTCTACACACCAAAGTGTGTAGAGCAGAAGGATCCCGGCCCTTCCGCGTACTTATCACTCTGCTTCCCCAACTGTTTCATAGGCCCTCCTCCTTCTACTGCCCCCAAAGTGCTTGTATTTTTTGTTTTTTGGGGAGAGGGGAGGTCTGGAATATATTTTAAAGTAAATCCCAAACATCACATCATTCCCTGCTCCCCAAATACCTTGGTTTACACATCAAAGAAGAAGGAGGAAGAGGTGGAGGAGGGGAAGACTGAGAAGGAGGAGGGATGAAGAAGAGAGATTTCCACACAGGCCCACTATGCCAGAATCAATAGGTCTAATAAGCTATTCTGATTGGCTCTGAGAGGCATGACTTTTAGCCTCTCAGACTTTTAGGGCCACAGTGCTAATAAGCGACAAGGGCAAATTCAGGCAGCACAAACAGCAAGGTCCACACTCATCACCAAGGCACCGAGAGGGGGGGCAAGGGTGCCAGACCGACAGAACAAAGTTGTCTGGGAACCCCACCTGCTCTAGAAGTCCAGATGAGCGAGTAGTTGAACTGTTTTTTACCTTCATTGTCATTCCTTTCTGAAATTATTGCCGGCCATTTGGTAAAGTCATGAACCTGAGCTTGTGCAGCCTGGGGTACTGATCTTGGGGTTGCTGAAGAGAGTAGATGCCAACAAAGAATGAAAATCCCTGCTGCCTGTTCTCCTTCCGAGAGTCAGGAGGGAACAGTCAAGAGCCCATACAGTGCGCTGCCCCTTGGAGCCCTGGCTGTGGCAGTGGCGTGGCCCACCAAAGCCAGGAGCAACAGGCAAGACCCCAGACCCCAAATGCTAATGGAACACCCTGGGGAGGATGAAGGAAAGGCAGAGAGTCAGCGGAAATCTTCCCAAAGGACATTTCCCTCAGTTTCATCTGGGAGCTGACATTCAGCTGGTACACACCCCTTCAGCCACACAAAGTTTGGTGACTAGCCTCTGGCCAGAACCTGCTGTGTGTCTCCCTACCCTGGACCCTACCATGGCCTCGTGATCCAGGCACTGGGCATGTAACACTTGACTCTGCAGAGGTCCCCGGGGCAGCTTTTGGTTAGTTAGTTGTCCGCGCTGTTAAAGATTTGACTACTGTTACATGTTTGACTCTCGTCTTTGGTGATGGTACCTATTTCATAGGAAATAGAAGCTGGAATCCAGGAAACAGGCTGGAAGATGAAATTAAAAGGTGGATACAAAGCTTCTAATCAGAGCCAGACACAATCGGTGATCAACTATATCCCAGTCTCTCCCCTCTTCTCTGATCTGTACTTTCCTTAATGAGGAATGAGACTTTAAGTTGACTTTTTTTTTATCTTCAAGTCTCTCTCTCTCTCTCGATTCCCTAACTTGCCTCCTCTCTTGCCTTCATTTCCTCCTAGAGCTTGTGCCCACGACTTCTTTTCTAAGTAAATATCAACCCCCTTTGACTCTGAATCTCTGGAAAATTCTCAGTTCCCTATTTTTGCTGGCACTGTGACAGGTCCTCATTTCTTCTTCCCACTCCTCTCTATTTATAGTTTTCACATTTTTTTTTTTGGCAGGTTGGCTACAGAACACTCAAAAATTGCAAAGAGAAATATTGTGTTCTGGAAATTCGTCCGAGCGTTTTTTTTCCAATATCGTCCTTATGCTCTTCTGATCCTCTCTTGAACTGTTGGACTAAAGCAGCTGACGCTTCCACCAGCAACCAGAGTCATCCTGTCCACTACTGTGGGAACAGAGGGTTTCCATTTGGAACTGCAGACCGAGCCTAAAGTCTGGTGGCCCTTTGGTGCCAGGATAGCAGGTATGGGATGGGTGGGACATGGAGGACAAGCATCATGGTAGAGGTCTCCATTTGACCAGGAAAGCTCACAATGAGACAACAGGTCCATTTCAACATATTCTGTATTTTCCTTATAACCTGTTTCATTCCAGAGTGGATTTGAGATCATTTAGTTTGATTCTTAAATGTTTCCTATTCCAACCGGAAACAGACTCATTCTAGGGGCTCCCAAATTCTGCCTCATCTTCCTAATCAGTTAGTACCCCAAATTGGGTATGATAGTGCCAGAACATTCTTCCATGTGTATTTTATAACAGACTAGTATTTTATTAGTTGTTTTTCAAACTAATAAGAATGATAAGGGTAACTTTTTTTTCTTTTAAAGCATAGGCAAAATCACGAAAGTCATTGAAATGAACCTAAAAGATTATAGTGTCTTCCAAGGGAAAACAGGTGTTGTCTCATGTACCCTTCTGGGCTGACCAATTCTATGGGATATTCTGTGCCTTTCTTCTGTCTTTGAGCTATTTTGCAACTCTATAGATTGTACATAATTGATGTGGATGCAGATGATCTTGTCTAGCTATATGTAAATGAATTTTGTCCACTGGAAGTACAGTTGACCCCCTTTCCTTTGGTAGAAGGCAGTTTTGCATCCATTTGCATTCTATTTGCATATCTATTTGCATCTATCAAAGCAAATTCGTTTAAGTATTACTGATTGTATATGTGTCTGCCTTGAGATTCTTGCTTGAAGTGGTGGTAACATCTTAGTGGTTCCCGAGCTAATGAATGAATTAAACAAAATCCCTTCAGGCATTCATCTCATATTTGTAAAATGGTCCTTATTTAATCTTTTCGAGAAAATGATACACTAGCAAACCATGACAAGATTCTGGTAAATGAAAAGTGCAATGAAATCAAATCGGAATGAATTTTAGAATTACCTTCAATGTGGCCCACGCTATGCCAGAGGCAGAGAATGAATGAATCTCAAAGACATGGCTTCTGGCCCCCAGGAGTTACAGTAATCTGTGTCAACATTGGCATGCCTGAGAAATGCATGTGACATTCCCATCAGGGTTTCCCCGGGGGTTCAGTTAACCTTTCTCTTCCAAGCTACCCTCTCTTGTAGTGATATCAACTGTGCCCTTGGTTTCAGCTCCCATTCCCTAGCCAACATCTCTCCCACTGATACATGACCATCTGTTTCTTTCCTACCCACCAGGCCCGTGTAACTGACTACCTACTCATGCTATTTCACTGATGTCCCACCTGTGCCTCAAAACCCAGCATGTTCAAAACTTGATTCATCATCGTTTGTGAAAGAAAGGCTTATCCTCTTTTGCTTTGTTTCTTTAGAAATGATTCTACCAATGCCAGCGGCATGCACCAGAAACCAGGAAGGAATCATACAGCTGAGCCAACCTGCTGTACTTTAAAACACTTGACCACAATTCTCCAGTGGATACTCAACCCTGGCTTCAAACTCCCCTGTCTCTCTGGTGAGTTTGCTTTCCCTCTAATGGATGACCGTTTCACACCTTCAAGACTTGCCTCAACAATTCCTACCCCCACCTCTTCTGAACTATGTCACCTCACTTCCAGCTCCTGTCCTAGGGATGAGGGAGCAGAAGGCAAGCTTAGGACAAAGCAGAAACTGGCACCCTACACCCTCTCCCCATGCCATATGTGTAACATTCCTCATGCACTCCTGGCTGCCCTAAAGGAAAAAACGATGCTTAACTGATAGAGATCCCAGTCCTGCAGGACAGGAGTCTCCCTCCATCTACGAATGTCCTAGCGACTTACAAGGAAGGAAGAAGCTTTCTCATCAATAGCCTGACTTCCAGAGACCCATACCTCAGTTTCCGGAAGCCCTAACATCACCATCACCCTCCCCTCCATAAAATTCTGGGAGGCTAAGGGGGAGGGAAGTGTAATAAAACTGAATTTCTTCTAAGCCCAAAGCCCACTGACAAGGATGTGTGATAGGAGGAATGTAACATATCTCCAGGAAACTCCCGACTGTCTTCATGCTTTCCCTCATTAGAGGCAAAAACAGCCTTGACTTTACAATAACCAGGTCTCCCTTATCCTGAAATTCTTCTTTAGCATATGACAGTCCTTCTGGACACCCCCTTTGTCCTCACCTTCCTCAGCTCCCAGTCAACCATGCCTCTGTCTGAGCAGCTCTTTCTGCCCTTGGGTCCTGTCCCTGTGTTTTAATAAAACCACCATTTGCACCTAAGACGTCTCAAGAATCCTTTCTTGGTCATCGGCTCTGGACCTCACCCCACCAAACCTCACCTGTGTTCCAAAACTTCATGACTAGTGTCACACTTCAAGAAAATAAAAGCCCTTTGTGTAGGAATTCCCTTATCTTACCACCACCCAATCAAATCTATACCTACATTTGTATCCATTTTTAATTTGTTTTTAGACATTTACTCAACAAATATTTAGTCAGTGCTACACACTGCCCTGAGTGTTTGTAAATCTGTGGCGAACGACACAGAAAAGTCCCTGGCATCATGGAATTTACATGGTAATTGGAGAAATGTACAAGAAACACAGAAAGAGTTGAAGACAGAGCAGGTTTATTGAGAAGAGCAGACATCCCCAGATTGGGTTTGTTCTTCCTTGTGTCTGGGATTTGTTCCCTCCAGCCCTCTCCAGGACTCCACTCCCAGGGTCAATATCAAGTTCTCGTTCCAATGGATCCTTCCAGTCAGAAGACAAATGACCTTTTTCTTAAAAACAAAAGGAAAAAACCCAAAAAAAAAACTTCCTTTAACCTTCTATCTTCCTATAACAACCTCCATATTTCTCTCCCCACCTCATTCCCAGCATAGCTTGTAAAATATTTGTCTACACCTGAGGGTGTAGGGTACCATGTCCCCAAGGGTAGTTGAAAAAATCTCTATAAAGAATCCTTATGTGCAGATCATTTTAAGGGAGTCCATTTCCAGATCCAAACTCCATGTGTGCTCTGGAGGATCGATGATATGCCCATTCTTGGGTCTGATATCAGGATTCTCCTCTCCTTCCTGGAAGATCAAGACACTCCTCTCAGATCTTATTAGAGTGTAGGACTTGGGCTGATACCAAAGTTGAAATACCAGTTTTGTTTTCAATAATGCCCTTCTGTGGGCAGTCCTGGGGCTCTGCTTTTAGGGCTTCCTCTCCTTATTAGGGTAAAGGTTAACATCGGAAAGGGGATTTGGGCAGATGTTGGAAGTGCTCTGACATCAGAATAACAATCAGTTTTGGTTAGTGACACTCATTCCTTCATATTTAAATTAAACTACATATTTTTAGGGACATAATAGGGAAAGGCACAAGTAAGGATTTTAATGGTTTCATTCCATTCCAGTGTCTTTTGGGAAATAAAATAACAAAAAATGAGACTGTTCTGCTTAAAAAAAAAATCAACTTGTAGCAAGCAAATGTTATTCCAATGAAGTCGATCCTTTCCTATCTCATTTTCTTTTTAAAGATTTATTTATTTATTTGGTAGAGAGAGAGAGACACACACACACACACACACACACACACACACACACACACACACACAACACAAGTAGGGAGAGCCAGGGAGGGAGAAGCAGGCTTCCTGCTGATCAGGAATGTGGGCCTTCATCCCAGGCCCCTGGGATCATGACTTGAGCCAAAGGCTGCTGCTTAGTGACTGAGCCACCCAGGTGCCCTCTATCTCATTTTTTAAATGTTTAATATTTTCAACACCTAGTTAATAAAATATACATATATTGTGATGAAAATTTTATGATTAAAAAGTTTCAGATGCCCACTTAAAAATGTGCAAGGTGTGTGAATTCTCATAGGCGGTCCATGCACCATACACGCCTATCACTAGCAAACGTGGATGTACTCGGTGTCTCTAGGTTCCCGCTTACCTTAGTGCCCTCTTAATCACTTGTTTTCTCTTCCTACCATCCTGGACCTGTATTCTCAATTTGCTTCTCAATTTCATCTCCGCCCCTTTGAAGAGCTTGATTCTGGGTCTTCTGTAGCTATGCGTTCGCTCTCTCTCTCTCTCTCTCTCTCTCCCTCGATCAGGCTTTCTCAATCTAGCACTATTGATACCTGGTGGGTGATTCTCTGCTGTGGGGCTGTCCTGTGCCCTGCAGGACAGTTAGCAGCATCTCTGGTCTCTAGCCACTAGATGCCAGCAGCACCCCCCAAGTGGTGACCACCAAAAATGTTGCCAGATATTGTTCAGTCGGCCCTGGGAGCAAAACTCCTTGCCTCCCAGCCCCAGTTTAAAAACCACTGCTTTAACCGATTCCATTCAGCATCATTGATTTAAGGTCTTTGTAGAAGCTGAAGGCTCTGAAGTGAACGTCTTTAATCCTAACCCGCCCTTGGAGCTGAGATTCACATGGCCAGCTGCCTGCAGCATATTTCTCAATGAATATGTAACAGGAGTCTTATTTTCACCATGATTTCTATCCTGCTCCCTCCTCAACCTTCTCCTGTCCCAGTCTCCCCATCTTAGTAAACAGCATCCCCACCTCCTACTGGCTAAAGCCTCAGCCCCTGGGATAAATTCCCCCTTTCCCTTTTCTCGTATCTAATCCATCAGCAAAACCAACTGATTTGATCTCCAAAACAGAAGTCAGACTTGCTCACTGCTCTTTATATCCACTGCTCCCATTTGAATCCAAACCCTGAAATTTTTTTTGCACTTCAGACACTGTTAACAGTCATTGGTCCCATGACTACACCTACACAGATATTTTCCAAGATCGCTAATCACCACCAAGTTGCCAAATCCAATGATTAACCCTCAGATCCAAATGACTCAACCTGTCAGTCCTATAGACATAGAAGTCCCTCCACTTCTCTGGAAATATTCTATCTTTTTCATCGTGATGTTGGCTCTCCCTTCCTCTTCCACACTGGTCAGTGATGATGGCTCCTTTCATGCCTGGGTTTTTCTTGAGCTTCCTGACCTTTAGACATCAGTCCTGTGCTCTGGGACTCGGAACTTCTGCTTGAGTTTTCTGTTGTGTTAAAAAAAAAAAAAAAATTCAGCTGAGTACATTTTAAAGAACCTATTGGCTTTATTCAATGATTCACGAAATGGGCAGCATCCTGCTTGCAGAGTGAAAGGAACTCGGAGGAGCAGTACAAAATGAAAGATTTTATAGGCGGGAGAGAGGAGGAGCAAGGAAGTCACGTCAGGCAAACAAAGCAGGTTGGTTATGGCCAGGTGACTTGGCTTCTGGGGATGGCAGGGGGGTCCGAGGGAGTGGGGATCAGGTGGTGTCTGCTTGCCTGGGCTCAGATTCCATTTCTGGGACAGCTGAAATCATAATTAAGTCTGGTTTGGGGGACATGGGGCTTAGCATAAGCAACTCCATTTTGGGCCTCTTGTTTTGTTTTTAATAGTTACTTCATAACAAATAATAACAAGTTTAGTAACTTTAAACAGCTCAGTTTACTATCCTACCATCTCTAGCTGTCAGGAGGCCAGACACAGCTTAACCAGGGTCCTCGGCTCTGGGTCTCACTCAAAGGAGGAGAGAAGGCGCCCACCAAGCTGTGTTCTCACCTGCAGGTTCCACTATGGGAAGGCTCTGCTTCCAAACTCACTCGGGTGTTGGCAGAACTCATTTCCTTGTAGCTGTGTGATTTGGGGGGCAGCCCATGCTGGGGTGGGCCAGGGAGATTCTCCAGGCTGTTAACTGGAAAACCATCCTCAGCCCCCCGGAGTCTGCTTGCGGGTTTCCTGCCATATAACTCTCTCCACAGGTGATTCCGAACTTGGCTCTTTGCTTCTTCAAGTCCAGGATAGCCTCTCACTCCAATCCGTAAAAAACAGTCTGATTTAATATAATGAGATCATAATAGTGACATCTTCTTACCTTGCCAAATTCTACTGGTTAAAAGCAAGTCCTAAGTCCCATACACACTCCCATCCATACTCACAGGACAAATACCGGGGGACAGATATCATGAAAGCTGACTTATCATGTTGCCAAACACACCTCTGTCCATACTCACTGTGTAGGTAAAGCCCACTTCTTCTCAGAGCTTGAACCCTATGTCCTAACGGTGCTCATATTTGTGCCTCCAGCCTGGACCTCACCCATGAATGCCAGACTCGTGTGTTCAGCTGCTGGTTGGGCATCCCCATGTGGATTCAGCCACCATCTCCAGAAACAAACACCTGTTGCCCATCAAACTTGCTTCTCCCGTCGTCTTTCCCATCTTAGCAAGTGGTAATGTCACTGTTCTAGTGCCTCGGGACCCCCAAATTGTAAAATCATCCCAACTCTTGTCTTTTCTGCATACTCCACACTTAATATATTTACAAATCCTGCGTGTTTTGTCTTCAATATACACCCAGAATCTCCCCCCTTCTCCCCACACCTGCATCTACTGCTCTGGTCTGGGCCAATACCCCCTCTCACCTAGATCAGTGGTCCTCAACCAGGAGAGTTTTGTGCACCTGCTCTCCCCCAGGGGATTTTGACTGGGCCTGGACACACTTTTCCTTGTCACAACTTGGGATTGGGAAAGGGCGCTCCTGCGATCTAGTGGTCAGTGCACAGGACAGCTCCCCATAGCAAAAATTAATGTGGCCCCAAATGCCAGCAGTATAGAAATCTCAGTCTACATTAATGCAAGTAGCATCCCCACCCCACAACCCCACAAGTCTGTTCTGCACACAGCAGCCTGAGTGATTCTTTTCTTTTCTCTTTATGATTTTATTTATTTATTTGACAGATCGAGAGAGAGATCCATGTAGGCAGAGAGGCAGGCAGTGGGAAAGGGAGAATAAGGCTCCCTGATGAGCAGAGAGCCCAATGCGGGGCTCGATGCCAGGACCCCGAGACCATGACCTGATCTGATTTGTGAAATTTGACCCCCAACTACCTTCCTTTAACTAACCTTCCTAACACTGCCCGTCTTGCTCATGTTTTGCCCAGCATTGATTGCTCGCCCGTGTCATTCTGTTTGACCCCCACAGATGTTGGGCTCCCCACCTGGGCTTACTGTTTGATTGTGTGGGTGTCTTATCCCAAACAGCACAACTGCTCGTCCTTAATTTTCTCACGTCTTTCTCAAATGAAGAGGCCTTCTCGACACAGGTCATAGAAAATACCCAACTGCTCCCTAAACCTTCACACCCTATGTCCACTCATCAGCTTAGTTCCTGCCTACCCCACATTCAAACCCCTGATATGTCGGTCTATTGACTTGCTCAATGGCTCAATCAAAAAACAAAAAAAAAAACTAAACTGAAAACTCCAAGAGGACATCCAATCCATTTTGTTCTGTTGAACCTATTCTGTCTTTAGGGTTTAGAACCAGTTACCGGAAATAGTTAGATGTTCCGTAAAATGGAGAATGATTGTTTTTTTTGCCTTTTCTCTATCCATTCTTTACACAGCAGCCAAAAAATGACATTTTAAGAATGCAAAAGGAATCCCACGACCACGCTCCACCCACTAGTGTAAACCTTCAACGGCTTTTCGTTGTGCTCAAGCCGCAGCTGACATTCTACAGCCCAGGCCAGATTAAGATTTCAGAGTTCTTAATCACTGGAAAGATGATGGTGTTGTCACCACCAGAGATATTTAAATATTTTTGAAGATTAGATCCCCAAAGTAAGTGTGGCTAAAGCCTAGCAATATCCGATTTCACAAAACTCAGATTTCATAAAGTCCTCATTAGTCTTCTCACCTTGTATAAGTTTTAATCTTTCCTCAGCCCCCTTTTCTCTTTCTGTTTCAGGCACTCACCATACTTTTGCCAGAATGACCATAACGGTCGCTTCCAACCTGTCATGTCATCTTCAGGAATATGCCCCTTCCCTCCCATCCTCCACCAAGTCATCCTCTAAACTTAGTCCAGATGATAACTCTAAATGTGCTTTCATGTGTCTTCCTACAGGAACGTCCTATTTAGTCTAAGGACGTGGGGTGAATCTTCCTTGGTTGTGTGTATGTTTCAAGACCCTTTGCTTACAAGTGGGCAGCAAATCCAAAGAAAACGGGAGGAACCAAAAGGGACAAAAGCAAAGTTACTTATCTCTGTAATCAGATTTTTCTCAAGACACAAATACACGTCCACACAAATAACAACACAGATACAGTTTAGATGCCGACTCAAATTGTCAGCCAGGGCTGTTGAGTCCCACATTTTTGTAATCATCCCAGGTGATTGATTATATTAAGTGAATATTAGCAGTTACAAAATAAGTCTACAGTAATACAATGTACTTTTATCATTTTTTTTTACATTAATGGTTTTTGGTTAATTAATTCCTGTTTCTTACAAAAATAATTTAAAAATATAGCTCTTCTGTAGTCCGAATTGTTTGTGTCCCCTCTCAAAAGCCATATGTTGGAGGGACAACCTGGGTGGCTCAGTGGGCTAAGCCTCTGCCTTTGGCTCATGTCATGATCCAGGGTCCTGGGATGAGCGATCCCTGCCTCGAGCTTTTGGCTCTCAGGCATGAAGCCCGCTTCCCTCCTCTCTCTCTCTGACTGCCTCTCTCCCTACTTGTGATCTATATCTGTCAAATAAATTAAATAAAAGCTTAAAAAAAAAAAAAGGTACATATGTTGGAACCTAATCCAAGTGCCAAGTGTAATGACATTTACAGATAAGGCCTTTAAGAGATTATTAGGTCATGGTGGTGGTGGGCCCTAACAATGGGATTAGATGCCCTTATGGGAAGAGAAGCAGACGGGAGAGAGGCCAATGATATGATATATTACATATAAATATGAAATATTATTATAATGCTATATTATTATATCAATAAATGAAATGCAATAAATAAATAAATAAATAAAATTGCAATGGCAATAAATAAATAAATTACAATGGAAGATTATTCAGCTTAACAAAGGAAGGAGTGTGGGTGATGTCCCTGGTGGGCCATGCTGGCTCTTGGCTGGGACCTAAGCCAGGCCCGGACTGAAAACCTGCATCGTCCCACCAACTTGGGGTTTCCTGCTATCTGCCCCCCAAAGGACAATGTCCAGTGTCAGAGCATGGGGGCAGAGAAATAGCCTCAGTTAGTTCCTACACGAAAGAGTAGCTTTGGAAACTTCTGAAAACCCAACTCATCATCCATCTGGCTATGAAGGGACATCTACAACATTAATCCCATGACCCATGTTTTACTTTGTAGAATTCCAAACATTCAACAAGCTTGTGAGTGGTCTATTTTTCTTTGCAAGCTTAGGTTGCTGCTTCTTGCCTTTAAAAGCCAAGCACTGTAGTTGCTCCCGTAGATCGGTACAGTCTTTTACAGTTTTCAAAGCACTTATGAGTTCTTCCCCTATTCTTTACTTCTGAAAAAGCAAAATGTGTATCAGCCAATGATGTAATTAGTTTGAACAGAAAAGAACTTTATTGAACATTATCAAGGGCCTTGAAGAATGCCCGGAGGGCCAATGCCAGGTTCTGGGGCTGTACCCACCGCAGGACTGCCCAGGGGAGATAGTGCAGTGATACCCCAACAGTTGACCCTGGATGGAACCGTGGGCATGGCTGCTCAGAGAACTCCAGTCTTTTGCATCCATCCTTAGAAACAGATCCTACCTACTTGGTGCTTGCTTCTTCTTCTCCCATCAGAGCCTCATGTGGGTGCATCTGATGGGCAGACCTTGTATCATTTGCAAAGTAATTTCTGGCTTCTCTTGGGGTAGAAAGTCAACATGGGAAAATTCCTCAGAGGTAGGAAGAGTGTCCAAAGGATGCTGGCTGTTTCAAATTACAACAAACATGACAAACGATACCACTGACCATCAGAAGTGGGGTTTTAATGTCTTGAAACAGTTATTATTGGGTTTTAATGTTACTGGGGAATCATTTACTGTAGGTTCACAAGATATCTGATAAGAGAGCACCTTTTAGATTTCTCTAACCAACAATATCTGCATTCTGATCCTGCAGAAAAAAGTTCTCTGGAAGTGCTGACCAGTTTTGATTGCAATACGATTTCTCAGCTGATTCTTTTCATATCCTATTTGAAGCAGAGCTCAAAGCTCTGTACTCAGTGGGTGGTTGTATAATTGTTTTAATTCATTTGTTAAACATAATTATCTTTCCTCACTTCTGTCCTATTCCTTTGATATATGCTCAGCAGCTTGGTCCCTAATGGATGTGATTAGAGCTTCCCACGGTGTGCATCATGTGAGGGAAAGGGGTGTTACATCGTTAAGGGGGGGGACACATCTTCATTTCATGTTTCAGGGACTTAAGCTGTTTCTTTTGACACCTGGGGGCTAAGTTAATGAGAGAGTTCTTTGATAGCTTTATGTGAGCTAATTCTGCTTGTCACATGCTATAGGGGACCTGGAGAAGAGGGAGGAAGTCAGAGAGAGCAGAAGATAGGTGGGGTGCCTTTGTTCAGTGACCATCCCCTCATGTCAACCACCAACCCAATCATTAACTCTGGGCGTTTAAACACAGACATCCTGAGACAGATCAAAGACAGGTTCTTGGCAACAGGTCAGAACATATTCTTGGGAAAAAGAGTTATGCTAGTGGACCCTTGTGAATCTGAGGTGTCTTCCTCCTAGAGACCTGGGTGTTTTGTAGACAAACCTCTCATCCACCTTTTTGCAATGTCCCCGCAAGGCACTTATTCCCAAGTCTGGGAAAACTGAAGAATATTAGACTCTGTGCTCTTAGAGATCAGGGAAGGTGTCAATGAATCATCCTTCTGGGTTCTAACCTAGACTGACAACAGATAAGAACCGAGTTCAATCAAATGTGATAGGTATTGAGGGCTAGATGAGTCAGCATGGCTTAGATTCAAGACCAAAATAGTCTTGAATCTTCCTGTGCCCTTGAATTGAAAAATGGTGCCCAGGGAATAGTGTACCTGGCCCGATCCAGCCATGCTTACCCCAAGAATATGAAGATTTCCCCCTGCATTTTCTTTTGAAAAAGTTTTATGGTTTTAGCCTTTACATTTAAGTCTACAATCTATTTCCAGTTAAT
Source organism: Mustela putorius furo (assembly GCF_011764305.1). Classification (NCBI taxonomy): domain Eukaryota; kingdom Metazoa; phylum Chordata; class Mammalia; order Carnivora; family Mustelidae; genus Mustela; species Mustela putorius. Next base: position 67,138 of record NW_025421350.1, read on the forward strand.
TTTTGGATATAATGTGAGGCAAGAGTGATGATTTGTTTTCCCATACATACATGCAATGATAGAAATGCTTTCCAGCCTGCCGCCAAAAAGAATGGGCCTGGGTCTTTCCTACTGTTTCCTGGCAATGGTCCAGCACAGCTTTCCTTCAGAGCAGTCAAATAACTGAAAGAAAATCCTCAAATTTAACAATCTTGTCTACTGGGGTTTCAATGTAAGTTCATGCATTTTTTATCCACTCCCCCTTTTCAACCTGCTTTCTATAGAGAACATCAATTCACCTGTTGGAATTGAACCTGAAAAAAAAAAAAAGGGCAACAAATTAAGCCACTTACAAGAGTGTCACGAAGTACTGACCTTTTATTCTTAACACAGTGACTGGACAGAACCCCTATTTTTGCGAGTAAAAAAGAGCAGGCACCCCTTCCCCATCCTATGCGATGGTGCACTTCAAAGCCTTGTCTAAGCAAATCTTAGAATGTTGAAGTTGTAGGGAACAGAATGTTCATCAGTTTGATGAACGTTGGAAACAGTGATCTTTGCAGCTTCGGTTTATAACAGTGAGCTTGTGCATTCTTGGATAGCTGTCCATTACTGATGTGTGCCGGAGTAGTTTTACAGTTTCACCTGAGGAAGGAAGACTTTATGTTTTACGAAGACTCCAGAAATTCTGCTCTTAAGGCTAAATGCATACAGCAACATTTATTACACAGAAAATGCAGCAAGTCTACAAGACCAGAAGCATAAGTACTGATGAATGGATGGAAGCAGTAGCTAGGACTATAGACAATCCTATAGCAAGAGAAGACTGTGATGCTTCCGGATGGTCCAGGAAATCTTCTGGAGGCTTCAGTACCTGGTGTGTGATCATTTAGTCGTGAAAAGGGCACATCAGAAGGGGTGGTGTGGTGAGCAAGGGCACAGGACAGGAGCCGAGCACATCTGGCAGGTGGCAAGTGGACTGTCAAGGTGGGGCCGTGTGAGAGACTGGGGTCAAGGCAAGCTGCCAGGAGCCAGGAAGCCTCCAGAAAGCCCGAATATCCCAGGATAGCATATTCTCAAATCATGATGATAAGGCTTACGACGATTTAAATGCTGTTAAATGGGAATTTTGCCTTTCAAACCATGCTATACCTTTGATTGTAAGAGATGTATCCCAAATTTCAAAGATGTTAGATTGTGTGGGGGGAAAAGCACAAGTCAGTGTGCTAGCCAGCCTCGGGGAGGACCACGAAGATTTCCACATCCCAGTATCTGCATGTGTGTTGTACCCTCCCACATCTGGTGTGACTAACAGGATATAGCAGAATTGGGGGTAAATCAGTTACAGAATTAGGTTATGAAAGACACTGAGGCTTCTGTTTTGTTCTCTCTCTCTTTTTCCTCTCTTTTTTTCTCTCTCTCTCTCTCTCCTTTCTTCTTCTATTTCCCCCTCTCCTTCCCTCTCACTCCCTCCCTTTCTCTCTCTCTTTCTTTCTCATTTATCATTAGCTCTTGTGGAAATGCAGGTATCCCTGTAGATACCCGGGTGGCAAGGAACTGAAGCCCTCCACACCTGCCACCTGCACAGAATTGAGGTCTGTCCATCATCACATGTCCTTCAAACAGCTGCAGCCGGCTATTTGATGGCAATCTCATGAGATACCTCAAGGCAGAAACACACAGCTCGACAGCTTCCAGGTGCCTGACCTTCAGAAACGGTGTGAGATCATAAGTACTTAAATATATAGTTTGGGCTGCTAAGTTTGGGGGTAATTCATTGCAAAGCAATAGAGGAACGATTCTATACAAAGACTCAAAATATGCCTTATTCCCTATGTGTACTCAGCGTCAGTCTGACGTTCAGAAAGAGATATGCCTGCCTGAGGCTGCTTAGAACATGCAGTGCCTCAGAGCAGGGGGGGAGACATTAAAGAGAGGTAACAAAAAATGGGGGAAAGGGAAGAAGCATTTTGCTTTTCTAGGTCCTTCTTTTTAACGAGTAGTAAATATACTTTCCTAGAAAGAAATAAACACAGAAGGAAAGAGTAGGATGAAAGTTACCTTTATCAGCCTATAAAAAACAGATACTCAAACCAAAAACACTGGAAACTGCAAAAAGATGCCAACTGTTTTTAAAGAAATGGCACACGACGTTAGGTATGAATAACTTTCATGCAAATTGAAGAGGTAGACGTGGTCGAATTGTTCAGGAGGCACCAAAAGAATGTGAATAACATTCTATTGAAAGGAAGGAAGACTGAGATTCTGAAAAAATATTTTATTAGGTAAAAGAATGAATAAATAAATAAATATAATATATATATATATATATATATATATATATATATAAGTTTTCTAGGGTTGCTATTTCAAGATACCAGAAGCCTGGAGGCTGAAACCACAGAAGTGGACAGTGTCACATTTCTAGAGGCTACAATGTTGGTAGGACATGCTCCTTTTGTAGGTATTGTGGATGGATCTACTCCAGGCCCCTTTTCCAGCTTGAAGCGTTGCTCTGGCTTTGGACTTCTTCACCGGGCCTTCTCCCTCAGTGCATATCTGTGTATCCGCACTCTCCCTTCTTAGAAGCGCACAAGTCCCCCTGAATTAGGGGCCCAGTCTACTCAAATATGACCTCATCCTAGCTAGTGACATCTCCAGGGACCCTATTTCCAAATAAGGTCATGCTCCCAGGTGCTGGGGTTTAGGACTGGGATACTTCATATGCATAAACACATACAAACACACACACACACACACACAAACGTGTGTGTGTGTATATGTATTCCTATATATATATATCTATGTGTATAGATAGAAAGGGAGGAAGGAATAGACGGGGGAAAAAGAAAATACGCCTAGCGAGTTAGTAGACTTCACCTTTAACTTTTCAACAATGACCTTCAGAATGAACGACTGAAATTCTATTGAAAGAAAAGACCTGCATAGGTCAGTGAAAAATAAAACTCTACATAGGGGGATGCAGAGGCTAGTATAGATTTTGTGGAAAGAGAAAGGATGAAAAGGGCTAGTCCGTATGTACCCAAAGGAATCCTCAAAGGCTGCTTTTCCGAGGTCTTGAGAAGAGACAATGGAAAGACACCCGATCCCTGAACAGAGAAAGCAACCATTGCAGAACAACAAGGGATCCTCTTAGAAAGACATGGCTATCCTCAAGGTGTCTGCATGCGATGAGAAAACTCCCTGAGATCCACCACATTCAAGCCCATCCAACAAGGCTCCAGACACTTTTTGGAAAGCTTGTCTTTCTTTCATGGAGAGAGAATGAGTGAGAGAGAGCATGAGAGAGGAGATGGTCAGTGGGAGAAGCCGACTCCCCAAGGAGCTGGGAGCCGGAGGCGGGATGAGATCCTACCAGTCCGGGGTCATGACCTGAGCCCAAGGCAGTCACTATACTAACCGAGCCACGCAGGCGCCCATCTCCAGAAATGGGTCAGCAACAGCTGAGGAGCACCTGGGCAGCACCCTCAGTGAAGTGCCCAACTCTGGGTTCTGGCTCAGGGGGTGATCTCAGGCTCTTGAGATTGAGCCCTGAGGCTAGCTCTGGGCTCAGGGCAGAGTCCACTAGGTCTCTCTTTGGGTCCTGCCCTTCCCCCCTTCCCCATGAAGAGTGCTCTTGCCCTGAAACCAACTAGGAAAAGCCTTCACAGAAATAAACAATGGTTGAGAGGGGGAGGGGTGGGGAGAGAAGCGACTGACCCAGGGCCAGCGGGATTTGCCGGAGATGCTGCCCGCCCTGCCAGGGCCCGGCTCGCTCAGCCGCCACCGCCACCGCCTCGCGACACCGTCGCAGCCACCAAGGCAGCAACTCCCGCCGCCCCCGCCGCCCCTGCCGCCCCCGCTGCAGCCCCCGCCGCCCCCGCTGCAGCCCCCGCTGCAGGGAACAGCTGAGCCCAGGGAGCCTTGGCGCAAGCCTCCAGGAGGGCCTCCAGTGCCCTCTGAGCGTGTTCTCTTGGGGCAGCGGGGCCAAAGATCCCTCAGGGAGGAGGCGAGGGCGGCGCCCAGGCGTCCCCGGCGGGGGAGGGGCAGGCAAGACCTGCAGGGAGATCCCCTTGGGATTGTTGGCGCTGCTGCAGGGCTTCACGCTGCACTTGGCGACGCACCAGCCTGAGGACCCTGCCCTGCATCTGGCTCTTTCCTGAGCAGGGAGCCTGTTTGGCCCTCTCTCTCGGCCTGTCTCTCTCCCTCCTTCTCCTCTCTGTCTGTCCAAGGAAGGAAGAAAAACTTCCAAGAAATCATCAAACAACCCTCCTGATTCTTGTCGTTCATGAGGACCCCATGCGTCAACATTTGATTTTTACTTCTTGAATGGAAGGGATTGCTTGTTTGATAGACGCATTTGACAGAAAGACAGACACAGTGAGAGAGGGAGCCCCCTTGGAGAGGGAGTACAAGAAGTGCAAGTGGGAGAGAGAGAAGCAGGCTTCCTGCTGAGCAGAGAGCCCCAGGCAGGGCTTGCTCCCAAGACCCTGGCATCAGGACCCCAGCAGAAAGCAGCCACCCAGGTGCCCCACTCCATGATTAAATCCGTTTTTCACGATTCAGTCCGTTGCATTAGGCAACACGCTTCGAGGTCCTCCTCCACTCGGATAACACTAACCCAGAGGTTGTGTTTTCCTTGGCACTTTTGTGATCACTGAGCATTTTAGGAATCTTTGCATGGGTTTCTTGGCTGATGATTTTCTCCTTGGCATATTTCTGTGCAAGGATTTTCATTGTTTTGAAGGTACCTACCTATCCTTCTTGATTCCCAGTTATCCTCTCTCGAGTTGTATACAGTTCCTTAGGTGGTATCTCCATACAACCTTTCATACTTTTCGTCTTGTCCTTTGCTGGGCAAGATTTTGTGTTTGGAACCTTGGATTCGTAGAGTCCAACTTCCTAACCCTTCTTGGGCTTCCCGTTTCTGGTGGTGGTGTCCACTCCACTCATCTCTGCCACCTCCCCCAGATCCTCCAAAGGGTTTCCTATTGTATCTTCCAGACAACTTCTGATGTCTTCTTTCGTATGTAGGCTCCATCAGTCTGGAATAGCGTTCGGACCTCTTCTGTTCCACGTGGATATTCACGTCGTTTAGCACCGCTTGGTCAAAGTCTGCCCTTTCGTGTTGGTCTATTTCCTCGGGTCATTTCAAGAGACCTTTTGTAAGACATCCTATCCCATCAGATTCTCCTCTCACTCTCTTTCTCCCTCAGTCTTGCTCTCGCTTCTTTCTTCAGATTTGCCGGGGAATGACGAGCCCTTTTCGTGTCCAGGGCAATAGGAGAACTGGCTTACCCACGGGCACAGGCACTTGCTAGATCAGAAACTGGATTGCATTGAATCCCTCCATCCAGTTGGGGTCCATTGAAACTGTACACTACCGTTCATCCAATCTCTGTACGTGTTCTATTCACCTAGGTAACCTATGAACATATGGACCATCCTCAGTCATCTTGGATGGTATTCTGATTGGAGCCTTGCTGGGTAGAGATGGTATAAAATCTTTGGAGAGACGAAGTCCTCCTTTTGCTCTTCTCATTAATAGGAGTTTCAAGCTTTGTTCGTATGTCCCAGGAGTCCATTTAATTTTCCTGAATTTTTAACTTCTATCTGATGACTTGGAGGAATTTACTTCCTGATTCTCATACTTTCTCCATTCTCTGAGAATATCTTTCTATACACATTTCAGTCTGTGTTTTTTTTTCCATTTGTTGTACCTTCAGTGTTTCCCCCGCCCCTTCTTATACTCGCTATGATGTCCCCGTCTAGGTTGGTAGAAGTCTTGTTCAATTTTAGGTTTTCAATACTACCGAATTTTGTTTCTGCCTTCGAAAGCTGATTCTGTCCCTCCTCGAAGCAGCACAGCATTCTGTGTGGTTGTGGGTATTGATGCAATCTAACCAAGTTCATCTTTTCATTAGAGTAGAGAAACCATTGACATTTCATGAAAGGACTGAGCCCCTCAAATGATGCCCATTGTCTTGCATTTTCTTTGTTTCATCCCTTTGTACATCCCCATTTATTTATTTATTATTTTATTTCAATTATTATTTTAAAAAAAAAACATAGAGTATATTTTTTATCTCCAGGGGTACAGGTCTGTGATTCACCAGGTTTACACAACTCACAGCCCTCATAGATCTCTTATGAAAAATCCCTGTGTTTTTCTTTAAATGTTTTTATTTAAGTTTTTTCATTTTTCTCTTTTGTTTTTAATTTTCATTTCAGCATACCAGTATTTCTTGTTTTTTACAACAAACCCAGTGCTCCATGCAATCGGGGCCTTCTCTAATACCCACCACCTGGTTCCCCCAACCTCCCACCCCTCGCCCCTTCAAAGCCCTCATATTGATTTTCGCAGTCCTTAGTCTCTCATGTTTCCCCTCCCCTTCCAATGTATTTAATTTATATATTTTTAATTCTAAATTTTCATTTGTAATTTCAAGTTTCATTTGAATTAAATATATTTAATTTAACTTCATTTAAGTTTTTTATTATAATTTTTTTTTAAAGGCTGATACATGCTGTCGGCCCCCAAATCTGCGGTCTCAGAAAGTACACAGAAAATGGGGAAAGGGAATGTAGACTTACAAAGAAGAACCATTTCGCTTTTCTAGGTCCTTCTTTTTAAAGAGTAGAAAATATACTTTCCCAGAAAGAAACAAACTCAGAAGGAAAGAGTAGGATGAAAGTTACCTTCATCTGCCTATAATTAGATACTCAAACCAAAAACACTGGAAACTGCAAAAAGATGCCGACTGTTTTTAAAGAAATGGCAGACGACTTTAGGTAAGAATAACTTTCATGCAAATTGAAGTGGAAGACAGACGTGGTCGAATTGTTCAGGAGGCACCAAAAGAATGAGAATCACATTCCATTGAAAGGAAGGAAGACTGAGATTCTGAACAAAAATGTTTTATGAGGTAAAAGAATGTATAATATATATAAACATTATAATATATATAACCATGGTTTTATATATATATATATATATATATATATATATATATATATAAGTTTTCTATGGTTGCTACTACAAGATACCAGAAGCCTGGAGGCTGAAACCACAGAAGTGGACAGTGTCACATTTCTAGAGGCTACAATGTTGGTAGGACATGCTCCTTTTGTAGGTATTGTGGATGGATCTACTCCAGGCCACTTTTTTCCAGCTTGAAGTATTGCTCTGGCTTTGGACTTCTTCACCGGGCCTTCTCCCTCAGTGCATATCTGTGTATCCGCACTCTCCCTTCTTAGAAGCACATAAGTCCCCCTGAATTAGGGGCCCAGTCTACTCAAATATGACCTCATCCTAGCTAGTGACATCTCCAGGGACCCTATTTCCAAATAAGGTCATGCTCCCAGGTGCTGGGGTTTAGGACTGGGATACTTCATATGCATAAACAACACACACACACACACACACACACACACAAACGTGTGTGTGTGTATATGTATTATATATATATATATCTATGTGTATAGATAGAAAGGGAGGAAGGAATAGACGGGAAAAAGAAAATACGCCTAGCGAGTTAGTAGACTTCACCTTTAACTTTTCAACAATGACCTTCAGAATGAACGACTGAAATTCTATTGAAAGAAAAGACCTGCATAGGTCAGTGAAAAATAAAACTCTACATAGGGGGATGCAGAGGCTAGTATAGATTTTGTGGAAAGAGAAAGGATGAAAAGGGCTAGTCCGTATGTACCCAAAGGAATCCTCAAAGGCTGCTTTTCCGAGGTCTTGAGAAGAGACAATGGAAAGACACCCGATCCCTGAACAGAGAAAGCAAACCATTGCAGAACAACAAGGGATCCTCTTAGAAAGACATGGCTATCCTCAAGGTGTCTGCATGCGATGAGAAAACTCCCTGAGATCCACCACATTCAAGCCCATCCAACAAGGCTCCAGACACTTTTTGGAAAGCTTGTCTTTCTTTCATGGAGAGAGAATGAGTGAGAGAGAGCATGAGAGAGGAGATGGTCAGTGGGAGAAGCCAACTCCCCAAGGATCTGGGAGCGGGAGCGGGAGGTGGTAGGAGGTCCTGCCTGCCCCGGGGTCATGACCTGATCCCAAGGCAGTCGCTGAAATAACCGAGCCACGTAGGCGCCCGTCTCCAGAAATGGTTCAACAAGAGCTGAGGAGCACCTGGGCGGCACCTTCAGTGAAGTGCCCAACTCTGGGTTCTGGTTCAGGGGTTGATCTCAGGCTCTTGAGATTGAGCCCTGAGGCTAGCTCTGGGCTCAGGCTCAGGGCAGAGTCCACTAGGTCTCTCTTCGGGTCCTGCCCTTCCCCCCTTCCCCATGAAGGGTGCTCTTGCCCTGAAACCAACTAGGAAAAGCATTCACAGAAATAAACCATGTTTGAGAGGGGGTGTAATGCCAACTGAATATTACCCCCACCTTAAAAGACCACCAGAGACGTGAGTCAAAGCCAAGCAACAAGGGTCGTTTATTGCAGTTTCGAACCTGACCTCTGCGCTGCTCGTTGCCAATAACGCCGAGAGGTCTGGAGCTGGGTCGGTGCAGGATTTTTATAGACAGATACAAACAAGTTTCAGGTGGGGCTGAGCTGATTGATTGATAGTTTGAACAGGCATACTTGGCGTCCGTGGATTGGGTCAGGGGACCCGCGCGCGAACGCAGACAAAGCAATCTTACAGAAGCAGAACTGGCCGGTTAGCCCACGCATGCGGAAAAAAAAGCACTATCAGGATATTGAAGGCCTGGTTACTATCAAGCCAAGGCCACTTTCCCTCCAATCAGGCACTAACATAAAGACAATTGGGAGTCTCCTGGTGAAATGTTACATTCCGGCTATCAAAGGTAAGGTAACTTCTTTGTTGTAAATTTCAAGGACATTTGCAAACCAAGGGAGACTCCTACCCTGCAGGACTGTGATTTCTGCAAGTTAACTATTTATCATTTTATGGCAGTCAGGGGTGCCTGAGGAATGCTACACATATGGAGGGGAGCGGGTGAAGGGGGCGGTGCAAGGCACCAGCTTTTGCTTTGTCCTCAGCCAGCCTCCTGCTCCTTTATTCCCCCCTGAACAATTTTGACCCTTAAATCTTTAAGGGGGTTGAAGGTGGAAGGTCTCATCTTCTATAACTTCTTCGTCCTGAATGGGGGCGTAGAGCTGTCCCTACCTACTGGGGTCAATATTGATCAGGGTAGGAATGTATAAGGGAGTTACGAAAGGTGGAGGCAGCTGAATCCAGCGCTGACAGTGAAGAGGCGTCCTCGCGTGCAATAAGGATCGTCTGTCGTGGTGTAGTCATTGTAGCAATGGAGTCTCGGCACCAAGTAGAGAAAGATGGAACAAAGCAACATATTAAGGTTAATAAGGCGATAAGAAAAAGAAGCCCGAAAAGGAGATTTGGCCATAGCCCTCCTCCAAGCCAGGAAACTTAACCAATCACTAAAAAGAGAGAGAGGGACCTTGTAGAGCCTTAATCTGGGCATTCATATCCTTAATTAGTCCTGTGATACTTTTGTGATAGTCTGGGATGTACAAACAACCTTCTGTCTTGATAATTGCACATGTGCCACCCTGGGCTGCTTTCAGGACATCTAAGGCCATCCTATTTTGTAGGACTGCCTTGCGTATCTGTGACAATTTGGTATTAAGTAGGGAGATGCCATTTAGTGAATCATTGAGTGCCTTTGTAGTATATTTATTAAAGGCTTCTACATGCCACATGACATCCTCTAGTCCCGCAGATGGAACAAAAATGGATGCTAAGTGATCATACCATTTAAAAACAGATCGCGTCCATCTTTATTTCAAGTTGGGGACCTGATGTGAAGTTATTACAGTCAGGGACTGTTCCATAGTGAGCTTTGAGGCTCCTTTTATGAGGGCTGTTCTATGCTTAGCTAAAGCATCTGTTTGCAATCGCACCTCAACAGAGGTGGCCTCTAGGATAAATATGACTAAGGGATGAAACCCATAAGAAGACCTTTGAGTGGTCCAGCCTTAACAATATCCTGATTACAGAGGATCACTGGCAAGAGAGAATACTTGTCAAGAGATAAGGGGAGTCCCCAATGCATCATACAATCCACTCATAAACAAAGTGGGGTCATCCATTGTCTCCACAAGTCCATAATTAATCCTATGGAGTGCAATAGGCTGGCTTTTAGGCAATTTCATTATCCCAGCCACACATAAGGTGTTAGTTAAGTTATACAATTGTAGGGGAATCAATCCCATTTTCCAGTTGTTTAATCATGTGTGAGGGGGTTCTACTAATATCCCACAAAATAAAAAAGCAAGAAGATCATCTAAATGAGCTATTGTGTAACTTCTCTGAAGTTTACCTCAAATTGTTTAGCTTAGGTAAACAAACATTTAAAGACAATCAAATCTAGAATTTAACATCCATAAAGATGTGTTACTAAAACATAATTTTTCTCTCTCTAAAATAACCCTCATTTACAGAGATAGCCAAATCAGGACTAATACACTTGTGAAACAAGTCCAGTTTTAACAAACTTGGCCCATTATTTACATAAGCTCAGCAAGAACAGTTGAGTGTGATCATATAGATCTTTTAGAATCTGCTTTGCTGGAACTTCTTATAAGGAATCTCTGGGTTGAACTTTTAGTAGCCTCTCCGGGCCAGAAGCCAAGCCCTGTACTTGCCATCAGGCATGCCTGCAATACCTGTTGATTTGGGCGAGTTCCTCTTCTGAGTTTCCGCACCTACCAAAGAGTGACATTCTTTACTCACCTGGTGAGGCTGCTGGGAACTCTGTAAGCAAGGTATCAGGCCAACAGTCCCAAGGGGCTTTATGGCTCCAGGTTTCATAAAGTCAACGTTAGTTCCTTAAAGCTGTCTGGTCATATCTGAGTCTATGCATGTCTTTCTCAAATATGACATTCCAGTCAAAGCCTTGGTAAAATAACCAGTTCTCAATGGTGTCCTGTTAAAGGAGAACAGATTCTTATTGAACTTATGCAAATGACTGATTGCCATGGAAGAAAGAATACTTACTGAGACCTTTTGGTTTCAGAGGGTTCATATAGAGAGAAAATTTGAATGCCTTGAGCACTTTCACATCTCTGTAAGTTACAGATAACTAGGAGGAAGTATCCCTGGTCTGGAAGAGCAAACATTAGAGAGAACCAGCAATGTTTAAAGTAAGACAAAACATTAAGAGACACAACATTATAATCTTTTAGTTCATTTAGTCCCATGTTACTAAATCTGGTGAATGCGGCTTTAGTTAGTTCTGGAAATTCTTACCCATTTCAGTTTTAGGATTTTCAAGTATATCAAATATCTGTATTTGTCCTGAAAGTCCTTTATAGGAAATATCCTTGAAGATAAAACTCATTTTACAAGAGAATTAAAACAATTATAAATGACAAAAACTCAGAATGGATATGGTTAGAGCTAAAGAGACATGGGAGTTTACAATTTAGCTGCAAGGAAATCAGGTTATTTCTGTGATACATAACATTTCCATAATTAGAGTATCAAGCGATGATCTTTCCAAACATTAAAACTTTAGGAAGTGCATAGAATCTCTAGAATAGTTATAGTATTTTCCCAAATGTAATCCAAGGTTTATCATTGGTTTCAGTAGTATTTCACGAGAAACTTCACATACCAAGGAAAAAGCCCGATTTAAAGAGATTTACAATTTAAATCTTGTCAACATTTGCTAAAATCTTAGAAAGTTTTGAAGCACATGCCTAAATATACTTAGGGATGTTAAACACCTGAAAAAAACAAAACATAGAAACTGTTTTTTTCTGGGCAGGCAAAGAGAAAATCACTTACATTCTCGTAACAGGAGATCAATTAATCTAATAAAACTTTATCCTTTGAACAGAGAATTTCAGTCTTGTACTAATGTAATGTACCTTTAAAACCCATTCATTTAGGACAAAATTACCTTCCCTTACCTTCAACAAAATGTATTCCCATTCCTTAAATCTTTCTTACATATCTGCTACTTTCTTACATACAGAGTTTCCCTTATTTCCATCAGTCTTAGTTACACTAAGCAGAACTTTGTATTCTTAGAAACACCTTTAGTTATTAACCAATTGTGAACTGTTACACAACAGAATTCTTCAGGTGGCAAATTTATGAATCAGTTAAGTGGCAAACAAGTTTACCAACAGATTTAAATACTCTTAGTTTCTTTGCAGTAAGAAGTCAAAAGCACAAACCTACATCCAATAATTAACGACTTAGCATTTTATCCTGTTTGGTAAAGACCTAGATGTCCACAATTTAATTCCATTTGTCATCCAAGCAAAACTTTAAAACTTTAAGATTACCAAAGACTTTGAAAGCTACTTCAGCAATTACCCATTAGAACTTTGAGACAGACAATTAACCTTCAGTTTAGTTATTTCTTTGCTAACAAATTTTAATAAATAACATGAGCTTATTTGACCTTCAGTAAACCCCGAAGTTTCACATTTACTGCTGATAACTTAAAAGACAGGTCTTATCTTAATTAAACCAACAAACTTAACTTAGTTCCAACAGTGATTTACTTTCCACCTGGGCCCACTCCACTTTGAATGTTTACCTGAGACATGCGTGGGAAGATCTGGAGTGGGGGGGGTGTTAGGTCCAGGGGGTGCTCTTCTTGCTCCTTGACAGTGAAGAGAGAAGGAGCTGTGGTGCATGATCTAGAGGCCAGTCATGCAGGCTGCACACACGTTGGTACAGAAACACGTAAGGGGGGGAAACAGAAGAAACAAAGCGCTGCCAGGAAGCAGAGAAAAGATTCCCGGTTTTAGAGCTCATACGGCCCAACAGAGGAGCAGACACCATGCTTTCCCATCAGCCAGGGGGGGGAGGGGTTAGGCAGTCCAAGTCAGACCAGAGAACACAGGGAAACTTCCCCGAAACAAAGAGAGTTTCGGCAGCTGCTTGGGAATATTCCTTATAGTCTCTGTCTCGAGTTAGACCAACCCCAGTTGGCTCCAGTTATAGCCATTAACATGGGAAGTGAGTGAGGGAGAAGCCCCCACATCTATTAGGAGTAACAGAGAGAAATAAATCCAGAGTCCCCTTTGCTAGGGATGGCCCAGCAACCTGGGTTTACTAGAAGAAGGCTTATTTACATAATTATCATCCAATATGTCAGGAGGAAATTTACTAGCTGACTCATTGAATCTGGTTTTAGCTCTTAATACCTATCTCTTATATTCCCTCCCGATATGTACGATGTTGCAGACAAGGGGAGAGGGATCTTTCAGGTGCTGTCCTGCTCGCGTCCCTCGCGGGAACTTAGGAGCGTCTTAGCTAAGGTCTATCCGTATAAACCCCGGACCAGGCTACTCCATGGAGTAGATGACCGTTATGCTGTATGACGCTCCACGAGACTCAGGGTACAGTCCACTCAGACTCCGAAGCCGAAGGCGGTGGAGCCACACAAACACATTCATACAGTCAGGCATTCCTCAGATTCAAAAGGGTTAGACACCCTCCCGTTAAACAGAATGTAACCTTCATGACCAGTACAAGGAACATATATCCACATTTAAAGACATAACATGGAGACATACATGAAGACATACATTGTTGGCCTCCGAGGTGGGGCTCGAACCCACGATCTCTGCGAGGCCCTCCTGGCCCCCGAGGTGGGACTCGAACCCACGATCTCTGAGAAGCCATCTCGGCCCCTGAGGTGGGATTTGTACCCACGATCTCTGAGAAGCCATTCCCGCCAGGCACGAGGGACGCCTCCTCCCCATTGGCCCGCTGGCAACACTATAGCGCGTCCGCCAGGGTGTATTTGCCAGCCACCGTCCTGGGACTCTAACCCAGGTCCTGGGACTCTAACCCAGGAAAAATCACAGAAAGGACAAGACACACAAGACATACATAACAACAAAGCATACGAAAAACATAGAGACAAAAGACAAAGCCCGCTTTCTTACCGATCGGTTGCAGTGACCCGTTGACAAGTTGTCTGGTGGGCTTGAAGGGGAGATCTCGGTGGGACCTCCAAATGTATTGCCAACTGAATATTACCCCCACCTTAAAAGACCACCAGAGACATGAGTCAAAGCCAAGCAGCAAGGGTCGTTTATTGCAGGTTCGAACCTGGACTTCTGTGCCGCTCGTTGCCAATAACGCCGAGAGGTCCGGAGCTGGGTCAGTGCAGGATTTTTATAGACAGATACAAACAAGTTTCGGGTGGGGCTGAGCTGATTGATTGATAGTTTGAACAGGCATACTTGGCGTCCGTGGATTGGGTCAGGGGACCCGCGCGCGAAAGCAGACAAAGCAATCTTACAGAAGCAGAACTGGCCGGTTAGCCCACGCATGCGAAAAAAAAGCACTATCAGGATATTGAAGGCCTGGTTACTATCAAGCCAAGGCCACTTTCCCTCTAATGAGGCACTAACATAAAGACAATTAGGAGTCTCCTGGTGAAATGTTACATTCCGGCTATCAAAGGTAAGGTAACTTCTTTGTTGTAAATCTCAAGGACATTTGCAAACCAAGGAAGATTCCTACCCTGCAGGACTGTGATTTCTGCAAGTTAACTATTTATCATTTTATGGCAGTCAGGGGTGCCTGAGGAATGCTTACAAATATGGAGGGGAGCGGGTGAAGGGGGCGGTGCAAGGCGCCAGCTTTTGCTTTGTACTCAGCTAGTCTCCTGCTCCTTCACTTCATCATCAGCACCTACTGCTCTCCTCTCCTGGTGGTCTCTCCGGAATGGGTCTTCTCTAGGTCTTCTAGAAGGAGATGGGCACTTCCCCTCTACCCCTGTTGCCGGACCAACCTTACCTATCCTGCAGGGTCAGGTCGGCCTGGCCTTCTTTTATCTGTTGTTCTCTTCTGAATGGTTAGTTTTTCATAGATACCATGCTTTGCTTTTGTCAGGATTTGCCCTGGACTATCAAAACCCTTTTCTTGTTGCCAGTGAAGCCTAAGAAAAACCCTGATGAGAGAACCAGGAACACGAACAGATCATATTTATCCTGAATGTTCCGTCCAAAATGAAAAATACATTTCTGAGGAGCCTCAAGATCTCTGAGAAGGGAACTTTCACCAACTCTGTCATGTAGGGGCATCAATTCCGATTCTGTGTCAGTTTTCCTACTTTCGCAGCTAGTAATTCTCTACCTCAGAAAGCCCACGCTCAACCGTTTCCTCTCTCAAAGGCAGTTGCTCTTAGAGTCTGCACATGGCACTTGGGGCCTGCTGGTCGTTGGCTACTGCGCTCTGTACTTTGGGTCTAACAGCTGCGGGGCATCAAGATGAGAACGTCTCTTGTTCTAAGACTTAATATAGTTTGGGGCACATGGTAAGCAATAATCACTTATTTTGTTGATCCAAGTGTTCGACCTTTCTTAATTATTCTAGTACCACAGTTTACTTGTTCTAAGACTTGTCCTCCCCCAGCAATTTTAATATCTCTTAAGGTGGCACTCACCTTGCACTTGATGACATATCCTAGTTTAACTGACAGCATTTCTCTTTCTTAGTCGAACATAAACTATAGTGCATCTTACCCTTGATGAAAGCTAGGATGCAATTAAATACTCTATTATGGTTACGATTCTGATATTTGAAATCCTCCGGTAGCTCCCTGTGCCCCCACAGTGTAGTACCTCACCTCCTCGGCATTGTGTACAAACCATCTCACCCCCAGTGTTAACCCCGGGGCTCAGCTTCCATCCCCAGGTGATGCTGCCAGATCAGCTGTCGGTTGTCATGAACTTGCTGTAGTTTCCTGAATGCACTGTGCTGCCTCCTGGCACTTTGAAACTTGACACACTCATCCTCATTCTTCGCTTTGCCCTTGTCTATCAGCTCCCCTGAAAATCTGTTCCTAAGTGGCTTTTCCCAGCTCCAACCTACCCTTGGTAGTCTTTTATCTACCTGTGGTAAAGCCTGTCACACTGCACCATGGACATGCCCGTTGTCCCCCTGAGAAGAGAAAGGGGACAGTGAGGTTCCCCCAGCATTTGCAGCTCTAGTGCAGAGCCCCATGCCTGGCTTGCAGGAAATGCCAGATCATGAAGACAAACGGAGATCATCCTCTGGCTAAAACCAGCTCTTCTTTGCCTACCGCAGGATCTGGATCAATAAAGAGCAGCCAGTTATTATTGCTGTTTTTCTACGGATTTTTTCCCCATATATTTCCCAGGGCTTTACTCTTTTTATAGCACTTTAATTCAGGCTTCAACCACTTCCTAGTCAGATCAGGTGAAATCATTTTCCTTCCCATACCCTCGATGTATTTCACACCTAGTAATTCTTTTTTTAAAGATCTTATTTACCCATTTGACAGACAGATCACAAGTAGGTAGAGAGGCAGACAGACAGAGAGGGGGTAAGCAGGCTCACCACTGAGCAGAGAGCCCGATGTGGGGCTCCATCCCAGGACCCTGAAATCATGACCTGAGCCAGAGGCAGAGGCCTAAACCACTGAGCCACCCAGGAGCCCCCATATCTGGTAATTTTTAACCAACGTGGATTTGCTGCATCAAATAGTTCCTTCTTCTTTAAATATAAATATATAAATATATTGATCAGGTCACACGCATGTCTTAGGAGAATGTCATACCTTTAGTAGCAAACTTGAAATCTTGGCAATTGGTTTTGATTTTTGTATTGGTTTGATTTGGTTCGGTTTTTGTAATTTTAAAAATCCCTCCAGTCCTTGGCTCTGTCTGACCTGATTGCTTTCAGCTGTTTCTGCCACTAAATTGACCCGGCAGCGAAAGCTCTCATTGTTTACAGTGGCGTCCCCGTCTGAACACATTGTTAATAAAAAGCTTTTTTTTCTTTTTCTTTTTCTTTTTTTTTGGCTATGGGAAAGTGGAACAACAATGAAGTATTTCAAGGAGGTGAACCACAGAGAAATTTCTCTAAGGGTGGGGTGAGGGTTACTCAAAAAGGAACTTGACAAGGCTTTTAAAGATATCGACAATCCTTATAACATAACGTGACTGATTGTTACCATGCTCTTAACTGGGCAAATACTTGTTGGCTTCCAAGAAAGACTAACATAGTTCTAGATGGTTCTAGCGGCCTTCTAGCACAGGGTCTCATGAGGCAGGGATTTTAGCCACTGGCTGTGCAAGGCATGAGGCCTGTTACTTATTCTATTTTTTCCTCTGAAGAATGGGCCTTTCTACATTCCAGGTCCTTTCTACCCCAATAAATAATGCGGCGATTCTCTCAGTGCGTTATACTTTTGGCTTAAACAGCCAACTGTCTCTTTAAAAGGACTTTTTGTTTAAAGTCCTTTAAAAAAAAGTTCTTTCAAAAAAAAAAAATCTTTTTTTTTTATTTTTTATTTTTTAATCTCATATGTTTACTCTGATCCTGGAACTTTGTCATTTTGACCTTCTCTGCTCATTAAAATATTCTTCATCATCAGCATCTAGTGCTCTCCTCCCCTGGTGGCAATCTCCGAGAGGGGTCTTCTCTAGCTCTTCAAGCAGGAGATGGGTACTTCCCCTCTACCCCTGTTGCTGGACCAACCTTACCTGAAAGACCGTAGAGGACCCGCACCCAAGGACGCACTCAGAGACCACTGGATGCAATAAGCAAGAGGATTTTATTCGGGCATGCTTGGACTCCCAGGGACACTTGACCATGAAATCCGTGTAGGATGGGTCAGTGCCTGAGAGCCCTGATCTGTTTCGGGAGTGACTTAATATAGAATTTTACAGTCCATTACATCAGAGCTCTCACTTTTCTAGCCAGTAATTTCAAAGCATTACAGTAAGGCCTACACACAGGTAGCCAATCCTTTAAAATCAACCATACATTCTGGCCTGTCACCGTTCAGGTAGTGTACAGTAGAGGATACATGTTGAATTGCACGTTTCTATCCTTTATCTGTATACGTGCTGAACCGCACGTCTCCAGCTAGTGTACGTGCTGAACCGCTCGTCTCGGCCTTGGTACGGGAGACAACCCTTATCAATTTTATTGAGTAGTAGGGGAAATTCTTAACAGGGGAAGGGTATAACTTTATTTGATTACACAGCGAGCGAGGGTTTAAGCAATTTTTTCATTTCTTAGCAAAGCATTAGAAGCATTATTATACAGAAGCCAGAAACAGCTGGGGTTAAACACAGATTTTTGCTATTTGTTATCCTATTATGCTGCTTGCTGACTCCCTTATCTATGGTCAGCTGGCCACAGTTTCTTAGTTAGCATGAGCTGGTTATAAAAAGAATGTTAAAACTTATAGGCTATACTATAGTTCTGACCTGGGGTCCTTCATTTCCCCCCTTTTTCTTTATCATGGATATAATCTTATATCCATCTGTTTTGTTCTTCAATTGAGTCCTTTTGGGACTCTACTTGTTTAAGTAGTTGGTATTGCTGAGTCAAGACCATAGTCTGAACAACAGACAGGCGATCTTTAATGAATTGTATTAACCTGTTTAAGACACAAGGACCAAAAGTTAGAATTAATAACAGAATGATGAGAGGGCCCGTTATAGATGACAACAAAGTAGTAAGCCAAGGTGATCTGTTGAACCAGTTTTCGAACCATCCCTGCTGGGACTGAAAATCCCTTTTTCTTTGAGCAAGTCTTTCTCTGAGTTTATCCATAGTTTCTCTGACTACTCCAGTTTGATCTGCATAAAAGCAACATTCTTCTTTTAAGGCAGTCAGGGGTGCCTGTGGAATGTCACACATATTACCAAGGGATGTGGGTGGAGAGGGGGTGCAAGGCATCAGCCCCTTTTCCATCTTCAGCCAGCCTCCTGCTCCCTCATTATTTCCCCCTGAACAATTTTGACCCTTAAAGCTTTAAGGTGATTGAAGGTGGAAGGTCTCATCTTCTGTAACCTCTTCCTGCTGAATAGGGGCGTAGAGCTGTCACTACCTACTGGGGTCAATATTGAACAGGGTAGGAATGTATAAGGGAGTTACGAAAGGTGGAGGCAGCTGAATCCAGCGCTGACAGTGAAGAGGCGTCCTCTCACGCGACAAGGATCGTCTGTTGTGGTGAAGTCATTGCAGCAATGGAGTCTCGGCACCAAGTAGAGAAACACTGAACAAAGCAACATATTAAGGTTAATAAGGCGATAAGAATGAAAAGCCCGAGAAGGAGATTTGGCCATAGTCCTCCTTCAAACCAGGAACTTAACCATTCACTGAGAGAGAGAGAAGGATTTTGTAGGGCCTTAATTTGGGTATTCATATATTTTATGGTATACTTTTTTTTTTTGTTTTATTTATTTATTTGA
Source organism: Mustela putorius furo (assembly GCF_011764305.1). Taxonomy (NCBI): domain Eukaryota; kingdom Metazoa; phylum Chordata; class Mammalia; order Carnivora; family Mustelidae; genus Mustela; species Mustela putorius. The sequence goes on from NW_025421350.1 coordinate 86,330, forward strand.
CAGAGAGAGAGATCACAAATAGGCAGAGAGACAGACAGAGAGAGAGAGATGAGGAGAAGCAGGCTCCCTGCTGAGCAGAGAGCCCTATGCGGGACTCGATCCCAGGCCCCTGGGATCATGACCTGAGCCGAAGGCAGAGGCTTAACACACTGAGCCACCCAGGCGCCCCGTATTCATATATTTTATTAGTCCTGTGACATTTTTGTGATAGTCTGGGATGTACACACAACATTCTGTCTTGATAATTGTACATGTGCCATCCTGGGCTGCTGTCAGGACATCTAAGGCCATCCTATTTTGTAGGACTGTCTATAGAGCAAAAATGTTCAGAGGTTATTGATTATAGAATAAGCAAGATCAACAACCTTTGAACACCTCCGCTCCACAGAGAAAGAAGTACAGTGGTCAGGTTCAGGCATACAGGTAACTAGGTTTAAAGTTTGACAAATTGTAAGTATTATTTCTGGCATATCTATAGGTATAGTCCAATATTTAATTAGTTGGCCTCTATCATCCATTGGTGGCCTTTGGCTTCTAAGACAAATCTGGACCTGATGTGAAGTCATTACAGTCAGGGACTGTTCCATAGTGAGCTTTGAGGCTCCTTTTATGAGGGCTGTTCTATGCTTAGCTAAAGCATCTGTTTGCAATTGCACCTCAACAGAGGTGGCCTCTAGGATAAATATTACTAAGGGATGAAACCCATAAGAAGACCTTTGAGTGGTCCAGCCTTAACAATATCCTGATTACAGAGGATCATTGTCAAGTGGGAGAAAACTTGTCAAGAGATAAGGGGAGTCCCCCATGCATCATACAATCCACTCATAAACAAAGTGGGGTCATCCATTGTCTCCACAAGTCCATAGTTAATCCTATGGAGTGCAATAGGCTGGCTTTTAGGCAATTTCATTATCCCAGCCACACATAAGGTGTTAGTTAAGTTATACAATTGTAGGAGAATTAATCCCATTTTCCAGTTGTTTAATCATGTGTGAGGGGGTTCTACTAATATCCCCACAAAAAAAAAAAAAAAGCAAGAAGATCATCTAAATGAGCTAATGTGTAACTTCTCTGAAGTTTACCTCAAATTGTTTAGCTTAGGTAAACATTTAAAGACAATCAAATCTAGAATTTAACATCCATAAAGATGTGTTACTAAAACATAATTTTTCTCTCTAAAATAACCCTCATTTACAGAGATAGCCAAATCAGGACTAATACACTTGTGAAACAAGTCCAGTTTTAACAAACTTGGCCCATTATTTACATAAGCTCAGCAAGAACAGTTGAGTGTGATCATATAGATCTTTTAGAATCTGCTTTGCTGGAACTTCTTATAAGGAATCTCTGGGTTGAACTTTTAGTAGCCTCTCCGGGCCAGAAGCCAAGCCCTGTACTTGCCATCAGGCATGCCTGCAATACCTGTTGATTTGGGCGAGTTCCTCTTCTGAGTTTCCGCACCTACCAAAGAGTGACATTCTTTACTCACCTGGTGAGGCTGCTGGGAACTCTGTAAGCAAGGTATCAGGCCAACAGTCCCAAGGGGCTTTATGGCTCCAGGTTTCATAAAGTCAACGTTAGTTCCTTAAAGCTGTCTGGTCATATCTGAGTCTATGCATGTCTTTCTCAAATATGACATTCCAGTCAAAGCCTTGGTAAAATAACCAGTTCTCAATGGTGTCCTGTTAAAGGAGAACAGATTCTTATTGAACTTATGCAAATGACTGATTGCCATGGAAGAAAGAATACTTACTGAGACCTTTTGGTTTCAGAGGGTTCATATAGAGAGAAAATTTGAATGCCTTGAGCACTTTCACATCTCTGTAAGTTACAGATAACTAGGAGGAAGTATCCCTGGTCTGGAAGAGCAAACATTAGAGAGAACCAGCAATGTTTAAAGTAAGACAAAACATTAAGAGACACAACATTATAATCTTTTAGTTCATTTAGTTCCATATTACTAAATCTGGTGAATGCGGCTTTAGTTAGTTCTGGAAATTCTTACCCATTTCAGTTTTAGGATTTTCAAGTATATTAAATATCTGTATTTGTCCTGAAAGTCCTTTATAGGAATCTCCTTGAAGATAAAACTCATTTTACAAGAGAATTAAAACAATTATAAATGACAAAAACTCAGAATGGATATGGTTAGAGCTAAAGAGACATGGGGGAGTTTACAATTTAGCTGCAAGAAAATCAGGTTACAGTTTCTGTGACATATAACATTCCCATAATTACAATATCAAGCGATGATCTCTCAAAACATTAAAACTTTAGGAAGTGCATAGAATCTCTAGAATAGTTATAGCATTTTCCCAAATGTAACCCAAGGTTTATCATTGGTTTAAATCTTGTCAACAATTGCTAAAACCTTAGAAAGTTTAAAAACACATGCCTAAATATAATTAGGGATGTTTAACACCTGATAAAAAAACAAAACATAGGAAAATGAATTTTCCAGGCAGGCAAAGAGAAAACCATTTACACTTTTTAACAGATCAATTAGCTAGGAAAACTTTGCCCCTTTTAAACAGAAAGAAAACCAGCTTTTTATACCAGTGTCTTTCCCTTTTTTATTTTATTTCTAAGTGTGCAGTCTTAAGATAGGAGTTTCCTGTGTTTCCCTCCCATCATGAATGATGTCGCAGACAAAGGAGGGGGATCTTTCCCCTGCTGTCCTGTTCCCATCCCTCATGGGAATTTAGGAGCGTCCTAGCTAAGGCCTGTCCGTATAAACCCCGGACCAGGCTACTCCGTGGAGTAGATGACCGTTATTCCATATGACGCCATGCGAGACTCAAGGTGCAGCCCACTCAGACTCCGTAGCAGAAGTGGTGGAGCCATACAGACACATTCACACAGTCAGGCACTCTTCAGATTCAAACAGGTTGGATACCCTCCCCTTCTGGGCATCTCTGGCTAATGGGAGGTGATCAGTCTCCCCTTTCACTCAGATACAGGGTTGTCCATAGACTGAAAGGTGAAGCAAAAGGACTAGGTTTGGATAATAGGTAAGGACAGTGAAAAAAATGATCAAATTTTGGGGCAAAATAAATTCTTAGGTGTCCTTTCAATGGAGTCCTGGGCATTATGTAGCAGAAACTCTGGAGATGATCTCAATCCATTGGAGTCACCCCGTTTATTAGCTTGCTATTGACAAAGTTATTTACAAACAGTAGAGCAAGAAGTTATAATGTTATAATGTAATGTAGAAAACTGATGGTAATGCACAAGATTCTTGTTAACAATAATGCAAATTAGTGATATTTCATTAGAAAACATAAATGCTATATCCCAAATTATGGGCCCAGAGCACTTCTGCTGCACAACTCTGCTTATATCCCAAATAACCATGTGAACTAGTTTTAATATCTGCTTCTCTTATTAATTTTTGAATAAAAATTCTTGACACAAGTATTTTATAATTGCGTGATAATCGTGCATTTAATTTCTTGGAGAACAAAACACACTTTAGCATAACTATGTTCTTTCACAGAACCAGCCTTGATAACACACTTCTATATGTTAGAAATGATGTAATAAATGTAGAATATTGGGCACTCGTTTGGTATTCTTTGCCATGTCTTGCACTATCTAAAAAAGAGTTCAGGGAACTTGGACTGGAGTTAGTAGACATGGAAGAAAATAAAAATATTACAGAGAAGAATACTCTGTGGTCCACAACCTAAACGGGCTGGGATTCCCATCATTTGGATCCCTGTAGCTTTACAAAAGTCAATTAAATTTTTGTGTCTCCTATTAAAGTTGATTCCCCAGTACTTTTTCAAACATCTCTTGTAAAGTATCGTTTCCCAGAAAGAAAGGGATTTTGCACATGTATCTGCCTTTGTCTCTGGTCATGATCTCAGTCAGGACCCTGGGATCGAGCTCCATATCGGGCTTCCTGCTCATTAGGGAGTATACTTCACAGTCTCTCTCTGCAGCTACCTCCCCCTGCCCCACTCATGCTCTCTCTCTCTCAAATAAATAAATACAATCTTTAATTTTTTAATTAAAAATAAGATAAATGAAATAAAATAAAAAGTCTGGTCTTACGGCCCCACTTAGCTCCTTTTTTTTTGAGTTGTATTTAAAGCAGCATGAGAGAAGATGAGGCTTTTTTTTTTTAAAAAAAGGAAATAATTGAGTTTCGTTAGGATTTAAGATCTTGTCTGCTAGACAAAAACGTTGGCTTTGTTAACATGTGAAAATTAACAAAAGAGAATAAGATAGAATTCTAATAATTTTTGTAGAAATTAAAAATTTCCTCCCACCCAATTACATACAGACCCATTAAGTAAATTCATTCCAATGTCCCAAACCAACCTTTTCTAATAGTAATGCATCTGTGTAAACAGGGTCAACCCAAGGAATAAAAATAAATATTATTATTTTTTTCCTGTCTCTTCCACAGTCACATCTGGGTATATTGGTAGCAAGCCAATTATCTATCTTATAAGACATGATATCATAAGGAAGCGTATTCTGTCCATTTGGAACAACTGAAAATCATTGTAATTTTATCTTGGTGCAGGAACTTGAGATCGCACAGTGTGGGTTTATATATATATATATATATATATATATATATATATATATTTTACTGGGAAGAAGAGATTATAGAGATATTGGTTATCCAAGAGAGACTGACAGGTGTTGATAGTTGCCAGGTCAATATCCATCTACTTTTTCCTTTAATATCAGAAAGCATTGAGGGATTGACAACAAGGAAACTTAAAACAACATCAAATATTTTATTGTCTCTTTTCTAGTGATATTGTAACCATATGACAAAGTATCAGTCGTACAAGCTATCATGCTCTTTTACCTCTATCTTTCTGCCAGAAATGTGGGCTTAATAGTGAGAACTCCAACAGCAATTTTTGCAACTGTGAATAAAAAGCCATGAAAACCTCTAAGATAGTTCACTTGACTTTCTTAAGACTCTGAACCAACACCAGAAAACACTCTCTGTAGTCTTCTTGTTAAATGAAAAAATATGGTTAAACCACTTTTGAAAGTCTACTACATACAGCAAAATGTGAATCTTAATTGAAATATGTCCTCTCAGCTGTGCTTAAGCAATTGAGTCCTGAGCTTTTCAGGTTTTCAGTCTGAAAGAGTACACCTCTGGTGCTCTGAAAGGGAAGAGAAAGGACACCCTGTTCTCCATATAAATTAAAGAAGAGAAATCTGTGCATTTACGTGGGCCATATAAAATTTATCAAGCAATTATCTCCTAACTCCTTCCTATCCAAATTACCTGATATGCTCTCCCTACTCCTTTATTCCACGTTACTGCCTTTTCCAGGATTCTGTCTCACATCACAACATGTCTTCTGTTATTTCCTTCTTGCAAGCTAGTTTTGTTTTCTCCATCTAAACAAAATCAACAATCATTGTGTATTTCAATTCCCACTTTCCTCAAATGCATTGATTCTTCTTATCTATTACTCTTTTCTCATACTCAGTGTCTTTGTCTTTATGGGGTTTGTACTTTGCTTTTCCCCATCGTTTACTGCCATTATATAATCAAATCTAATAACTTCTTAGAGAAAGTTAAAAATTCCTGCATAGCCACACGTGAACTCAAAGTCACTGATTTTTAGCAAACCTATAAGATAGTCAGACATCCATTCAATTTCTTTTTTTTTAAGATTTTATTTATTTATTTGACAGAGAGAGATGACAAGCAGCAGAGAGAGAGGCAGGCAGAGAGAGGAGGAAGCAGGCTCCCTGCTGAGCAGAGAGTCCAATTTGGGGCTCGGTCCCAGGACCCTGGGATCATGACCTGAGCCAAAGACAGTGGCTTAACCCACTGAGCCACCCAGGCGTCCCTCCATTCAATTTCTTAACTGAGTCTCCAATGCATCCTGAGTTCTAACCTAAACCTAAGTTCTACTTCTTACACGTTGTTATATGACCAAATTCTTTCAGTTCAGTATTTTGTAACATTTAAATATTAATCAATTGATGCTTTGTCTGTGTATTTCTATGAAAATAATTTGAATACTGTAGATTTATTGATATATTTATAGATTTATAATCAAAGTTTCATCAGTTGAAGTTTTTGGAAATTTCAGATATAATGATTAACCTAAAATGATTCTGCCTCAAATCCCTCTGATATCAAGGCCCAACACCTGATTATAGCCAAACCTGTGGTGGATAGTTCCATGGGAAATTGCAGTTTACTTAACACTGATAGCATCTCATGTTCTCTCTCTCATTTTAGAATGTGTCTGTCCAACACAACCCCAAAGTGTAGGAGAGTAAATGTCCTCTGAGGACAGCTCTCAGTGAAGTGGAAATAAGAACAATAGATAAAATTGTCAGTTTTCAATTCTTCATGAGGACAACTTAAAGAAATTTCTCAGGACCTTTCAGTAAAAGCAAGCCTTCATTTTCTTTCAACAACAATTATATCAACAACGTACCTCTTTGACAAATTTGCTTCTTCACTGTATCACTTTCCCATTCTTTTCTACCTTGGATAATCTCCCAGATAAACTAACAGTACTCAAATACTTTGTCCTACTCTTTGCCCTCAGGATAAATGGAGCCAAAAGACTTAGATTAATATCAAGTTCTGAATGGGATCTTAGAGCTATTTCTGTCCAGATTTTCATAAACATAGGGACCTTTGAGTTATCAGGCTATAAATAAGTTCTAAATGGAGGGGGCAAAAGCAAAAAAGTAGAAATTTTTATGTTTGATTTTTAATCATGATTAATTGACTTTACTGATTATTACAAATACTAACATTATAAAAGTGTGCATCTTTGTAAAACAATGTCATAATGTAAGAAATAAGTTGCATAGTCCTTTGGAGAATATTAAACCAAGTGTTCAGGTGCCATCTAATTTCTTGTTTAATCCAGAACTTTGGTGTGCATTATCTTGAGGAATAGGATTTTGAAGTCCAGACAGACTAACAGAAAACAGATCCAAATGTGTGTGTTTTTATATTTCTGCTTTTGTTGTAAAAATCAAAGTGTGATTGCTGGTTTAAAATGGTAAAACTAATAATGTTCATGGACTCTATTATACATTTTCTAATTGTATGGGAAGAATCCAATAAACATAGAATTAATTGATTTGCAAATCCTCAAAGAGCTACAGGATCAGGTAGTGGTATGTTCTGATTCAACAGCATCATAATGAAGCATTTTATATGTGTGGCTAATGGATATTTTCATGAATGTTTGCTAGCTAGTCAGCCAATACAGAGAAATATTAGGTAGGGTAATTACTCACAGTTGTGTTTACTAAAATGAGAGAAAATTATCAAATGACACTACTAATAATAATCCTATAGCAGGCTAAATAATTCAATGATAATTACAAGTATTAATCTAGCTTTCTTCCCTGATTATGACTCTTCTCTCCTTTATCATAATGGGAGTAGCAGATTGTCTGAAATGAATTGTGAAAACCCAGCAGTGACTTTGGCAGTGAAGGCCTCCCATCAATTTTGATAGGTTAAAATGATTCTGGTTGGTCTTGAGCAAATGTGTCAATTTTTTTTTTCTGTGTGTGTCATAAAAGAAAGAAGCAATAGTAAATTCTTGCTGTTATTCCATGGAGCCAATAAAATCATACTGCCAACAACAGGCTGTTGACACCGTAAGTGTAGTTAACTGTCTTGAAATACTACGCCTCGAAATAAAATTCCAATATTTCACATAACCTCTTTTTTTTAAAGAAAAAAAACAAAACTAAACAAAACAAAACAAGTATACTGCTTACATTTAGGGCCCTGCTGCTGTGTAACTATTTTTGAACATGTCTACTCTAAGTGTATATATATATATTTTTTTCTGTGCAATAAAGTCATTTAGAGATAAATTTGGATTGCAAATTATTTTGGGAGAGGCATGGTATTTGTGGCTAGTCTTACAAGTAAAAAGGACTAAAAGAAAGAAGAAAAACATTTTTTATTACAGCATATGTACATCTGTCCAAAGTACTTATTTACTATAGTACTGAGTAATGTATAATACTGTACACAAAGAAAGAAGTTAAATGAGTTATAATTCAGTCGAAGTATAGCTGGCTATTTTAAAACTTACCACTGAATCTTTCTTGTATGAAAAGTGATATCTGGCAATCTGGTCCAGTTCATTACATCAGGTCATTTGTATGTTCTTATTACCATTTTGCTAGCATAGCACATTTTATAACCCAGACATTTTACAATGGAACTATGATGCATGTATTTTCAAAAGTATAGACATACATGAAGCTATGAGGTCAAAAAAGATGAATGTCCGTAGTACCATATAGACTCAACAAATAAAAGTGTCCAAGGCTCTGAGTGAGATTTATGAATATTTGTGTAAGATTAGGCCAACATGTGGTTTTGATATAAATAATCTGTTCTTAAATTAGAATTACAGTCGTTGAGTACAGTGTTGAAAATGGCAGATAGATTTTAGCTATCTTTGCTCACTAGGGAAAATGGAAAAATGTTTAGTTTGGTCAGATTTTCACTTAACTTCTAAAAATCTTACATTTGAGAGAACCCTTCTGAAATAAGAATCCTTAAAGACAAAACCCCTTTGGCACAAGTTTCACGACGAAACTTGTTTGATGTTGTAGACAATTATATGGCACACGTACTGTTCTAGATGTTTCATGCCAATAATATGTAAGCCATACCAAGGCTACATATACATATAGAGATGTTCCTCAGCTTACAAGGGGGCTATGTACAGAGAAATACATACAAAATTGAAAATGCATTTAATACCCCTAAACTATCAAATATCATAGCTTACCTTAAGCTTATTTAAACATACTCAGAACACTTACATTTGCCTGCATTTGGGCAAAATCATCTTAAGCAAAGCCTATTTTATAACAAAGTATCAAATATCACATGCATTTTTATTAAATATTACACTAAAAAAAAGAAGAATGTTTATATATAGAATGGTTGTAAGAATATCAGATGTTCACCCCTGTAATCTTCTCGCTGACTGGGAGCTGTGGCTCACTGCCCCTGCCCAGCATCACAAGACGGCACCATACCATATGTCACTGGCCCTTTTTATAAAGACCCAAATTCAAAATTCAAAGTACAGTTTCTACTGAATCACTTTCACTTTCACATCATTGCCAAATATATCATAAGTTGAATCATTTTAAATCAGGAGCCATCTGATTTGAAAGTTAAATCACAGTCACCATATACACACACAAAAAAAGGCCTTCATGTAGGGCCATCTATGGATCTCTAAACAACATAGCATGACGTATCAACGGCAAAAAATGGAGGTGAAGGGGACAATTGCTTTGCGTCAGTACTCTGAGCAGTAACATACATGGCCTTACTCACCTAGCAGAACTCCAGAGCCAGCTGATGGCAAGGAATTTTGCAAATGTTTGCTGAACAGCTTAAGCACTATTATTTTAAAATTAGTGTGCATATCTGTTTTTCTGAAGATATGTTAATTTATTTTATTGACTTATTACAAAACCAAATAATTTCCTCTTATTTAAGTGGCAGGTAAATAGAATTCTTTTTAATTAAATCAAATGGCTTTTTAGGGAAAATATACTAAAAATTCTGAATCTTGTATTGCTTATGAATCTTTTATTGGAATCCTTATCAAGTTGTATTTTTCAAGTTTTTCCTAAATAATCTTCAATGAATTGAAAATATTTTTTGGATTTTATTCAAGGCTATTAACACACAATTTCACTTTGTTAAATATAGTGCTAAACATTCAACCAAAACGTGTTGTGTTTTTTTTTTTCCAACACTACATCCTCCATCTACTGACTGGATTCTCTCCCCAACTAGCACATATATACCATTGTCTATCTTTAGGATAAGTAAGGGTCATCTTTTATCTTTATTCTATTCCTTGTATGCTTCTGAACTTGTTGAATTTTAATATAATCACACCATAAGCATCACATATTTGATTCCCCTTTCAATAGTAAAGAGTGCACAACCAGAGCATACCTTCAAAGCTATCAATATACTTACTCTGATATATTATTTTTGTATTTTTGTAAATTAAAAGAATTAAATTATAGAACAAGAGTTTCAGGTGGTAGGTGTTGTAAGTTTTACCCAAACTGACTTTTGTCAAACTCGTTTTTGTCATCATATATGTCAAATAGTTTTCTCAGGTTTATTTTTAGAATATCCTTGTATAATGAATATTTACACACTGATATCTAGTATAAAAATCTTGCAATTTATTTTAGAAACATTAAGATATTGAAAATCAATCTATTTCTTTAATTCATTAAAGACATTTTTGGCTTGTTTCCAGTACTTTCTTACTGGTTAAAAAATGAATTTGAAGTAGTCTGAATTTCATTATTATATGGCACTTTCCCTTTGATGAATACAAAGACGATATTCTATATTAGCTATCTGAGAAGAATTCATTTTTTAAATTTTATTTATTTGTAATAGAGAGAGTGAGAGAGAGCACAAGCAGGGGGAGCAGCAGGGGGAGGGAGAAGCAAACTCCCGGCTAAGCAGGGAATGTGTTGCAGAACTGAGTCCCAGGACCCTAAGATCATGACCTGAGCTAAAGGCTCAGGCGTTTAACTGACTGAGCCACCCAGATGTCCCAATCTTTGAAGAGTTCTGTATGTTATTCCTATTCATATGAAGTTTAAAGTCTAGGTGATTAACTTACTATTTTAGTGGCTATTACATAGATAGCACTATGTTCCAGGCAGAGAGTAAGAAAACAAATATTAAATCAACCATATTCTATGCATTCTAAATGAAAATAATTAATCAATCATAATAAATCCTTCTATTTATGAAATATCAACTTATAAGCTTTCTTCCATATGAACAATGCCAAATACAAGAATAAAGGGTCATCTAATACAAATAAAGGATAGAATTAAAGAATTCTGGTAAACCATTTAATTTTGAAAAATGGTGCTATATTGTTGCTGAGTTGTGGTTTTCAGTTACATAATATCTGATAAGTGTAGAAGTAACATGAGTGTTACGTGAGATGAGAAATGGTATATAATTAAGATATTTTTAAAGGTACAGATAAATACAAATTTGTAAACATAGCATTATGGAGGAATAAAAATAAATGATAGCTACACCCTCTAAAGTGAGTAAATCTTGGAAAGTTAATAGAGAATTAAAACAAGGACAGTGCAAAAAGTATGGTACATTTTTATGAAGTTCAACAACAAATTCTGTGAAACCGTAGATGGACTTAAAGATACTATTATGTATCAAATATTGTAAAAATTAAGCAAGAAAGTAGCAAACATGAAATAACCAAAGCATACAAACTTGGGTAGATACAATAGGTGTGATCATGTTCTACTTCATACAGAGATGAGTTAATAGATAAATAAAAGTAACTAGACTTTTTAGAAGTTAATAAAAAACTTTGCCTGTTATTTTTAGCAATATAAAATATAGCAAAAACGCTTATCTTATATTTAAAAAAATTTCAGGGGGGACGCCTGGGGGGCTCAGTTGGTGCTTTTGGCTCTCATGATCCCAGTGTCCCTGGGATCGAGTCCCAATCGGGCTCCTTGCTCCACAGGGAGCCTGCTTCTCCCTCGCTGTTACCTGTGCTTTAAAAATAAATAAATTAAATAAATAAATTTCAGGGTACTCATAAGGTTATATTTACTTTTCCACTGAAGGAAAAGCTGGTTGTTGTAGTTGTAGTTGTTTGTTTGTTTTTAGTCTCCTCCTAGTTTTTATTATTTTAATGTGGAATGAGGAATGTTAGATTGAAAAAAGGGAATTATTTTATAGACAAAAATCATTACTTGATTCACCTCCTGGTACAGCAAATGGAACTCCTGAAAATATGCCTTTTTTGCCTTATGGAAGAGTAACAGTTATGCTTACTTCTGAAACATACTTGGTGGTTGCCCTAAATAGTGACACCATAGTAAACATTTTGAATATTTGCAATTAATTTTTATAGTCATAGGGCTCCAAAAGGCACTGCTAGTATCTTCGCAGGTATTTCAATAAAGCTAAAAGTTGCCTGACAGTTTTAAAAATATTAACAAGGCACAAAACATGGCAGAAGTACTGTCCTCAGATATTATTTTTTTCCATATGCTCCTGATTCCAGACATGAAAGTTATTTTTAAAAATTTTGTGTTATAAAAGATTTTATTTATTTATTTGACAGAGATCACAAGTAGGCAGAGTCAGGCAGAGAGAGAGGAGGAATCAGGCTCCCTGTTGAGCTGAGAGCCCGATGTGGGACTTGATACAAGGATCCTGGGATCATGACCTGAGCCGAAGGCAGAGGCTTTAACCCACTGAGCCACCCTGCGCCCCCATGACAAGTTATTTTTGATAGATATATATACAATGTATTTTCCAGTTATAAGAAAAATGGTTCTGCTATTTTTAACCTTTTTAAAAAATTACATAACTTTTTTAAATTAAAATTTTATTTTTTAATGTTTTACTTTTCTTTTCTTTTTTTTAAAGGTTTTATTTATTTATTTGACAGACAGAGATCACAAGTAAACAGAGAGAGGCAGGCAGAGAGAGAGAGAGAGAGAGAGAGAGAGGGAAGTAGGCTTCCTGCGGAGCAGGGAGCCCGATTCAGGGCTCGATCCCAGGACCCTGAGATCATGACCCAAGCCAAAGGCAGCAGCCCAAACCACTGAGCCACCCAGGCGCCCCAATGTTTTACTTTTCAATATACTACTTAGAATATAAAACCTATTCCAGTTGGTAAGAAGTTTACCGTTTAAAAAATGGTAATTTTCTCATTGTGTCTTCCCCTCTCATTGCTTTATTTTGAATAAAAAAATTTCACAATAAACATAACTAATGCTTTCCTTTTGATAGTCCCTCTGTTGGTCATATTGTATATGAGCCATGACAATAAGTTTTACAAAATTTATTCATGTTTGTTGATATGTTTTATCATAACTAATTTTCCCTCCCTTATCTAGATTCCCCAGCTTTCAGACAGGTAGACACTTCAATAAACCATACCCAAGGGATGTATCAAGTACTTCTTAGACATCTCTCAGATCCTTGAGGTCTCATTTTGCTTAATATTAACAAACTTATTTTAAAGTTTATATGGAGAGGCAAAGACTCACAATATTCAACATAGTGTTGAAGGAGAACAAAGACTGAGGACTGACTTCAAAGTTTACCATAACGATAGGGCACCTGGGTGGCTCAGTGGGCTAAGCCTCTACCTTTGGCTCAGGTCATGATCCCAGGGGCCTGGGATTGAGTCCCACATAGGGCTCTCTGCTCAGCAGAGAGCCTGCTTCTCCTCCTCTCTCTCTCTCTGTCTGTCTCTCTGCCTATTTGTGATCTCTCTCTCTCTGTCAAATAAATAAATAAAATCTTTTTAAAAAAGTATACCATAACGATAATTGTAAGCAAGATATTGTAATATCACAGAAAGACTAGAATAAAGGAACAGAACATATATTATCAATTATATTTTATATTTAATATAAAAGCAAAAGCAATACAAGAGAGCAAAATACAATCTTTTAAACAAGTGGTTCTGGAGTAATGGTGAAGCTAAATGTAAAAATATAAAATAAAAATAAAATAAAATAATAAAATAAAATAAATTCAGGCAGATATCAGACACTCTTCACAAAAATTAACTCAGATTGGATTACAAACCTAAACATGAAACATGTAGAAGGTAATATAGAAGAAAATTTAAATGACCTTGGTTTTGGAAATAACTTTAGCTACAAAAGCACAAGCACTGAATTTAAAAATGTCTACTCTGTGAAACAATGCCAAGAGAATGAAAAGGCAAAGCACAGACTAAGAAAAAATTTGCAAAATACACATCTGGCAAAGGACTGTTAATCAAAAATACACAAAGACCCCTTAAAACTCAACAATGGGGGAAAAACCTGATTAAAAATGAGCCAAAGACATTAGCAGATACCTCACAAAAGAAAATATTACAGATGGCAAATAAGCATATAAAAAGATGCTTCACATCTTATGTCATCAGGAAAATACAAATTAAAACAAAAAAAGAGACACCAGTACATACCCAGAATCCAGAACACTGACAACAGAACACGAAATGTTGGTGAGGATGTGGAGCAACAGGAATGTTCTTCCATGTCTATTGAGAATAAAGAATGGAAAACAACTTGGCAGTTTCTTACAAAACTAAACATATTCTTCCAGATGATTCAGCAGTAGCAGTTCCTGGTATTTATCCAAAGAAGATGAAATCTATACCCACAAAGATGTCTATAGCAGTTTTATTCATAACTGACAAAAGCTTGGAAGCAACCAAGATATCCTTCCATAGGTGAAAGGTCAAATAAAGTGTAGTACATGCAAACAATGGAATATTATTTAATGCTAGAGAAATGAATTTCCACACCATGAAAAGATATGGATATAAATATTTAATAAATATATGATTTTAGGCTTCTACCAGTCTATCAATAGTGTTAGTATATTTTAACAGTGAATGCTCAGCATTCATGAATTTACCTAATAAAATGTTTTGGGTTCAATATTTTAAATACTTCAACCTCTATGATTATATTCCTAATAATTTTGAATTGGGGTAAATAAACCTTAATTTTTTGTAACTTGTTTCTTATTGCAAAAGAGCTCAATGAAATTATAGAAAATAAAAATTTACAAAAAAAAGTTTAGTTTACTATTGCCAAATAATTTAAAACTTTATCTTATATTCAAATACATATATTTTTCTAAATTGATTTATATGCTACTAAAACCAAAAACTTTTAGTTATATTAGATTTCATATCATGCAATCAATGCCAGAAAGCCATCTGGCGATGACTTGTCTTAAATAGAGTTAAGATGGGTGTTATTACAATGCAAGATGGAAACAAAGATAGTATAACAATTGAGTGTTACATAACTTTTCTGTTTTGATCAAGTTACTAATCTACAAAAGGCTTTTATCGGTGACAGACTTGGGAATTTAACAAAACTTTTAAACTAGCATGTGCGACTCATTCCTAGAAAAACAACACAATCGATAACACATTATTTAGATGACATCATGACTATTTCTCCATTTGAATAAAAAAGGTAGCAACCCCAATAAGTTTATTGAACAGGAAATGTTGAAATGCTATAATGCTCCTAAGGAATTTAATGATCCAGTCATGAATTACAAAAAAAGGGTATAAATTACCAAAGTGTTTGTATAATTGTAATGTACAACTGCCCATTATCGTTCAATAGTGTCGGCTTGTACAAGAACTCTATAAAAGAACTCCACTTCTAAACCGTGGAAAATATGTTCCCTCCCCCCCTATATACAACTATTAAGCCATTCATTTAGCTTTTAAAATATCCACTTAATACAGCTTTTTTTACTCATTTGAACAGGCAGCAGGGCTCTATTCTTATTGCTTACATCTGAAAGATAGACTTCTAGCGTAAGAGGTAAAGCCCATAAAGGAGCCCAATAATAACAACAAAATAGAGTTTAGTGAGCCCTTACAATCTGCCAGCTACCTTTCTGAGAATACTTCAATTAATAAAACATATAAAATACCTGACCACAAAGAGCTTACATTCTTTTGAAATATAATAGTGAAATAAACCAATAATAGAGGGGCACCTCGGTGGCTCAGTCCATTGAGTGACTGCCTTTGGCTTGGGTCATGATCTCAGGGTCCTGGGATGTAACTCCCCAGCAGGCTTTCTAGGCAGTGGGGTGTTTTCTTCTTCCTCTGCACCCCCTCCCAATTCTCTCTCTCTCTGTCTCCAAAAAGAAAATAACCAGTATTAGAATAATGATTGATGGTTGATGGTGATAAGTGTTACAAAGAAATACAAGAAAGGTAAAAGCCATTGGAGAATGCTGGGAGGAAAGTTAATTTTATTTTGTGTTGGGTGGTTATATCTCATTTATGAGATGTTATTTGCACAAAGACCCAGGAAGTGAAGGAGGGTGTTATACACATATTAAAGGAAAAAGACTGCTCTAGGCAGAGCAAGTAAGTATATAGACTTTGTGTGAACAGCTGGTCTGTTACTTTTGAGGAAAAGCAAGGAGGCCAATGAGGAGTTCATAGTGGTGGAGAGAGGAAGAACGTATTGATGCGTGACCTTCTAGTACATTGAAACGCCTTCAGTTTTTATTTAATATGAAAGGGGAAGATACCAAAAGACTTTCGACAGCAGAATAAAATCATCTGACTTGATTTTTAGGTTAAATTGCTGTACCAAAATAAATTTGCAGGGAGAAAGGAGTGCAGTATGTGTGGAAGTGGGGTTATCAATCAAGTCAATAATTCAGGAACATATGATGGTGTTTTTAGCATGCTGGGTGGTAATAGAAGTGGTGAGGTATGGTATTTATTTTGTATGTATTTTGATGGTGAATATTCTGGTGAACAGGATGGAGTATGTGCAGGACAGACAACATCAACATTTATTTTACCTGCACAAACAGAAGTGTGGAGTCTTCATTCCCTGATATGGAGAGAACTCTGAGTTCAAATGTTCTTTCTGATTAAATGGCATAGTGATGATGAGGATTTAGTCAGACAGTGAAAGAGAGCAGTAAGCATAATGTTAAGCGGTAAGACGTTATAATACATTTTGAACATCAAAAAACGTTGTGTTGGATCATCTGTTTATGTGAGTAAATAAATAAATAAAGCTTCCTGGGGTTCTGATAGAGGTAAAGAAGACTAATATATGATCCAAAGGGGCACGTGCACCAAATGTTTATAGCAGCAATATCCACAATAGCCAAACTATGGAAAGAACCTAGATGTCCATCAAACAAATGAATGATATATATATATATATATATATATATATATATATGATATAGAATACTATATGCAGCCATCAAAAGAAATGAAATCTTGCCATTTGCGATGACATGGATGGAACTAGAGGGTATTATGCTTAGCAAAATAAGTCAACCAGAGAAAGACACTATCATATGATCTCCCTGATATGAGGAAATGGAGGTGCAATATGGGGGGTTTTGGGGGAATAAGAAAAGAGTAAATGAAACAAGATGGGATCGGGAGGGAGACAAACCATAAGAGACTGTTAATCTCACAAAACAAACTGAGAGTTGCGGGGGGGGGGTGGGGGGGGGGGGGGGGGGGGGAGGGTAGGGAGAGGGTGGTGGGGTTATGAACATTGGGGAGGGTCTGTGCTGTGGTGAGTGCTGTGAAGTGTGTAAACCTGGCGATTCACAGACCTGTACCCCTGGGGCTAATAATACATTATATGTTAATTAAAAAAAAAAGAAGAAGAAGAAGACTACTATAAATCAAATGCTATGGTTTTCAGCAAAGAGTGTGTAATCAGGCATATTTTATTAAAGTAACCAAGTAAAATGATGGCGGAAAATTGGAAAAACAGAAAACATAAAAATCAGAGATTTTAAAAAGAGATATGGGACAGTGTAGAGAATATAGTCAATGATATTATAATAGTGTTATATGGTGACAGATGGTGGCTATATTTGTAGTGATCATAGAATAATGTATGGAGATATTGAAAACCTGAAACCAATGTAACACTGAATATCAACTATACTCAAATAAAAGAATAGTAAAAATAAAAAACATTTTAATTTAAAAAGATAAAAAGAGGGACAAGAATTTGAAAAGTGAATTTCAAAAAGAGTAAAGATGAGGCTAAGACATACTCTGAACCTTGAGGAAAACACCATTTTGAAAATTCTTCCCAGTTTGAGAAAACCCAAATGAATCAATACCATAAAAGAACCCATTTTAACTGAGAGATGTAATGAATGCTCAAGAAATAATTTTATGACAGGATAATTCTTCCCTATGAAACAGCATACAGAAACCAGGGGAAACACCTGGAAGCAAAATAAACTATACTGAAAATAAGAATTAGGAAAAAGATAAATGATGAAAGATAAGAAAATTAGACCTGCGACAGAGACCTAGTGAAGAGAACTTTTAGCTTGTGGTTTAATGTTTTTGAGGATAATCTAGAGTTCATAACTGCCTTGAGACAGGCTGGTTGCAGGCAGTTTAGGAAGATCCCTAAGACAGGCCTACTTTGGGCAGGTGGTGTTGGAGGAGGCCATTGGGCTGGACAAAGACAAATCCAACCATTTGACTAAAGTGTCTGTGAAGATGTTGAAGTCAGATGCAACAGAGAAAGACCTGTCAAACCTAATCTCAGAAATGGAGATGATGAAGATGATTGGACAGCACAAGGACACCATCAACCTGCTGGGTCCTGCACACAGGACGGTCCTTTGTACACTCTCATGGAATATGCCTCCAAAGACAACATACAGGAGTACCTGCAGGCCCAGAGGCCTCCTGACCTGGAGTACTGTTACAATATCAGCCACAATGCAGCAGAGCAACTCTCCTCCAAGGACCTGGTATCCTGTTCCTATCAGGTAGCCTGAGGCATGGAGTACCTTGCCTCCAAGAAGTGCATACACCAAGACCTGGCCACCAGGGAATTGCTGGTGACAAAGGACAACATGATGAAGATCTCAGACTTCAGCCTTGCCAGAGATATCATCACATCAGTTACTATAAAAAGACAACCAACAGTGGACTGCCTGTGAAGTGGATGGTCCCTAAGGCCATGTTTGACCAGATCTACATCCACCAGAGTGACTTCTGGTCTTTTTGGGTGATCCTGTGCAAAATCTTCACTCTGGAAGCCTCCCATATCCTGGAGTGCCTGTGGAGGTGGTTTTCAAGCTGCTGAAGGAGTCATTTGATGGATAAGCCAATAAGTGCACCAGAGAGTTCTACACAATAATGAGGGGTGGCTGGCATGTGGTACCTTCAAGCTGCTGGTAGAAGACCTGGATCATACTGTGGCCTTGACCTCCAACCAGGAGACCCGGACCTGTCCTTGGCCCTGGAACAATACTGTCTATGCTTTCCCCCAACACCCAAAGCTCCACCTGCTCCTCAGAGAAGAATTCCACCTTCTCTCATGTGCCGTTGCCCAGGGAGTCCTACCTGCCCTGACACCCAGCCCAGCTTGCCAATGGTGGACTCAAATGACTAGTATCCCTATTACTCCTGTCCAGATTCCGTCATAAGCTGTAACCCTTACACCCCACCCTCCCTGCAAGACTCACTGCCTTCTCCTTTGTCCCTTTCCTACTGGCAGGAGCCAGCTGCCTACCTGAGGCCTTCACCCCTTGAAGTTCAGCTCTCTTCCCCTTCCTCTTCCTCCTCCTTACAACCTGCTCATGAAAGAAAGGCACAGAGAGGCAGGTACTTGCTCGTGGCTACTTCCTTCCCTCCCATATGTTGGACCAAGACCCCTCCCTGGCATCTGGTACTGCCTGGACATCGAGGGAGTGGGAGATGAGGCATGCCAGTGAAAGCTGTCGCAGCTTTCCTGTTTTGGTTTTGTCTGCTTAGCATAACATGTAAGACTGAGTTCTGGTGGCAGGGACCTAGTCCTTGGGGCTATAGCACTAGCGAGGGGAGGTCCACTGCTCTGGGCCTTGGCTAAGAGCAACCCCTGCTCCAGAGATATGGTGCCAAGGGCTTATTAATTTTGATACTAATTTGCTTTGCTGACCAAATACCTGGTATCAAAAGATGGGAAGGCAAAGACTGGAAGCAGTGTTGTGACCATGGGCTCCAGCCCCATACTATGAAGAAAACACAAAGTGTATAAATCTGAGTAAGTATATATTTACACACCTCTTTAAATAGGTTGTTATCAAAGATTTAATCAATGGGTAATATGCTCCTCGTGGCTGGGAAGCATCAGTTGCCATATATTAAAAACAAAGAAAAGAGGGTGTCTGGGTGGCTTCCTCCATAAGTGTCCCTTCCTTTCAGGTCATGATCCCAGGGTCCTGGGATGGAGCCCCACATCAGGCTCTCTGCTCACTGGGAAACCTGCTTCTCCTCCTTTTCCCTCTGCCCTGCTTATACTTCCTCTTCCTGTCTCTCTGTCTGTCAAATAAATAAAATATTTTAAAAAAAGAAACAAACAAAATGTTTTTAAAAGGTCTTTTTTTTTTTTTAATTTTCCAGGGGTGACTGGATGACTCAGTTGTTTAAGCAGATATTTGCCTTTGGCTGAGGTCATGATTCCAGTGTACAGGGATCCAGCCCTGCATGGGACTACTTGCACCCCAAGGAGCTTGCTTCTTCCTCTCCCTTTGCACGTGATTCCTCCCGCTTGTGCGCTTCCTCTCTCTCTCTCTCTCTCTCTCTCTCTTGCTGTCAATAAACAAAATAAAATCTTTTACTAAATAAATAAATAAATAAACCTACTTTCAGTTTAGGTCCCTTAACAAAAATTGCTACTGCTTCATTTAAAAAAAAAAAAAAAGATAATTTAGAAAGATGCATCAAGAGCTAAAAATCTGTTTTTTTTTTTTCAGGATTAAATATAGAAGTGCTTTATAAAGTAAAAGAAAAACTATGCTATATTAACACTAATCACACTATAACTTTGGTGGTTATATCAAGATAATGAAAAGTGATTTTAAAGCAAATTTCATTATCAGACATAATGATCAAGTCAAAATTACAGAAGACTAGAAGGATGAATTTATCAGGGAGTATAATAATTCTTGACTTTTAATACTTAATAACAGATTTGGGGATATATAGGGAAAAACTAAGAACAAAAATCATAACTTCTACCTTAGAAGAGAAACGGAAAAAAGTTTCAATACCTTTATTTTAAGATTACATAGACAAATAGTCATCAAATTGGTAAGATATGTAAGACTTGAACAAAATTATCAACTAATTAGATATGCTTGATATTACAGAACACTCCCAACAACCGCAGACTACATATATCTTAAGCCATGATTTTCTTTGCAAAGGTCAACATTGATAATGTTCTAGTCATACCTCCGTGTACCAGGAAAGAAGTAGCATATTTCTTGAAAGACACAGCTATCAAAGCTCCATTGAGAAACCGTAAAGATGGAAAAGGGATTTGCAAATTATATATCTGATAATGGACATCTCCTCTGATTATTAAAAATGAATAAAAATAAAAAACCTTACTAATAACCAAACAGAGTAACCAATTTTACATGTGAAGAAATTTATTGAAGAGACATGTCACCAAAAGGATATGGATGGCTTATAAGCACATGACAAATTTCTCAACATTTAGACATTAAAGAAATACAAATTAAAATCATAATAAGACATGTTTACATATCTATTAGAATGGCTAAAATTATAAAGGCTAATTTACTTCGTCTGAGCTAGATTGAGAAGCAACAAAAAATCTAAACTGTTGTTGGCATATATCATGATACCACCACTTTGGAAAATAGTTTGAAAATTTTTTTAAATGCAAAATATGTTGCAGTTACACAAATAGCCATTTTACTTCTAGGCATTTAACCAAGAGAAACAAACCCTATGTTCATACAAGACTTGTATATGAATTTCATAGCAGCTTTATTTTTAAGAATTGAAAACTGTGGAAATGTTCATCAATGTCCATCAATAGAGCAAAGACAAATTATGATCTCTCATTAAAGAGATTACTGTTCAACATCAAAATGAACTATTTACAATTGGAGATTCTCAAAGTAATCATGCTGAGAAAAGAAAAGCCAGGCAATGAATAGTATATACTGTGTGATTCCATGACTATAAAAAATCTAGAAAAGACAAATTTATATATAGTCACAGTCATCAAATATATTGGTGTGATTTTAGTGCCTTCTTCTGTGCTCCCATAGCTTCCTACACTTGATCTCCGAGCATTTGTTACACCATGTGAAAATATGAACTCTTTTTCTTTATTCTGTCTTACAAGAAAAAGAATCTTTGAAATTTTATGGACATTTGTACTCTCAGTTATTAGCAGAAATTCTATCATACAGTAAATTTCCAAATATAAAAGCCAGAGTTTTACAATGACTTCTAAGCTTTTACATGATCTAGCCACTCATTTAACCTCTGTGACCTCTTTCCCTGCTACTCTTCAGTCCCTCACAGTGGCCTCCTTGCTATTCCTCAGATATGCCAGGCACGATCCAACCTTATGGCCTTCAAGATAGCCAATTCCTTTGTCTGGAGTGACCTTATTGCTGATAGTTCTGGGCAAATTCATCACCATTCCATACCTTTGTTCAATTGTCAGCTTCATTGTAACTACCCTGATCTTCCTATTAAAAAACTTAACTCCCCATCCCCTGCCTAGCAACCTTGATTTTTCTCACCCTGATCTAATTTTTTTCTTTTTCCCCATTGTACTCATCATTTTTGAATGCACTATGCAATTTTTATTAAGTTTTATAGCTTTTAATTGTCTCACCCATTATAATAAACGTTCTACAAAGCCAAGTATTTCATTTACCAGTGTAGTCTGAAGTAATATCTGCCATATAATAGGTTCAAGACACAATAGGTAAATTTCAGAAAAACATATGCTGAGAGTATACTGAATTTCATAAGTCATTTCAATATTTTTTTCCAAAAAATAAACTATGTAAAACATACCTTAAATTTACTTTCAAAATATTTTGTAGCATATAATGGACAATATACATAAGCCTTAAAGAAACAATCATATAAATAAACATTTCATACCTACTTAAATATTGCATAATACCACACTCCTAGATCCTCTCTGAATGCTCTAAAATAACCCTTCAAAGGAAATACATTTTTAAAAATAACAGATTTTTTGGCAAATAATTTAATAAAATAAAAGTTTCATTCATCTATGTAGATCATAATAAATGTTTTTAATAAGCATGAAATTATAACTCTGAAGTGTGCTAAAATGAAACCACCTGCTAAGGGTGAGAGAACAAAAATAAACATCATTTTTCCAAATAAGAGGAATTTATTACCTTTGAATCAAAGCATGTGGATTTGTTCAAACTGGCAATAAAGGAATATGGAAACACATACCATGGAAAGTCATATTTTAGATTTCTAAAAGACTTCAAAGTGAAGAGTATACATTTTTTAAATGCTACATAATGCTACATAATGACAAGATGACAGGTTGTGACAAATAGCATTTTAAAAGCTCTACTCATAATGGAACAGAAGGTGTCATTTCCCTATAGTTTTATATAGGTCATTAATTTACAATATCTAGATACAACATATTACCAAACAGATGTTCATCAAAGACTAAATCATTTTTAATGGAACATAATATTTTGAACCTACATCTATCAATCATTTTTTCGATCTAACATTTATAGTCTCGCTAAACAATTTATCAGTTGTCAACAAAATTAAAAAAAAATAGGATAAAAAGTCGTGTTTGGAAAAGTAGATTTTCTTTGAAATTTGCATTTAAATGAAAATATTTGCTGATATTTTTTAAACTTTAAATGTAATTTTATAAATATCTGACCTATCAGATGATATAAAATTTTTGGAGAAAATAGGACATATTTTTTTGATCTAGGTTGAAGGTATTAATAAAGAGCAACTGTTTGTATTATTTGTATTGTGATATCTTAGTTAATAAACATGAATAACTGGTATAAAATATGTTTTTTTTATTTTATTTATTTCCTTGACAGAGATCACAGGAAGGCAGAGAGGCAGGCAGAGAGAGAGGAATGGAATCAGGCTCCCTGCTGAGAAGAGAGCCCACTGTGGGACTCAATCCCAGGAACCTGGATTCATAACCTGAGCCGAAGGCAGAGATTTTAACCCACTGAGCCACCCAGGCGCTCTAAAATATGTTCTTTTTTTTTTATAGAATTATAGTTCTTGTCAAAATATGGAACTAGCTGGAACTGAATGCCTCCTTCAAAGTCAGCTCTGGAGAAATTATGCAAGTGTAATATAGAACTATTTCGGATATGAACCAAAAACAAAGAAATGATGATAAATTCCTTAAAAGACTCAAAGTTGCTCTTGACTGGTATGTTTCAAGCTCTATTCCTGGTTTGAGGACAGTTTTTAACAGGCCTGTCACTGTAGAAATCAGCTGGATGTTTAGAGGCTATCAGAACTGTGCAAAAACCTTGAAGGGGTAAAGACTTGAAAATTCTTTAGAGAGATCAGCTCCCTAAGGCATTATTCATCCACACATTTTCCTCCAAACAATTAAGACTGATGGATGAGGGGCACCTGAGGGGCTCTCTCATCACGTGGGTGTTGGGTTAAGCCTCTGCCTTCATCTCAAGTCATGGTCTCTGGGTCCTGGGATCCAGCCCCACATCGGGCTCTGCTCAAAAGGAAGCCTGCTTCCCTCCCTGCTTGCCTGCCTCTCTGCTTACTAGTAATCTCTCTCTCTCTCTCTCTCTCTCTGTGTGTGTCCAATAAATAAATAAAATCTTAAAAAAAAAAAGGCTGATGGATGATAAATTATGTAAACTGCTCCCTCCAAATGATGCTTCTTCATAAGGATTTAAGAATTTAAAATTGTAAGAATTTAAAATTAAAACTTGATCGTAGGATTTATCTTATAGAATAACATCAAGTGAAGGCAGTTATTATTAGTTCTGAAGTATTTGTGATTCTGAATTCTTGGCCTCATTAGTAAATTTATTTTTAAATTCTCCCATGGAGTGGTGATTGGCCTTCAGTCTTTCATTGATGTACATCATTGGGTCAAATGAGATGTGTGTGCCCAGAACTATATATAATCTTCTTTGTATTTCACTGGAGATGGCATTTCTGAGTTTTGTTCAATTGAATTTGGACAGATGTTTTAATAGTTACTTCTAGAGTTGGCCCTGGAGAATATCTTCCCTTTTTTTTTTTTTTTTTTTTCTCTTCCCGATTCTCTGAAAAACCCTGACTAATTCACATTATCACAGTGATATCACAATTCAAGTTTTTCCAAACAGTATAGCTGCAAAATAGAAGGAAGCTACTCAGAATGTAATGCTATTGTGAATGATTGATAAAGAAAACATTATTATAATTAAGCTACCAGGTTTCAATGTATTTTATTGTTGCTAAGAAAATCCTAGCATACCCAGACTTTACAGAGATTTGATGATCCTAAGAGGAGCTGAATTCATGGACCAAAATAACTATGCACATAAAAAGTACAATTACTTACCTAAAAAAGATGATGTGGTTAACTTTATATGGAAATCCAAGTGTTATTGGAACAGGAATTTTAAAAAGAGCTTAGGGGCGCCTAGGTGGCTCAGTGGATTAAGCCACTGCCTTCAGCACAGGTCATGATCTCAGGGTCCTGGTATCAAGTCCTGCATCAGGCTCTCTGCTCAGCAGGGAGTCTGCTTCTCTCTCTCTCTCTCTCTCTCTCTCTCTCTCTCTCTGCCTGCCCTCCGTCTACTTGTGATCTCTCTCTCTGTCAAATAAATAAATAAATAAAATCTTGAAAAAAAAGAATGACTGTACTTTTAAAAAATAGCTTAAAAGGGGCACCTGGGTGGCTCAGAGGGGGTTAAAAAGACATGTAGACCAGTGGGTTAGAGTAGAGTGCCCAGATATGGACCATCAACTCTATGGTCAAAAAATCTTTCACAAAGCAGAGAAAATTATACAGTGGAAAAAAAAGACAGCCTCTTCAATCAATGGTGCAGGAAAAATTGGAGAGCTATGTATGTATGGAAGAATGACACTCAACCATTCTCTTATACCATACATAAAGATAAATTCGAAATGGACAAACGACCTCAACGTGAGGAAGGAATCTATCAAAATCCCAGAGGAGAACATAGGCAGTAACCTCTTGGACACTGGCCACAGCAAATTCTTTCAAAACATGTCCCCAAAGACAAAGGAAACAAAAGCAAAATGAACTTTTGGGACTTCATCAAGATCAAAAGTTTCTGCACAGCAAAGGAAACAGTGAACAAAATGAAGAAACAACCCACGGAACGGAGAGAAGATTTTCACAAATGACATTACAGATAAAGGGCTGATATCCAAGATCTATAAAGAACTCCTCAAACTCAACACATACAAAACAGATAATCATGTCAAAAAATGGGCAGAAGACATGAACAGACACTTCTCCAAAGAAGACATACAAATGGCGAACAGATGCCATATATGCAGGCAGAGAGAGAGGGGTAAGCAGGCTCCCCGCTGAGCAAAGAGCCTGATGTGGGGCTCCATCCCAGGACCCTGAAATCATGACCTGAGCCGAAGGCAGAGGCCTAAACCACTGAGCCACCCAGGAGACACATATCTGGTAATTTTTAATCAACGTGGATTTGCTGCATCAAATAGTTCCTTCTTCTTCAATATATAAATATATGAATATATTGATCAAGTCACACGCATGTCTTAGGAGAATGTCATAACTTTAATATAAAACTTGAAATCTTGGCCATTGGTTATGATTTTTGTTTTAGTTTGATTTGGTTCGGTTTTTTGTAATTTTAAAAATCCCTCCAGCCTTTGGCTCTGTCTGACCTGATTGCTTTCAGCTGTTTCTGCAACAAAGTTGTCCCAGCTGCGAAAACTCTCATTGTTTCCAGTGTCGCCCCCTTCTGAACACTTTGTTAATAAAAAGCTTTTTTTTTTTTTTTTTTTTTTTGGCTATGGTAAATGTGGAACAACAGTGAGGTATTTCAAAGAGGTGAACTACAGATAAATTTCTCTAAGGGTGGGGTGAGGGTTACTCAAAAAGGAACTTGACAAGGCTTTTAAAGATATCGACAATCATTATAACATAACGTGACTGATTGTTACCGTGCTCTTAACTGGGCAAACACTTGTTGGCTTCCAAGATAGACTAACATAGTTGAGATGGTTCTAGCGGCCTGCTAGCACAGGGTCTCATGAGCCAGGGATTCTAGCCACTGGCTGTGCAAGGTTGAGACCTGTTAGTGATTCTATTTTTTCCTCTACAGAATGGGTCTTTCTACATTCCAGGTCCTTTCTACCCCAATAAATAATGCGGCGATTCTCTCAGTGAGTTGTACTTTTGGTTTAAACAGCCAACTGTCTGTTAAAAAGGACTTTTGTTTAAATTCCTTTAAAAAAAAAGTCCTTTCAAAAAAATCTTTTTTTTTTTTTTTTTATTTTTGATCCCATAGGTTTACTCTGATCCTGGAACTTTGTCATTTTGACCTTCTCTGCTGATTAAAATATTCTTCATCATCAGCACCTACTGCTCTCCTCTCCTGGTGGTCTCTCGGAAGGGGTCTTCTCTAGCTCTTCTAGCAGGAGATGGGCACTTCCCCTCTACCCCTGTTGCCAGACCAACCTTACCTATCCTGCAGGGTCAGGTCGGCCTGGCCTTTTATCTGTTGTTCTCTTCTGAGTGGTGGTTTTTTTTCATCGATACCGTGCTTTGCTTTTGTCAGGATTTACCCTGGTCTATCAAAACCCTTTTCTTGTACCAGTGAAGCCTAAGAAACAGTCCTGATGAGAGAACCAGGAACTCGAACAGATCATATTTATCCTGAATGTTCCGTCAAAAAATGAAAAATACATTTCTGAGGAGCCTCAAGATCTCTGGGAAGGGAAGTTTCACCAACTCTGTCATGTAGGGGCATCAATTCCGATTCTATGTCAATTTTCCTACTTTCCCAGCTAATACCTCTGTACCTCAGAAAGCCCACTCTCAACCGTTTCCTCTCTCAAAGGCAGTTGCTCTTAGAGTCTGCACATGGCACTTGGGGCCTGCTGGTCATTGGCTACTGCCCTCTGTACCTTGGGTCTAACAGCTGCGGGGCATCAAGATGAGAATGTCTCTTGTTCTAAGACTTAATAGAGTTGGGTGCACATGGTAAGCAATAATCACTTATTTTGTTGATCCAAGTGTTCGACCTTTCTTAATTATTCTAGTACCACAGTTTACTTGTTCTAAGATTTGTCTCCCCCTCCATTTAAATATCTCTTAAGGTGGCACTCACCTTGCACTTGAGGACATATCCTAGTTTAACTGACAGCATTTCTCTTTCTTAGTCGAACATAAACTATAGTGCATCTTACCCTTGATGAAAGCTAGGATGCAATTAAATACTCTATTATGGTTACGATTCTGATATTTGAAATCCTCCGGTAGCTCCCTGTGCCCCCACAGTGTAGTACCTCACCTCCTCGGCATAGTATACAAACCATCTCACCCCAGTGTTAACCCCGGGGCTCAGCCTCCATCCCCAGGTGATGCTGCCAGATCAGCTGTCGGTTATCATGAACTTGCTGTAGTTTCCTGAATGCACTGTGCTGCCTCCTGGCACTTTGAAACTTGACACACTCATCCTCATTCTTCGCTTTGCCCTTGTCTATCAGCTCCCCTGAAAATCTGTTCCTAAGTGGCTTTTCCCAGCTCCAACCTACCTTTGGCAATCTTTTCTCTCCCTGTATTAAAGACTGTCACACTTCACCATGGACATGCCGGTTGTCCCCCTGAGAAGAGAAAAGGGACAGTGAGGGGCCCCCCAGCATTTGCAGCTCTAGTGCAGAGCCCCATGCCTGGCTTGCAGGAAATGCCAGATCATGAAGACAAACGGAGATCATCCTCTGGCTAAAACCAGCTCTTCTTTGCCTACCGCAGGATCTGGATCATTAAAGAGCAGCCAGTTATTATTGCTGTTTTTCTAGGGATTTTTTCCCCATATATTTCCCAGGGCTTTACTCTTTATATAGCACTTTAATTCAGGCTTCAACCACTTCCTAGTCAGATCAGGTGAAATCATTTTCCTTCCCATACCCTCGATGTTTTTCTCACCTTGTAATTCTTTTTTTAAAGATCTTATTTACCCATTTGAAGGATCACAAGTAGGCAGAGAGGCAGCAGAGAGAAAGGGGTAAGCAGGCTCCCCGCTGAGCAAAGAGCCTGATGTGAGGCTCCATCCCTGGACCCTGATATCATGACCTGAGCCGAAGGCAGAGGCCTCAACCACTGAGCCACCCAGGAGACCCATATCTGGTAATTTTTAATCAACGTGGATTTGCTGCATCAAATAGTTCCTTCTTCTTCAAATATAAATATATAAATATATTGATCAAGTCACACGCATGTCTTAGGAGAATGTCATACCTTTAGTAGCAAACTTGAAATCTTGGCCATTGGTTATGATTTTTGTTTTAGTTTGATTTGGTTCGGTTTTTGTCATTTTAAAAATCCCTCCAGCCCTTGGCTCTGTCTGACCTGATTGCTTTCAGCTGTTTCTGCAACAAAGTTGTCCCAGCTGCGAAAACTCTCATTGTTTCAAGTGGCGCCCCCTTCTGAACACTTTGTTAATAAAAAGCTTTCTTTTTTTTTTTTTTTTTTTGGCTATGGTAAATGTGGAACAACAGTGAGGTATTTCAAAGAGGTGAACCACAGATAAATTTCTCTAAGGGTGGGGTGAGGGTTACTTAAAAAGGAACTTGACAAGGCTTTTAAAGATATCGACAATAATTATACCATAACGTGACTGATTGTTACCGTGCTCTTAACTGGGCAGACACTTGTTGGCTTCCAAGATAGACTAACATAGTTGAGATGGTTCTAGCGGCCTGCTAGCACAGGGTCTCATGAGCCAGGGATTCTAGCCACTGGCTGTGCAAGGTTGAGACCTGTTAGTGATTCTATTTTTTCCTCTACAGAATGGGTCTTTCTACATTCCAGGTTCTTTCTACCCCAATAAATAATGCGGCGATTCTCTCAGTGAGTTGTACTTTTGGTTTAAAAAGCCAACTGTCTGTTAAAAAGGACTTTTGTTTAAATTCCTTTAAAAAAAAAGTCCTTTCAAAAAAATCTTTTTTTTATTTTTTATTTTTTGATCCCATAGGTTTACTCTGATCCTGGAACTTTGTCATTTTGACCTTCTCTGCTGATTAAAATATTCTTCATCATCAGCACCTACTGCTCTCCTCTCCTAGTGGTCTCTCGGGAAGCGGTCTTCTCTTGCTCTTCTAGCAGGAGATGGGCACTTCCCCTCTACCCCTGTTGCCAGACCAACCTTACCTATCCTGCAGGGTCAGGTCGGCCTGGCCTTTTATCTGTTCTCTTCTGAGTGGTTAGTTTTTCATCGATACCGTGCTTTGCTTTTGTCAGGATTTACCCTGGTCTATCAAAACCCTTTTCTTGTACCAGTGAAGCCTAAGAAACAGTCCTGATGAGAGAACCAGGAACTCGAACAGATCATATTTATCCTGAATGTTCCGTCCAAAATGAAAAATACATTTCTGAGGAGCCTCAAGATCTCTGAGAAGGGAAGTTTCACCAACTCTGTCATGTAGGGGCATCAATTCCGATTCTGTGTCAATTTTCCTACTTTCCCAGCTAATACCTCTGTACCTCAGAAAGCCCACTCTCAACCGTTTCCTCTCTCAAAGGCAGTTGCTCTTAGAGTCTGCACATGGCACTTGGGGCCTGCTGGTCATTGGCTACTGCCCTCTGTACCTTGGGTCTAACAGCTGCGGGGCATCAAGATGAGAATGTCTCTTGTTCTAAGACTTAATATAGTTGGGTGCACATGGTAAGCAATAATCACTTATTTTGTTGATCCAAGTGTTCGACCTTTCTTAATTATTCTAGTACCACAATTTACTTGTCTAAGATTTGTTGTCCACCCCCCAATTTAATATCTCTTACGGTGGCACTCACCATGCACGTGATGACATAAACTATAGTGCATCTTACCCTTGATGAAAGCTAGGATGCAATTAAATACTCTATTGGGGTTACGATTCTGATATTTGAAATCCTCTGGTAGCTCTCTGTGCCCCCACAGTGTAGTACCTCACCTCCTAGGCATAGTATACAAACCATCTCACCCCAAGTGTTAACACCGGGGCTCAGCCTCCATCCCCAGGTGATGCTGCCAGATCAGCTGTCGGTTGTTAGGAACTTGCTGTAGTTTCCCGAATGCACTGTGCTGCCTCCTGGCACTTTGAAACTTGACACACTCATCCTCATTCTTCGCTTTGCCCTTGTCTATCACCTCCCCTGAAAATCTGTTCCTAAGTGGCTTTTCCCAGCTCCAACCTACCCTTGGCAGTCTTTTATCTCCCTGCGGTAAAGCCAGTCACACTGCACCATGGACATGCCCGTTGTCCCCCTGTGAAGAGAAAAGGGACAGTGAGGGCCCCCCAGCATTTGCAGCTCTAGTGCAGAGCCCCATGCCTGGCTTGCAGGAAATGCCAGATCATGAAGACAAACGGAGATCATCCTCTGGCTAAAACCAGCTCTTCTTTGCCTACCGCAGGATCTGGATCAATAAAGAGCAGCCAGTTATTATTGCTGTTTTTCTACGGATTTTTTCCCCATATATTTCCCAGGTCTTTACTCTTTTTATAGCACTTTAATTCAGGCTTCAACCACTTCCTAGTCAGATC
This sequence comes from Mustela putorius furo, assembly GCF_011764305.1. NCBI lineage: Eukaryota > Metazoa > Chordata > Mammalia > Carnivora > Mustelidae > Mustela > Mustela putorius. The sequence continues at coordinate 117,514 of NW_025421350.1, forward strand.
AGGTGAAATCATTTTCCTTCCCATACCCTCGATGTATTTCACACCTAGTAATTCTTTTTTTTAAAGATCTTATTTACCCATTTGACAGACAGATCACAAGTAGGTAGAGAGGCAGACAGACAGAGAGGGGGTAAGCAGGCTCACCACTGAGCAGAGAGCCCGATGTGGGGCTCCATCCCAGGACCTTGAAATCATGACCTGAGCCGAAGGCAGAGGCCTAAACCACTGAGCCACCCAGGAGCCTCCATATATGGTAATTTTTAACCAACGTGGATTTGCTGCATCAAATAGTTCCTTCTTCTTCAAATATAAATATAGAAATGTATTGATCAAGTCACTCGCATGTCTTAGCAGAATATCATACCTTTAGTAGCAAACTTGAAATCTTGGCCATTGGTTTGATTTTTTTTGTTTTAGTTTGATTTGGTTCGGTTTTTGTAATTTTAAAAATCCCTCCAGCCCTTGGCTCTGTCTGACCTGATTGCTTTCAGCTGTTTCTGCAACAAAATTGTCCGGGCAGCGAAAATTCTGATTGTTTACAGTGGCGCCCCCTTCAGAACACTTTGTTAATAAAAAGCTTTTTTTTTATTTTTTATTTTTATTTTTTTTTTGGCTGGTAAAGTGTAACTAAAATGAGGTATTTCAAAGAGGTGAACCACAGATAAATTTCTCTAAGGGTGGAGTGAGGGTTACTCAAAAAGGAACTTGACAAGGCTTTTAAAGATATAGACAATCATTATAACATAACGTGACTGATTGTTACTGTGCTCTTAACTGGGCAAACACTTGTTGGCTTCCAAGAAAGACTAACATTGTTGAGATGGTTCTAGCGGCATTCTAGCCCAGGGTCTCATGTGGCAGGGATTCTAGCCATTGGCTGTGCAAGGCATGAGTACTGTTAGTGATTCAATTTTTTCCTCTGCAGAATGGGTCTTTCTACTTTCCAGGTCCTTTCTACCCCTATAAATAATGTGGTGATTCTCTCAGTGAGTTCTACTTTTGGTTTAAACAGCCAACTTTCTCTTAGAAAGGACTTTTGTTTAAAGTCCTTTAAAAAATAGTCCTTTTAAAAAATCTTTTTTTTTTTTATCTTTTATTTTTAAACCCATATGTTTACTCTGATACTGGAACTTTGTCATTTTGACCTTTTCTGCTGATTAAAATATTCTCTCCAAAACGTCAGTATTTGCAGGGACTTGCACTGTAGACATTCTTTACATATTTTTTAAAAAATCCATTCACGATTTTTAGTGAAAATCCCGGGAATCTGAAAGACTACCATTTGCTATTCATCGAACAGTTACTGTCTCCACTAAGTGACAGGGTTTCAGAGAACGTGAGCTCACAAGAGATGTAGCCTATTTTCCACTTTCTGCTACCATGTTCATTTCTATGTAGTCTGAAGTAATATCTGCCATATAATAGGTTCAATAGACAATTGGTAAATTTCAGAAAAAATTAATGTTGAGAGTATACTGAATTTCATAAGTCATTTCAATATTTTTCCAAAAAATAAACTATGTAAACAAACCTAAATTTACTTTCAAAATATTTTATAGCATATAATGGACAATATACATAAGCCTTAAAGAAACAATCATATAAATAACCATTTCATACCTACTTAAAAATTGCATAATACCACACTCCTAGATCCTCTCTGAATGCTCTAAAATAACCCTTAAAAGGAAATACATTTTTAAAAATAACAGATTTTTTGGCAAATAATTTAATAAAATAAAAGTTTCATTCATCTATGTAGATCATAATAAATGTTTTTAATAAGCATGAAATTATAACTCTGAAGTGTGCTAAAATGAAACCACCTGCTAAGGGTGAGAGAACAAAAATAAACATCATTTTTCCAAATAAGAGGAATTTATTACCTTTGAATCTAAGCATGTGGGTTTTTTTCAAACTGGCAATAAAGGAATATGGAAACACATACCATGGAAAGTCATATTTTAGATTTCTAAAAGACTTCAAAGTGAAGAGTATATATTTTCTAAATGTTACATAATGCTACATAATGACAAGATGACAGGTTGTGACAAATAGCATTTTAAAAGCTCTACTCATAATGGAACGGAAGGTGTCATTTCCCTATAGTTTTATATAGGTCATTAATTTACATTATCTAGATACGACATATTACCAAACAGATGTTCATCAAAGACTAAATCATTTTTAATGGAACATAATAATTTGAACCTACATCTATTAATCATTTTTTTCGATCAAGCATTTATAGTCTCGCTAAACATTTTATCAGTTGTCGACAAAATTAAAAAAAAAATAGGATAAAAAGTCGTGTTAGGAAAGTAGATTTTCTTTGAAATTTGCGTTTAAATGAAAATATTTGCTGATATTTTTAAAACTTTAAATGTGATTTTATATATATCTGACCTATCAAATGATATAAAATTTTTGGAGATTAATATAGTTTGGGGCACATGGTAAGCAATAATCACTTTTTTAGTATATCCAAGTGTTCGACCTTTCTTAATTATTCTAGTACCACAATTTACTTGTTCTAAGATATGTCCTCCCCCCCCATTTTAATATCTCTTAAGGTGGCACTCACCTTGCACTTGATGACATATCCTAGTTTAACTGACAGCATTTCTCTTTCTTAGTCGAACATAAAATATATTGCATCTTACACTTGATGAAAGCTAGGATGCAATTAAATACTCTATTATGGTTACGATTCTGATATTTGAAATCCTCCGGTAGCTCCCTGTGCCCCCACAGTGTAGTACCTCACCTCCTGGGCATAGTATACAAACCATCCCACCCCAGTGTTAACCCCGCGGCTCAACCTCCATCCCCAGGTGATGCTGCCAGATCAGCTGTCGGTTGTCCTGAACTCGCTGTAGTTTCCCGAATGCACTGTGCTGCCTCCTGGCACTTTGAAACTTGACACACTCATCCTCATTCTTCGCTTTGCCCTTGTCTATCACCTCCCCTGAAAATCTGTTCCTAAGTGGCTTTTCCCAGCTCCAACCTACCCTTGACAGTCTTTTATCTCCCTGTGGTAAAGCCTGTCACACTGCACCATGGACATGCCCGTTGTCCCGCTGAGAAGAGTAAAGGGACAGTGAGGGCCCCCCAGCATTTGCAGCTCTAGTGCAGAGCCCCATGCCTGGCTTGCAGGAAATGCCAGATCATGAAGACAAACGGAGATCATCCTCTGGCAAAAACCAGCCCTTCTTTGCCTACCGCAGGATCTGGATCAATAAAGGACAGCCAGTTATTATTGCTGTTTTTCTAGGGATTTTTTCCCCATTTATTTCCCAGGTATTTACTCTTTTTATAGCACTTTAATTCAGGCTTCAACCACTTCCTATTCAGATCAGGTGAAATCATTTTCCTTCGCATACCCTCGATGTATTTCACACCTAGTAATTCTTTTTTTAAAGATCTTATTTACCCATTTGACAGACACACACAAGTAGGTAGAGAGGCAGGCAGAGAGAGAGGGGGGAAGCATGCTCCCCGCTGAGCAGAGAGCCTGATGTGGGGCTCCATCCCAGGACCCTGCAATCATGACCTGAGCCGAAGGCAGAGGCCTAAACCACTGAGCCACCCAGGAGCCCCCATATCTGGTAATTTTTATTCAATGTGGATTTGCTGCATAAATAGTTCCTTCTTCAAATATATATATATAAATATATTGATCAAGTCACTCACATGTCTTAGGAGAATGTCATACCTTTAGTAGCAAATTGAAATCTTGGCCATTGGTTTTGATATTTGATTTTTGTTTTGGTTTGATTTGGTTCGGTTTTTGTAATTTTAAAACCCTGCAGCTCTTGGCTCTGTCTGACCTGATTGCTTTCAGCTCTTTCTGCAACAAAATTGTCCCAGCAGCGAAAACTCTCATTGTTTACAGTGGCTCCCCCTTCTGAACACTTTGTTAATAAAAAGCTTTTTTTTTTTTGGCTATGGTAAATGTGGAACAACAGTGAGGTATTTCAAAGAGGTGAACCACAGATAAATTTCTCTAAGGGTGGGGTGAGGGTTACTCAAAAAGGAACTTGACAAGGTTTTAAAGATATCGACAATCATTTTAACATAACGTGAGTGATTGTTACCGTGCTCTTTACTGGGCAAACACTTGTTGGCTTCCAAGATAGACTAACATAGTTGAGATGGTTCTAGCGGCCTTCTAGCACAGGGTCTCATGAGGCAGGGATTCTAGCCACTGGCTGTGCAAGGCATGAGGCCTGTTAGTGATTCTATTTTTTCCTCTGCAGAATGGGTCTTTCTACATTCCAGGTCCTTTCTACCCCAATAAATAATGCAGCGATTCTCTCAGTGAGTTGTATTTTAGTTTAAACAGCCAACTGTCTCTTAAAAAGGACTTTTGATTAAAGTCTTTTAAAAAAAAGTCCTTTTAAAAAATCCTTTTTTTTTTTTTTTTTATTTTTTAATCCCATATGTTTACTCTGATTGTGGAACTTGGTCATTAAGACCTTCTCGGCTGATTAAAATATCATCATCATCAGCACCTACTGCTCTCCTCTCCTGGTGGTATCTCCGGAAGGTGTCTTCTCTAGCTCTTCTAGCAGGAGATGGGCACTTCCCCTCTACCCCTGTTGCCGGACCAACCTTACCTATCCTGCAGGGTCAGGTCGGCCTGGCCTTTTATCTGTTGTTCTCTTCTGAATGGTTAGTTTTTCATAGTTATCATGCTTTCCTTTTGTCAGGATTTACCCTGGACTATCAAAACCCTTTTCTTGTGCCAGTGAAGCCTAAGAAACAGTCCTGATGAGAGAACCAGGAACTCGAACAGATCATATTTATCCTGAATGTTCCGTCCAAAATGAAAAATACATTTCTGAGGAGCCTCAAGATCTCTGAGAAGGGAAGTTTCACCAACTCTGTCATGTAGGGGCATCAATTCCGATTCTGTGTCAATTTTCCTACTTTCCCAGCTAATAATTCTCTACCTCAGAAAGCCCACTCTCAACCGTTTCCTCTCTCAAAGGCAGTTGCTCTTAGAGTCTGCACATGGCACTTGGGGCCTGCTGGTCGTTGGCTACTGCGCTCTGTACTTTGGGTCTAACAGCTGCGGGGCATCAAGATGAGAACGTCTCTTATTCTAAGACTTAATATAGTTTGGGGTGCATGGCAAGCAATAATCACTTTTATAGTTGATCCAAGTGTTTGACCTTTCATAATTATTCTAGTACCACAATTTACTTGTTCTAAGATTTGTCCTCCCCCACCACCATTTTAATATCTCTTAAGGTGGAACTCACCTTGGACTTGATGACATATCCTAGTTTAACTGACAGCATTTCTCTTTCTTAGTCGAACATAAAATATATTGCATCTTACACTTGATGAAAGCTAGGATGCAATTAAATACTCTATTATGGTTACGATTCTGATATTTGAAATCCTCCGGTAGCTCCCTGTGCCCCCACAGTGTAGTACCTCACCTCCTGGGCATAGTATACAAACCATCCCACCCCAGTGTTACCCCCGCGGCTCAGCCTCCATCCCCAGGTGATGCTGCCAGATCAGCTGTCGGTTGTCCTGAACTCGCTGTAGTTTCCCGAATGCACTGTGCTGCCTCCTGGCACTTTGAAACTTGACACACTCATCCTCATTCTTTGCTTTGCCCTTGTCTATCACGTCCCCTGAAAATCTGTTCCTAAGTGGCTTTTCCCAGCTCCAACCTACCCTTTGCAGTCTTTTATCTCCCTTTGGTAAAGCCTGTCACACTGCACCATGGACATGCCCGTTGTCCCGCTGAGAAGTGAAAAGGGACAGTGAGGGCCCCCCAACATTTGCAGCTCTAGTGCAGAGCCCCATGCCTGGCTTGCAGGAAATGGCAGATCATAAAGACAAACGAAGATCATCCTCTGCCTAAAAGCCGCTGTTCTTTCCCTACCGCAGGATCTGTATCAATAAAGGGCAGCCAGATATTATTGCTGTTTTTCTAGGGATTTTTTGCCATATATTCAAGGGGTTTCTTGTTAGCCTCGGAGGGCCATGTTTTTTCTTCTGGAGGGCAGGCAGAGGGCTGCATGGTCCTTCTGGAATTGCCAAATTTGAGGGCTTGTGGGCCAGGAGTTGAGGACAGAAGTTGAGAACACAAGCAGTCTTAGGTTTCTGGGCAAGGGCATGGCAGTTACGCTCTGCAGAGCTGAAACGAGATCTCGTGCATCCGAAATCAGGTGAGGATCTGACGAACGCTCAGGTTGGAGTTTCTGTCCCTTATGGCCCTATTCATGAAGAGGTGGTGGATCACGAGGCCATGGAATTTTTCCCACAATAGGAATTGTGAGATGCTCCAAATCGTAAAGAGTCTTCTGCAGGACGATTGAGACATGTTGGTTGGCTCCAGGTCTTCCCATACAGAAGGATTCCAGGTAGGGTTCTAAGAATGGATGGTTGGGAAGCCCGACTCTCATTCCTCTTGTGTCCTAGTGACAAGACAGGTTAGATCAGCTGGATCTGGGGGAGAAACTGAGAGGGTTGAGTTGAAATGGAGTCTCTTGTGGATGGGTCCTAATGTGGGTTTGTGTCCATGGAGAACTTGGAATTAGGTAGTGGCACAGGGTCCCTGAAGGGTTCTCCTAACCAGAAGTTTTGACACAGCTCCAACGTGCAAGATTCCCACGTGGAGACGAGATTTGTTCTGATGGGTGCCTCAAGAAACAGCCATATGCTGCTATTAGAATCCAGGCCTCTGAGGAGAGATGCCTGGACAAAAAAAGCAATGGATCCGATTAGGATCTAGGGGCCTGTTCATTCCAATTTACCTCTGGGGACATCTGTCCACGGGTCTAGGTGCAGGTAGATGCTCAACCGGTGTCAGACCGCCCTTGTTTTTCCTGGGCAGTCAACACTATTGGGATGGCCCCGGGCACTTTTGACGTTTATCATCCTATTTCTAGGTTTGTGGCCAATGGAATAGGCAGAATTCCCAGGGACAGTCCTCAGGTTTGGCTCCAAGAACCTGTGCCTGTAGGTTTTGTGGGCCAGGGCTGTGGGGACAGTTGTCTGAAAACACAAACTCGGCTTAGGTTTCGGGTCGTAGGTATTGCAGGACTGATCTACAGACCGTGAGGAGAACTTTTCAGGATATGAACAAGGGGGTGAGTGTGAGACGCTTGCTCCAGATTTTGTCTATGGATATTGTGTCACTGTTGGCCGTGGAATGTCTGGGTGGCCTTATGCGCCATGGACGAGTCTTCCTCTCTGGGCATTTGGCCCGATCCCAAGAGTTTGGGGGTTATTCTTTGAGGTGGGAGGAGAGGTTTTTTTTTTTTGTTTTTCCCTCAGGTGTCCCACCAAAAGAGTTTCCAGAGCAGAGCCCTGGGGAGGGGCCACTGGACCACCAGAAAGCTGGTTAAAACTTGGGTCCTAGGGGCATGGCAAGCCCATTATGACGTCTAATGGTCCAGCCACTGAGAGGACTTACTAGAGGACAGGACTCACGCTGAGGGTCACAATGCGTGTTTGTGCCCTCTTCGTACTCAAGCATGGGCGGTGCCTCATGGTGAACGCTGGTTTCTCCTACACTACACTGAACGTGGGACAACATGCCAACCACAAGGTTTCTTGCCACAGGGAAGGAGGAGATCTGATTTCCGTATCACATTCACCCCTTGGCAGGGGGGTGTGGAGTTAAGTTCTATGTTCTGAAGCCTGAGAAGCTAGGTTGGGAATAGATGACGAGCTAAGGCCATGGTGGGTCTGTTGTGCTCAGTGTGCGGTCAGCTGTCTGGGTGTTGGTCAGGAAGTCCGGGCTCAGGCTGTGTCAGACAGTGTATTAGTGCCCAGATTTGTCGATATAATTTGTGTACAGAAGGGTGCCGTGTAGGTCTATCCTCATTTGGGGTGCCTGGGAAGCTCCATAGGGCAACATTTTGTTTTTTTTTCTGGAGGGCAGGCAGAGTGCTGCCTTGTGGGTCCAGAATTGCCAAACGTGAGGTCTTGGGGGCCAGGAGTGTGAGGACGGACATTGGAGAACAGAAGTTTCACATAGGTTTAAGGGCGAGGGCAAGGCCGGCACATTCTGCAGAGCTGAATCGAGATGTCGTGCATCTGAATTCAGGGCGAGGATCAGACGTTGGCTCAGGTTGGAGTTCCTGTCCATGATTTCCCCTTCAGAAAGGGGGTGGGGGCTTCAGAAAGCCATCACGGTTTTCCCACGTTGGGAGTTGTGAGATGCTCCAAAACGCAAGGATTCCTTCTGCAGGACATTTGAGACCATTCGGATGGGTCCAGGACGTTCCATATGGAACGACGCCAGAGCAGGGTTCTAAGGACGGAGCCCTGGGCAACCCGCCTCGCATCTCAATTGTCTCCTAGCGACAAGACAGGTTCTATCTGCTGGCTCTGGGGGAGCAACCGAGAAGCCAGAGTTGAAATGGACTCTCCTGCGGATGGATCCTAATGTGGGTTTGTGTCCATGGAGACCTTGGAAAGGGGTGGTGGCACCGGGCCCTGAAGGATTCTCCTAACCGGAAGTTTTGACACAGTTCCAGCCTGCTATTTTCCCATGTCGAGACAAGATTTGCCTCCGGAAACCCCCACATGCTGGTATTTGAAAACACGCCTCTGTGGAGAGATGCTTGGAAACCAAAGCAATGGATCCGATTACGGCCTAGGGACCTGTGAGGTTCAATGTACTACCCTGGTGCCATCCAACTACGGTATGAGTGGAGGTAGATGCTCAGCTGTTGTCAAACGCCCTTGTTTGTCCCGGGCGGCCTACACAAATGGGATGGCTTCAGGGACTGTGGAGGTTTCTCCTAATTTGGAGGCGTGTGGTCAAGTGAATGGGCAGAATTCCAGTGGAGTGGGCAGGCACAGACCTGATGTGTGGCTCCAGGGGCCCCAGCCTGGAGGGTGTGTGGGCCAGGAGTGTGGGGATAGAAGTCTGAAAACACTAACTCGGCTTACGTTTGGGGACGTAAGTATGGCAGGCCCGATCTACAGACCGTGAGGAGAACTCTTCGGGATATGAAGAAAGAGTGAGTGTGAGGCATTTATTCAGGCTTTTGTCTCTGGATTTGTGTCAACAATGGCCGTGGAATGTCGAGGAGGCCTCATGGGCCATGGACAAGTCTTCCTCTCTGTGGATTCGGCACGAACCCAATTGTTTTGGGTCCATCTTGGGGATGGGAGGAGTCCTTTCAGTTTGGTTACCTCAGGTTTCCCACCAAAAGAGGGATTTCAAAGCCGAGCCCTGGGGTGGGGCGAATGGACAAACCGAACTATGGTTACTTCCAGCCACTGAGAGGCCTTCCTTGAGGACAGAACTCACGCTGAGGGTCACAATGTGTGTTTATGCCTTCTAGGCGCTCAAGCATGGGCGGGAATCATGGTCCACACTGTTGCTCCTACACTGAACGTTGGGCTCCATGCCAACCACATGGATTCTTGCCATGGGGAAGTAGTAGTTCTGATTTTTTTTTTTCATCTCTTTCACCGCTGGGCCGTGATTGGAGTTAAGGTCTAGGTTGTATAGTCTGAAACCCGAGCTTGGTAAGAGATGACGACTTAAGTCCATGTCAGGTCCGACGTGCTCAGTGTGGAGCCAGCTCGCTGAGTGTTGGTCGGGAGGTTCAGGCCTAGGCTGCATCAGACCAGGCATTAGTTTTCAGGGTATATTGTATAATTGGGGGAGAGTCGAGTGCCGTGCAGAATGATCCTCATTTAGCGTTTCTGGGTAGCCCCAAGGGCAACGTTTTTCTTCTGGAGGGCAGGCAGAGTGCTGCTTTGTGGCTCCGGAATTCCCAAACTGGATGCCCTTTGGGCAAGGAGTGTGAGGACAGAAGAATAAGAACACAAGTTAGGCGTAGGTTTCGGGACGAGGGCACGGCAGGCACTCTCTGCAGATCTGAATCGGGACTTCCTGCATCTGAAGTCAGGGAGAGGTTCAGACCTAGGCTCAGGTTGGAGTTTCTGTCCATTATGGCCCTTTCTTGAAGGGGGCAGCATCTCGAGGCCATGGAGGTTTACCCAGGAGGGGAGTTGGGATATGCTCCAAGCCACAAGGATTTTTTCTGATCAACAATTGAGATCTGTTGGATCGCTCCAGGATGTTTCATACGGAATGACAGCAATGCAGGGATCGAAGGATGGAACCCTGGGCAGACTGCTTCGATTCTAACTGTCTCCTAGTTAATAGACAGTTTTGATATGCTAGCTCTAGGGGAGCAACGGAGGGGGCTGAGTTGAAATGGACTCTCCTGCGGATGGGTCCTAATGTGGGTTTGTGTGCATGGAGACCATGGCACGGGGCGGTGGCACACGGACCCTGAATGCTTCTCCTAACCAGAGGTTTTGCGTCATCTCCAAAAGACAACTTTCCCATGCGGAGACTAGATTTGATCTGATTGGTGCCTCAGGAAAGCCCCACATGCTGATATTTGAAACCAGGCCTTTGATGAGAGATAGCAGGAAACCAAAACAATGGGCCCCATTAGGGCCTAGGGCCCTGTCCCGTTCAATCTCCTTCTCTGGGGACATCCATCTACAGCATGAGTGGAGATGGATGCTCAGCTGGATTCAGGCAGCCCTTGTTTGTCCTGGGCGTTCTATGCTATTGGGATGGCCTTGGGGACTTTGGAGGTTTCTCCTCGTTTGTATGATTGTGGTCAATGGAATGGGCAGAATTCCCATGGAGTTGAGAGGCATGGACCTGTTGTGTGGCTGCAGGGTCCCCAGGATGGAGGGTATGGAAGCCAGGAATGTGGGGATAGAAGTCTGAAAACACACACTCGGCTTGGCTTTTTGGGGACCTAGGTATGGCAGTCCCGATCTACAGACCGTGAGGGGAAGTCTTTGGGATATGAGGAAAGAGCGAGTGCGAGGCGCTTATTCAGGCTTTGTCTCTGGATTTTGTGTCAACGATGGGCGTGGAATGTCAGGGAGGCCTCATGGGCCACGGATGAGTCTTCCTCTCTGTGGATTTGGCCCGATCCCAATTTGGGGGTCAATCTGTGGGATGGGAGGAGTCCTTTCAGTTTGGTAACCTCATTCTAAAGCAGAGCACTGGGGAGGGGCGAATGGACAACACGAACTATGATTAAAAATTGGGGCCTAGGGGCATGGCAAGCCCAACATGCCGTCTCTTGGTCCAGCCACTGAGAGACCTTACTTGGGGACTGGGCTCACGCTGAGGGTCACAACGCGTATTTGTGACCAACGCGGCCCTCAAACATGGCGAGGACAAAGGGCCACACTGCCATAAACTACACTGAATGTTGGGCAACACGCCAAACCCAAGATTTCTTGCCATGGGGAAGGATTTCTGATTTCTGCCTCATGCTCACCCTGGGCAGTGATTGGAGAAAACGTCTAGGTTCTGAAGCCTGAAAAACGAAGTTGGGAAGAGATGACGACCTAAGGCTTTGGCAGGTCCAATGTGTTCAGTGTGAGTCCAGCTGGCTGGGTGTGGGTCGGGAGGTCCAGGCTCAGGCTGTGACAGAAAGGGCATGAGTGCCCAGGGCATCCTGTAGAATTGGGGTACAGTCAAGTGGCGAAAAGGTTGATCCTCATTTGGGGTTTCTGGTTAGCCCCAGAGGCTAATGTTTTTTCTTCTGGAGGGCAGGCAGAGGGCTACGTTGTAGTTCTGGAATTGCCAAACTGGAGGGCTTGTGGGCCAGGAGTTGAGGACAGAAGTCTGAGAACACAAGCAACCTTAGGTTTCTGGGCGAGGGCATGGCATGTACGCTCTGCAGAGCTGAATCGAGATCTCGTGCATCTGAAATCAGGTGAGGATCTGACGAACGCTCAGGTTGGAGTTTCTGTCCCTTATGGCCCTCTTCATGAAGAGGTGGTGGATCACGAGGCCATGGAATTTTCCCCACGATGGGAGTTGTGAGATGCTCCAAACCGTAAAGATTCTTCTGCAGGACGATTGAGACCTGTTGGTTGGATCCAGGACTTCCCATACGGATCAATTCCGAGTAGGGTTCTAAGGATGGATGGCTGGAAAGCCCAACTCTCATTCCTCTTGTGTCCTGGTGACAAGACAGGTTAGATCTGCTGGATCTGGGGGAGAAAACTGAGAGGGTTGAGTTGAAATGGACTCTCTAGTGGATGGGTCCTAATGTGGGTTTGTGTCCTTGGAGACCTTGGAATGAGGCAGTGGCACAGGGTCCCTGAAGGGTTCTCCTAACCAGAGGCTTTGACACAGCTCCAACGTACAAGATTCCCACGTGGAGACGAGATTTGTTCTGATGGGTGCCTCAAGAAACAGCCATATGCTGCTATTGGAATCCAGGCCTCTGAGGAGAGATGCCTGGACAAAAAAAGCAATGGATCCGATTAGGATCTAGGGGCCTGTTCATTCCGATATACCTCTGGAGACATCTGTCCACGGGTCTAGGTGCAGGTAGATGCTCAACCGGTGTCAGACCGCCCTTGTTTTTCCTGGGCAGTCAACACTATTGGGATGGCCCCGGGCACTTTTGACGTTTATCATCCTATTTCTAGGTTTGTGGCCAATGGAATAGGCAGAATTCCCAGGGACAGTCCTCAGGTTTGGCTCCAAGAACCTGTGCCTGTAGGTTTTGTGGGCCAGGGCTGTGGGGACAGTTGTCTGAATACACAAACTCGGCTTAGGTTTCAGGTCGTAGGTATTGCAGGACTGATCTACAGACCGTGAGGAGAACTCTTCAGGATATGAACAGGGGGGGTGAGTGTGAGACGCTTGCTCCAGATTTTGTCTATGGATATTGTGTCACTGTTGGCCGTGGAATGTCCGGGTGGCCTTATGCGCCATGGACGAGTCTTCCTCTCTGGGCATTTGGCCCGATCCCAAGAGTTTGGGGTTATTCTTTGAGACGGGAGAGGTCAGTTTGTTTTGTTTTTACCTCAGGTGTCCCACCAAAAGAGAGTTTCCAGAGCAGAGCCCTGGGGAGGGGCCACTGGACCACCAGAAAGCTGGTTATAACTTGGGTCCTAGGGGCATGGCAAGCCCATTATGACGTCTAATGGTCCAGCCACTGAGAGGACTTACTAGAGGACAGGACTCACGCTGAGGGTCACAATGCGTGTTTGTGCCCTCTTCGTACTCAAGCATGGGCGGTGCCTCATGGTGAACGCTGGTTTCTCCTACACTGAACGTGGGACAACATGCCAACCACAAGGTTTCTTGCCACAGGGAAGGAGGAGATCTGATTTCCGTATCACATTCACCCCTTGGCAGGGTGTGGAGTTAAGTTCTATGTTCTGAAGCCTGAGAAGCTAGGTTGGGAATAGATGACGAGCTAAGGCCATGGCGGGTCTGTTGTGCTCAGTGTGCGGTCAGCTGTCTGGGTGTTGGTCAGGAAGTCCGGGCTCAGGCTGTGTCAGACAGTGTATTAGTGCCCAGATTTGTCGATATAATTTGTGTACAGAAGGGTGCCGTGTAGGTCTATCCTCATTTGGGGTGCCTGGGAAGCTCCATAGGGCAACATTTTTTGTTTTTTTTTCTGGAGGGCAGGCAGAGTGCTGCCTTGTGGGTCCAGAATTGCCAAACGTGAGGTCTTGGGGGCCAGGAGTGTGAGGACGGACATTGGAGAACAGAAGTTTCACATAGGTTTTAAGGGCGAGGGCAAGGCCGGCACACTCTGCAGAGCTGAATCGAGATGTCGTGCATCTGAATTCAGGGCGAGGATCAGACGTTGGCTCAGGTTGGAGTTCCTGTCCATGATTTCCCCTTCAGAAAGGGGGTGGGGGCTTCAGAAAGCCATCACGGTTTTCCCACGTTGGGAGTTGTGAGATGCTCCAAAACGCAAGGATTCCTTCTGCAGGACATTTGAGACCATTCGGATGGGTCCAGGACGTTCCATATGGAACGACGCCAGAGCAGGGTTCTAAGGACGGAGCCCTGGGCAACCCGCCTCGCATCTCAATTGTCTCCTAGCGACAAGACAGGTTCTATCTGCTGGCTCTGGGGGAGCAACCGAGAAGCCAGAGTTGAAATGGACTCTCCTGCGGATGGATCCTAATGTGGGTTTGTGTCCATGGAGACCTTGGAAAGGGGTGGTGGCACCGGGCCCTGAAGGATTCTCCTAACCGGAAGTTTTGACACAGTTCCAGCCTGCTATTTTCCCATGTCGAGACAAGATTTGCCTCCGGAAACCCCCACATGCTGGTATTTGAAAACACGCCTCTGTGGAGAGATGCTTGGAAACCAAAGCAATGGATCCGATTACGGCCTAGGGACCTGTGAGGTTCAATGTACTACCCTGGTGCCATCCAACTACGGTATGAGTGGAGGTAGATGCTCAGCTGTTGTCAAACGCCCTTGTTTGTCCCGGGCGGCCTACACAAATGGGATGGCTTCAGGGACTGTGGAGGTTTCTCCTAATTTGGAGGCGTGTGGTCAAGTGAATGGGCAGAATTCCAGTGGAGTGGGCAGGCACAGACCTGATGTGTGGCTCCAGGGGCCCCAGCCTGGAGGGTGTGTGGGCCAGGAGTGTGGGGATAGAAGTCTGAAAACACTAACTCGGCTTACGTTTGGGGACGTAAGTATGGCAGGCCCGATCTACAGACCGTGAGGAGAACTCTTCGGGATATGAAGAAAGAGTGAGTGTGAGGCATTTATTCAGGCTTTTGTCTCTGGATTTTGTGTCAACAATGGCCGTGGAATGTCGAGGAGGCCTCATGGGCCATGGACAAGTCTTCCTCTCTGTGGATTCGGCACGAACCCAATTGTTTTGGGTCCATCTTGGGGATGGGAGGAGTCCTTTCAGTTTGGTTACCTCAGGTTTCCCACCAAAAGAGGGATTTCAAAGCCGAGCCCTGGGGTGGGGCGAATGGACAAACCGAACTATGGTTACTTCCAGCCACTGAGAGGCCTTCCTTGAGGACAGAACTCACGCTGAGGGTCACAATGTGTGTTTATGCCTTCTAGGCGCTCAAGCATGGGCGGGAATCATGGTCCACACTGTTGCTCCTACACTGAACGTTGGGCTCCATGCCAACCACATGGATTCTTGCCATGGGGAAGTAGTAGTTCTGATTTTTTCATCTCTTTCACCGCTGGGCCGTGATTGGAGTTAAGGTCTAGGTTGTATAGTCTGAAACCCGAGCTTGGTAAGAGATGACGACTTAAGTCCATGTCAGGTCCGACGTGCTCAGTGTGGAGCCAGCTCGCTGAGTGTTGGTCGGGAGGTTCAGGCCTAGGCTGCGTCAGACCAGGCATTAGTTTTCAGGGTATATTGTATAATTGGGGGAGAGTCGAGTGCCGTGCAGCTTGATCCTCATTTAGCGTTTCTGGGTAGCCCCAAGGGCAACGTTTTTCTTCTGGAGGGCAGGCAGAGTGCTGCTTTGTGGCTCTCCGGAATTCCCAAACTGGATGCCCTTTGGGCAAGGAGTGTGAGGACAGAAGAATAAGAACACAAGTTAGGCGTAGGTTTCGGGACGAGGGCACGGCAGGCACTCTCTGCAGATCTGAATCGGGACTTCCTGCATCTGAAGTCAGGGAGAGGTTCAGACCTAGGCTCAGGTTGGAGTTTCTGTCCATTATGGCCCTTTCTTGAAGGGGGCAGCATCTCGAGGCCATGGAGGTTTACCCCAGGAGGGGAGTTGGGATATGCTCCAAGCCACAAGGATTTTTTCTGATCAACAATTGAGATCTGTTGGATCGCTCCAGGATGTTTCATACGGAACGACAGCAAAGCAAAGCAGGGATCGAAGGATGGAACCCTGGGCAGACTGCTTCGATTCTAACTGTCTCCTAGTTAATAGACAGTTTTGATATGCTAGCTCTAGGGGAGCAACGGAGGGGGCTGAGTTGAAATGGACTCTCCTGCGGATGGGTCCTAATGTGGGTTTGTGTGCATGGGGACCATGGCACGGGGCGGTGGCACACGGACCCTGAATGCTTCTCCTAACCAGAGGTTTTGCGTCATCTCCAAAAGACAACTGCCCATGCGGAGACTAGTCTTTAATCCTAACCCGCCCTTGGAGCTGAGATTCACATGGCCAACTGCCTGCAGCATATTTCTCCATGAATATGTAACAGGAGTCTTATTTTTTCACCATGAATTCTATCCTGATCCCTCCTCAACCTGCTCCTGTCCCAGTCTCCCCATCTTAGTAAACAGCATCCCCACCTCCTACTGGCTAAAGCCTCAGCCCCTGCGATAAATTCCCCCTTTCCCTTTTCTCGTATCTAATCCATCAGCAAAACCAACTGATTTGACCTCCAAAACAGAAGTCAGACTTGCTCACTGCTCTTTATATCCACTGCTCCCATTTGAATCCAAACCCTGAATTTTTTTTTTTTTTTTTGCACTTCAGACACTGTTAACAGTCATTGGTCCCACGACTACACCTACACAGATATTTTACAAGATCGCTAATCACCGCCAAGTTGCCAAATCCAATGATTAACTTTCAGATCCAAATGACTCAACCTGTCAGTCCTATAGACATAGAAGTCCCTCCACTTCTCTGGAAATATTCTATCTTTTTCATCGTGATGTTGGCTCTCCCTTCCTCTTCCACACTGGTCAGTGATGATGGCTCCTTTCTTGGCTGGGTTTTGTTGAGCTTCCTGACCTTTAGACATCAGTCCTGTGCTCTGGGACTCGGACCTTCTGCTTGAGTTTTCTGTTGTGTTTAAAAAAAAAAAAATTTCAGCTGAATACATTTTAAAGAACCTATTGGCTTTATTCAATGATTCACGAAATGGGCAGCATCCTGCTTGCAGACTGAAAGGAGCTCAGAGGAGCAGTACAAAATGAAAGACTTTTATAGGCAGAAGAGAGGAGGAGCAAGGAAGTCACGTCAGGCAAACAAGGCAGGTTGGTTATGGCCAGGTGACTTGGCTTCTGGGGATGGCAGGGGTCCGAGGGAGTGGGGATCAGGTGGTGTCTGCTTGCCTGGGCTCAGATTCCATTTCTGGGACAGCTGAAATCATAATTAAGTCTGGTTTGGGGGACATGGGGATTAGCATAAGCAACTCCATTTTGGGCCTCTTGTTTTGTTTTTAATAGTTACTTCATAACAAATAATAACAAGTTTAGTAACTTTAAACAGCTCAGTTTACTATCCTACCATCTCTAGCTGTCAGGAGGCCAGACACAGCTTAACCAGGGTCCTTGGCTCTGGGTCTCACTCAAAGGAGGAGAGAAGGCACCCACCAAGCTGTGTTCTCACCTGCAGGTTCCACTAGGGAAGGCTCTGCTTCCAAACTCACTTGGGTTGTTGGAAGAACTCATTTCCTTGTAGCTGTGTGTGATTTGGGGGGCAGCCCATGCTGGGGTGGGCCAGGGAGATTCTCCAGGCTGTTAACTGGAAACCATCCTCAGCCCCCAGAGTCTGCTTGCGGTTTCCTGCCATATAACTCTCTCCACAGGTGATTCTGAACTTGGCTCTTTGCTTCTTCAAGTCCAGGACAGCCTCTCACTCCAATCAGTAAAACAGTCTGATTTAATATAATGAGATCATAATAGTGACATCTTCTTACCTTGCCAAATTCTACTGGTTAAAAGCAAGTCCTAAGTCCCATACACACTCCCATCCATACTCACAGGACAAATACCAGGGGACAGATATCATGAAGCTGACTTATCATGTTGCCAAACACACCTCTGTCCATACTCACTGCGTAGGTAAGCCCACTTCTTCTCAGAGCTTGAACCCTATGTCCTAACGGTGCTCATATTTGTGCCTCCAGCCTGGACCTCACCCATGAATGCCAGACTCGTGTGTTCAGCTGCTGGTTGGGGATCCCCATGTGGATTCAGCCACCATTTCCAGAAACAAACACCTGTTGCCCATCAAACTTGCTTCTCCTGTCGTCTTTTCCATGTTAGCAAGTGGTAACGTCACTGTTCCAGGGCCTCGGGCCCCCAAAATTGTAAAATCATCCCATCTCTTGTCTTTTCTGCACACTCCACACTTAATATATTTACAAATCCTGCATGTTTTGTCTTCAATATACACCCAGAATCTCCCCCCTTCTCCCCACACCTGCATCTACTGCTCTGGTCTGGGCCAATACCCCTTCTCACCCAAATCGGTGGTCCTCAACCAGGAGAGATTTTGTGTACCTGCTCCCCCCCCAGGGGATTTTGACAGAGTCTGGACACACTTTTCGTTGTCACAACTTGAGAGTGGGAAAGGGCGCTCCTGCGATCTAGTGGTCAGTGCACAGGACAGCTCCCCATAACAAAAATGAATGTGGCCCCAAATGCCAGCAGTATAGAAATCTCAGTCTACATTAATGCAAGTAGCATCCCCACCCCACAACCCCACAAGTCCGTTCTGCACACAGCAGCCTGAGTGATTCTTTTCTTTTCTCTTTAAGATTTTAATTATTTATTTGACAGAGCGAGAGAGAGATCCATGTAGGCAGAGAGGCAGGCAGTGGGAAAGGGATGAGCAGAGAGCCCAATGCAGGGCTCGATGCCAGGACCCCGAGGCCATGACCTGAGCTGAAGGCAGAGGCTTAACCCACTGAGCCACCCAGGCGCCCTGATCCTTTTCTAATCTAAATCAAGTCAAGCCTCTTCAAAACCATCCAAGCTCTTCCCATCTGGCACAAAGTTAAAGGCAAATCTTTACAATGGCCTTGAATACTTTATGTGATCTGACCCCCACTACCTTCCTTACCTACCTCCTACTGAAAGACCCCTCTCCCCTTGCTGAAGGCTTTATTGTCCCCATAGCTGGATGGAAACACATACCAGGATGTCTATTGTTTGTGATCACCCGGTCTGTCAAAAGAAAAGACAAATGAGGAATAGAGTGTACCTGGGAATTTCCAGAGTGCTGAGGCAAGCCCGCCCGCCAGAACAAATGGCTGTGTCCTTGCCTTAAACCCAATGCCTGACTAATTAACCAATCAGATCCCTGTAACCATGCATCTGCTTCTGTAAGCTTGCTTCCCGCCACCCCAACCCTGCCCTATATAATCTGCTCCCCAACTTAGCCTGGCGCGCTCAGCCCACAAAGGCTGATGCATCCACAGGCGCCTGTGTAACCAATAAACCTCTTGCAGTTTGCATCCAGTGGAGGCGTGCTGTTTGATTCTTGGGTGCGGCACCAGGGTCTTTCATTTGGAGGTCCCACCGAGATCTCTTGAAGTCCCACCCAAGACTCTAGCCGGTCCCCACCAGGAGGTAAGCTGGCCAGTATCCGTGTCTCTGTCATTCATGTCTCTGTCTCTCTGTTTGTCTGTTTTCCTGTTCCGTACAACAACGTTGTTGCTCCGTATTTTTGGGCAGGCTGAGAAGGAGTTGACGAACTCAGACTTCTCCCCTGCTGCAACCGAGGGACGCCTCGGGGGTTTCAGTTTACTCTAGGAGACGCCTTGGGGTTTCCTAAGAGGGCCATTATCTTGGGCCACCTGTCGGTCAGAGAGGATCTCGCGTTCCTCCTGACCATAACCCGTAGTCTCGATTTCTGAACCGAACCCGCACAGCAATTTCTATTTTTTGTCTCTTGTGTCCAGGCTGTCCTGTCGACGTCCTAAGTGTCTATATGTTCTTTGTTTCAGTTATGAAGGTAACATTCTGTTTAGGGAAAAATGTCTGATCCGTTTGAATCTGAGGAATGCCTGACTGTATGAATGTTTATGTGGCTCCACTGCCTTTGGCTATGGATTCTGAGTGGGCTGCACCCTGAGTCTCGCGGAGCGTCATACGGCATAATGGTCATCTACTCCATGGAGTAGCCTGGTCTGGGGTTTATATGGATAGACCTTAACTAAGACGCTCCTAAGTTCCCACGAGGGACGCGAGCAGGACAGCACCTGAAAGGTCCCCCTCCCCTTGTCTGCAACATCATACATATCGGAAGGAAATATAAAAGATAGGTATTAAGAACTAAAACCAGATTCAATGAGTCAGCTAGTAAATTTCCTCCTGACATATTGGATAAACCCAGGTTGCTGGGCCAGCCCTAGCAAAGGGGACTCTGGCTTTACTTCTCTCTGTTTTTCCTAATACATGTGGGAGCTTCTCCCTCACTCACTTCCTATGTTGATGGCTATAACTGAAGCCAACTGGGGTTGGTCTGACTCGGGACAGAGACTATAGGGAATATTCCCAAGCAGCTGCCGAAACTCTTTGTTTCGGGGAGGTTTCCCTGTGTTCTCTGGCCTGACTTGGACTGCCTAACCCCTCCCCCCTGGCTAATGAAAAAGCATGGCATCTGCTCCTCTGTTGTGGCTTAGGAGCTCCAAAACTGGGAATCCTTTCTCTGCCTCCTGGCAGCACTTTCTTTCTTCTGTTTCCCTCTTCTCCTATTTCTATACCAACATGTGTGCAGCCTGCATGACTGGCCTCTAGA
Organism: Mustela putorius furo; assembly: GCF_011764305.1. Taxonomy (NCBI): domain Eukaryota; kingdom Metazoa; phylum Chordata; class Mammalia; order Carnivora; family Mustelidae; genus Mustela; species Mustela putorius. The sequence goes on from NW_025421350.1 coordinate 137,782, forward strand.
TCATACACCACAGCTCCTTCTCTCTTCATTGTCAAGGAGCAAGAAGAGCACCCCCTGGACCTAACACCCCCTCACTCCAGATCTTCCCAACCATGTCTCAGGTAAACATTCAAAGTGGAGTGGGTCCAGATGGAACGTAAATCAGTGTTGGAACTAAGTTTGTTGGTTTAATTAAAATAAGACCCGTCTTTTAAGTTATCAGCAGTAAATGTGAAACTTCGAAGTTTACGGAAGGTCAAATAAGCTCATGTTATTTATTAAAATTTGTTAGCAAAGAAATAACTAAAAACTGGTGGTTGTCTGTCTCAAAGTTCTAATGGGTAATTGCTGAAGTCGCTTTCAATGTCTTTGATAATCTGAAAGCTTTAAAGTTTTGCTTGGATGACAAATAAAATTGAATTATAAACATCTAGGTCTTAACCAAGCAGGATAAAATGCTAGGTCATTAATTACTGGATATAGGTTTGTGCTTTTGACTTCTTACTGCAAAGAAACTAAGAGTATTTAAATCTGTTGGTAAACTTGTTTGCCACTTAACTGATTCATAAATTTGCCACCTGAAGAATTCTGTTGTAACAGTTCACAATTGGTTAATACTTAGTCTTCACTAGAGATTAAGGTGTTTCTAAGAGTATCAAATTCTGCTTAGTGTAACTAAGACTGATGGAAATAAGGGAAACTCTGTAGGAAAGTAGATGATAAGTAAAAAAAAATTAAGGAATGGGAATACATTTTGTTGAAGGTAAGGGAAGGTAATTTTATCCTAAATGAGATGGTTTGCTTAGAAAGAAATGGCTTAGGACAAGACCTGAATGCAAAGGAAAGTTATAAAAGATTTATAAAGGGAAATCTTCAGAAAAGGAATTTTAGCTATGGTCAGAACGGACTAAAATAGACTAAATAAATGGGTTTTAAAAGTACATTACATTAGTACAAGACTAAAATTCTCTGTTCAAAGGACAAAGTTTTCTTAGATTAATTGATCTCCTGTTACGGGAATGTAAGTGATTTCCTCTTTGCCTGCCCAGAAAAAACCAGTTTCTATGTTTTGTTTTATCAGGTGTTTAACATCCCTAATTATATTTAGGCATGTGCTTCAAAACTTTCTGAGATCTTAGCAAATGTTGACAAGATTTAAATTGTAAAATCTCTATAACTCAGGCTTTTCCTTAATATATGAAGTTGCTCATGAAATACTACTGAACCGATGATAAACCTTGGATTACATTTGGGAAAATACTATAACTATTCTAGAGATTCTACGCACTTCCTAAAGTTTTAATGTTTTGAGAGATCATCGCTTGATACTGTAATTATGGAAATGTTATGTATCACAAAAATAACCTGATTTCCTTGCAGCTAAATTGTAAACTCCCGTGTCTCTTTAGCTTTAACCATATCCATTCTGAGTTTTTGTCATTTATAATTGTTTTTAATTCTCTTATAAAATGAGTTTTATTTTCAAGGAGATTCCTATAAAGGACTTTCAGGACAAATACAGATATTTGATATACTTGAAAATCCTAAAACTGAAATGGGTAAAAATTTCCAAAACTGACTAAAGCTGCATTCACTAGATTTGGTAACACGGGACTAAATGAACTAAAAAATTATAATGTTATATCTCTTAATGTTTTGTCTTACTTTAAACATTGCTGGTTCTCTCTGATGTTTGCTCTTCCAGACTAGGGATACTTCCTCCTAGTTATCTGTAACTTATAGAGATGTAAAAGTGCTCATTTATAAAAGAGCTCAAAGCATTCAAGCTTTTCTCTCTATCTGAACCCTCTGAAACCAAAAGGTCTCAGTAAGTAAGCATTCTTCCATGACAGTCAGTCATTTGCATAAGTCCAATAAGAATCTGTTCTCCTTGTAACAGGAAAGAGTTGGAAACACGGTTTATTTTACCAAGGCTTTGGCTGGAATGTCATATTTAAAAAGACTCGGATATAACCAGACAGTTTAAAGGAACTAAGGTTGACTTTATAAAACCTAGAGCCATAAAGCCCCTTGGGACTGTTGGCCTGATACCTTGCTTACAGAGTTCCCAGCAGCCTCACCAGGTGAGTAAAGAATGTCACTCCTTGGTAGGTGCGGTCTCAGAAGAGGAATTCCCCAATGAGAAATTCGCCCAAATCGACAGGTATTGCAGGCATGCCTGATGGCCAGTACAGGGCTTGGCTTCTGGCCCAGAGAGGCTACTAAAAGTTCAACCTAGAGATTCCTTATTAAAAGTTCCAGCAAAGCAGATGCTAAAAGATCTATTGATCACACTTATTGTTTCTTGCTGAGCTTATGTAAATAATAGGCCAAGTTTGTCAAAACTAAACTTGTTTTCACAAGTGAATTAGTCCTGATTTGGCTATCTCTGTAAATGAGGGTTATTTTAGAGAGAAAAATTCTATTTTTGTAACACACCTTTATGGATGTTAAATTCTAGATTTGATTGTCTTTAAATGTTTGTTTACCTAAGCTAAACAATTTGAGGTAAGCTTCAGGGAACTTGTACAATAGCTTCTTTAGTCAATCTTATTATTTTGTGGGGATATTAGCAGACCCCACGGCACATGATTAAACAACTGGAATAATGAAATTGCCTAAAAGCCAGCATACCGCACCCTTCTCCCACTTGACAATGATCCTCTGTAATTAGGATATTGTTAAGGTTGGATGACTCAAAGGTCTTCTTATTGGTTTCATCCCTTAGTCATATTTATCTAGAGGCCACCTCCATTGAGGTGCAATTGCAAACAGATGCTTTAGCAAAACCTAAAACAGCCCTCATAAAAGAGCCTCAAAGCTCACTATGGGACAGTCCCTAACTGTAATAATGTCACATCAGGTCCAGATTTGTCTTAGTAGCCAAAGGCCACCAATGGATGATGGAGGCCAACTTATTAAATACTGGGCTACACTAACAGAGATGCCAGAAATAAAACTTAAAATTTGTCAAACTTTAAACCTAGTTACCTGTATGGCTGAACCTGACCACTGTACATCTTTCTCTATAGAGCAAAAATGTTCAGAGATTATTAATCTAGCTTATTCTATATGGCCAGGTTTAAGATGCCCCTGTTAAAATTACAAATGACAGTTGGTTTTCTGATGAAAATGGTTTTCATAGAAAGAAGAAGAAAAGCTAGGTGTGCCATAGTGCTCACTAGCACTTTGCAATTGCCAAAGCCTAAGAATTAACATGTATACTGACTCCAAATATGCCTTCCTGGTACCACATGCCCATGGAGCGATTTGGACGAAAAGGGGATTTTCCTGGAATCATTGGGCACGATCTGTTTTTAAATGGTATGATCACTTAGCATCCATTTTTGTTCCATCTGCGGGACTAGGGGATATCATGTGGCATGAAGAAGCCCTTAATAAATATACTACAAAGGCACTCAATGATTCACTAAATAGCATCTCCCAGCTTAATACCAAAGTGTCACAGATATGCAAGGCAGTCCTACAAAATAGGATGGCCTTAGATGTCCTGACAGCAGCCCAAGGTAGCACATGTGCAATTATCAAGACAGAATGTTGTGTGTATATCCCAGACTATCACAAAAATGTCACAGGACTAATAAAGGATATGAATACCCAAATTAAGGCCTACAAGATCCTCCTCTCTCTCTCAGTAAATGGTTAAGTTCCTGGTTTGAAGGAGGACTATGACCGAATCTCCTTTTTGGGCTTCTCATTCTTATCGCCTTATTAACCTTAATATGTTGCTTTGTTCCATGTTTCTCTACTTGGTGTCGAGACTCCATTGCTACAATGACTACACCACGACAGACGATCCTTGTCGCGCGCAAGAACACCTCTTCACTGTCAGCGCTGGATTCAGCTGCCTCCACCTTTTGAAACTCCCTTATACATTCCTACCCTGATCAATATTAACCCCAGTAGGGAGGGACAGCTCTACGCCCCTATTCAGCACGAAGAAGTTATAGAAGATGAGACCTTCCACCTTCAACCACCTTAAAAATTTAAGGGTCTTTAAAAGCTGGCGCCTGGCATCCCCCCTTCACCCGCTCCCCTCCATATGTGTAGCATTCCTCAGGCACCCCTGACTGCCATAAAATGATAAATAGTTGACTTGCTAAGATCACAATCCTGCAAGATAGGAGCCTCCCTTGGTTTGCAAATGTCCTTGAGATTACAACAAAGAAGTTACTTTATCAATAGCCCAATTTTCAATCGGCCCTTGTATCTTAAATAAACTCGTACAGTTTGTAAAAGATCGCTTGTCAGTAATCCAGACAATGGTACTGACACAGCAATATCAACTAATTAAACAAACCGGCTCTCAAACTGACTTACTTGATAAACAAAGCGAATGTATATAGGATTCTATCCATGATAAAGAAAAAGGGGGGAATGAAAGACCCCTCTCCCCTTGCTAAAGGCTTGTTTAAATAACCTGAAGTCCCCACAGCACCCCCTCTCCCCTTGCTGAAGGCTTGATTGTCCCCATAGCCAGATGGAAACACATACCAGGATGTCTATTGTCTGTGATCACCCGGTCTGTCAAAAGAAAAGACAAATGAGGAATAGAGTGTACCTCGGAATTTCCAGAGTGCTGAGGCAAGGCCCGCCAGAACAAACGGCTGTGTCCTTGCCTTAAACCCAACGCCTGACTAATTAACCAATCAGATCCCTGTAACCATGCATCTGCTTCTGTAAGCTTGCTTCCCGCTACCCCAACCCTTCCTATATAATCTGCTCCCCAACTTAGTCTGGCGCGCTCAGCCCACAAAGGCTGATGCGTCCGCAGGCGCCTGTGTAACCAATAAACCTCTTGCAGTTTGCATCTAGTGGAGGCGTGCTGTTTGATTCTTGGGTGCGGCTCCAGGATCTTTCACTACCACTTGCCGTCTTGCTCATTTTTTGCCCAGCATTATTGGTCGCTGTGTCATTCTTTAAACACACCAGATGTGCTCCCACCTTGGGCTTACTGTTTGCTTTGTGTGGGATGCTCTTCTCCAAACAGCACAACTGCTCGTTCCTTAATTTCCTCCAAGTCTTTCCTCAAATGAGGGAGACTTCCCTTACACAGTCCCATAGAAAATTCCAACCTGCTCCCCTAAACCCCACACCCCATGTCCACTCACTCAGCTTAGTTTCCTTCCTACCCCACATCAACCCCTGATATGTATGTATATTTATTTGCTTCATTTCTCACTCAACAACTAAAATGAAAACTCCAAGAGGACATCAAATTTATTTTGTCTCTTGTTAACTATTCTGTCTTTAGGGTTTAGAACAGTACCTGACACATAGTAGATGTTCCATAAATATTGGAGAATGATTTGTTACTATTTTTGCCTTTTCTCTATCCATTCTTTAAACAGCAGCCAAAAATGACATTTTAAAATGCAAAAGAAATCCCGTGACCACCCTCCACCCACCAGTGTGTAAAACCCTTCAATGGCTTTTCATTGTGCTCAAGCCGCAGCTGACATTCTACAGCCCAGGCCAGATTAAGATTTCAGAGTTCTTAATCACTGGAAGGACGATGGTGTTGTCACCACCAGAGATATTTAAATATTTTTGAAGATTAGATCCCAAAGTAAGTGTGCTAAAAGCCTAGCAATATCCGATTTCACAAACTCAGATTTCATAAAGTCTCATTAGTCTTCTCACCTTGTGTAAGTTTAATCTTTCCCCCTTTTTTCTTCTGTTTCAGGCACTCACCATACTTTGCCACAATGACCATAACGGCCTTCCAACCTGTCATGTCATCTTCAGGAATATGCCCCTTTCCCTCCCCTCCTCACACCAATTCATCCTCTAAACTTATTCAAAGATAATCACTCTAAAATGTGCATCTCACTGTGTCCTTCCCCTACAGGAACTTACTCAATAGCTCCTAAGGACGTGTGAATTTCCTTGGTGTGGTATTTTTACAAGACCCTTTGCTTGCAAGTGGCAGCAATCCAAAGAAAACTGGAGGAACCAAAAGGGAAAAGCAAGCAAACAAACACAAAACAAAGGAATGTCCAGGATCCTGTAGGTATGGATACCACAGAAGTTCATAAAAATCCAAAAGAAGATGGGGGCACCTGGGTGGCTCAGTGGGTTAAGCCTCTGCATTCGGCTCAGGTCATGATCCCAGGGTCCTAGGATCGAGCCCCACATTGGGCTCTCTGCTCTGCAGGGAGCCTGCTTCCTCCTCTCTCTCTGCTTGCCTCTCTGCCTACTTGTGATCTCTGTCAGATAAATTAAAAAAAAAACTTTTTTTTAAATCAAAAGAAGAGCTGCAGAACTAAAATTTCAGAATCAAGAACAGGGACTGGAAACCGGCAAAACAGTTTTCTATTTGTCCATGTCTCATGTTTACTAGTCTCCATATGGCTGCTTTCTTCTCTGGTCAGACTCTTCAAGTGTCCAGGAAGATGGCCATGGCCAGCTCCTGAATCCCATCCAGCAAGGCCAGTCACTCGCCTAAAGAGAGAACTTTGTCTTCCTGTCATTTACATATCAATCCCAGGGAGACTCTGATTGGTCCTATTGGTGTCAGGTGGACTAGACACTATATGGGTTTATATGTGTGCCCATCCTCCTCCAGACTGCAGAAGCACAGGAGAAATTTTTAAAATTAACATATAATGTATTATTTGCCCCAAAGGTGCAGGTCTGTGATTCATCTGTGTTACACATTTCACAGAACTCACCGTATCACATAACCTCCCCAATGTTCATAACCCAGCCACCCTCTCCATAAACCCTCCATCACCGCAAACTTCGGTTTGTTTTGTGAGATTAAGTCTATTATGGTTTCTCTCCCCCCATCCCATCTTGTTTCATTTTATCCCTCCTACCTCCCATGACCCCCTACCCTGCCTTTCAAATTCCTCCTATCAGACAGATCATATGATAATTGCCTTTCTCTGAGTGACTTACTTCACTTAGCATAATACCCTCTAGTTCCATCCAGGTCATTGCAAATAGCAAGATTTCATTTTTGATGGCTGCATAGTATTCCTCTGTGTGTGTGTGTGTGTGTGTGTGTGTGTGTGTGCGTGCGCCTCTGGGTGTCTGTGTGTCTGTGTGTAAAGAGGACCTGGCCATGCCATCATGGGTGGAGATGCCCCAAGCAGGATGAGGCTGATGAGGGTTTCGATGTCTGGTGGGCAAGTTATGTTCACAACCCAGTTTAAGGCTGGTTAAGTGGGATCGGGTGGAGGGTCTACACCCTTCTGCCCAGGGTTTATCCTGAGACCCTGAATAGATGGGTCCATGAACCAGGAGCAGGGCTAACCCTAACAGTAACCATTAACCCTGACCCTGACACTGACTGTGAGCCTGCCCCAAACCCTAACCCAAAACCTGACTCTGACCCTAAACCTGTCTGTGATCCTGACCTGAACCCTAAACCTAAACCTAAGCCTGACACTCACACTGATGTGGACCCTGAACCTAAACATAACGTTGATATTACTGTTACCAAGACTCAAACCTAACCATGACCCTGACCCTGACCCTAATCCTAAACCTGACGCTGACCTAACCCTGACCCTAACCCTAACCCTGACCGTGACTATGAGCCTAACCCTAACCCTAAACCTAAAGGTAACTCTAACCATGACCCTAATACCGACCCTGAACATAAACCTAACGCTGACCCTGACCCAAACACTAACCCCTACAATAAACCAAACCCTAACCCTAACCTTACGCTGTCTAACCCTAACCCTAATTATAACCCTACTTCTAACTCTAACCCTAACCCAATCCCAAACCGTACCGCCAAAAACCTAACTGTGACACTGAAACGAACCTTGACCCTAAACCAAAGCCTGACGCTAAACCTAACCCTGTCCATGACCTTCACCTGAACACGACCCTACACACTAACCCTGACCCAACTGTGAGCCTGACCCTAACTCTAACCCTAAACGTAACCCCGACCATGACACTAACACGGGCCCTGACCCGAAACCTAATGCTGAACCTAACCCTAAAACTAACCCCTAACATTATCCCTGACACTGACCCTAAACCGGTCTAACCCTCCACCTACCTCTAACCCTAACCCTAACCCCACTTTAACAATAATCCTGACCCTCTCCCTGACCCTGATCATAACCCTAACTCTGAAATTTGCCTATGTCAGAGCTTAACCTTAAACCTGACCCTGGCCTTGACTGTAACACTGACACTAACCCTGAATGTAAACCTAACTCAGACCCAATCCGTGATCCCAAACAGAATCTTAAGCCTAAAGCTAACCCTGATCCTGAACCTACTCATAAAACAAACCTAAACATAAAGCTGACCTTACCATAACCATGAACCTAACCCAGACCCTGACCCTAACCCTGACACTAAACCTGTCCCAAACCTAATCCTGACCCTGACATGAACCTTGCCCCCAAACCTAAACGTGACCATGACCCTAAATCTGACCATGACCCTGAACCTGACCCTAAACCTAACCGTCACCCTAACACTGACCCTGACCCTGTCTCTGACCGTAACCCTAACGGTGACCCTACTGTGAGCCTGACCCTAAACCTAACCATGAACCTAACCCTAACCATGACCCATACCCTAAGCCTTACGCTAACCCTGACCCCAATGACGTCTAACCCTAACCCTGATCCTAAGTCTTTTTCTTAACCCTAACCCTAACACTAACCTAGTCTAAACCCAGCTCTGTTGCCTCCCGCGGGGACAACAGCTGCACCCAGGGCTGCCAGGGTCTGGGGGGAGGCTGTATGGGGAGCCACTGGATTGGCACTGCATTGAGTGGAGGGTGAGCATTGAGCAGTTTAGGGGAACGGCGGCTCAGGGAGCTCTGGTACAGCAGGAATTTCGGTAAGGAGCCCCCAGGCAGTGGTGACCTCACTTCCCTGACGACAGAGCCCAACGGAATTGGAACCCACGTATCCAGGCAACCCATTACAGAGAAACCCCCCCTGCCCAGCTCATTTCTAGGCACATCCTAAAGGAAGCGACATGTTTCTTCTGCTGTACTGAAGCCGAGAGGATGTAGGGAGAAGAGAGCTCGGCCGCCAGACACGTCCACTCCCTGGCCGGTCATATCAGGTTTCCCCAATGCCTCAGGCCCTTTGGCTACTAAAATCAAAAGGTGACACCAGGGGACTCAGAGTCAGAGAGTCCCACACCTTCTGATCAACCGGTGTAGCCCTAGGTCTCCTCCCCATCTCTGTATGTGTGTGTGTGTGTGTGTGTGTGTGTGTGTGCCTCTGGGTATCTGTGTGTCTGTGTGTAAAGAGGACCTGACCATGCCATCGAGGGTGGAGATGCCCCAAGCAGGATGAGGCTGATGAGGGTTTCGATGTCTGGTGGGCAAGTTATGTTCACACCCCAGTTTAAGGCTGGTTAAGTGGGATCGAGTGGAGGGTCTACACCCTTCTGTCCAGGGTTTACCCTGAGACCCTGAACGGATGGGTCTATGACCAAGGAGCGGGGCTCACCCTAACAGTAACCACTAACCCTGACCCTGACACTGACTGTGAGCCTGCCCCAATCCTAACCCAAACCCTGACCCTGACACTGACCCTGTCTGTAATCCTGACCTGAACCCTAAACATAAACCTAAGCCTGGCACTGACCCTGATGTGTACCCTGAATCTAAACCTAACATTGATATTACTGTAACCAAGACTCATACCTAACCATGACCCTGACCCTGACCCTAATCCTAACCCTGATGCTGACCTAACCCTGACCCTAACCCTAACACGGACCGAGACTGTGAGCTTGACCCTAACCCTAAACCTAAAGGTAACTCTAACCATGACCCTAATAAGGACCCTGAACCTAAACCTAACGCTGACCCTGACCCTAACACTAACCCCTACGCTAAACAAAACCCTAACCCTGTCCTTACACTGACTAACCCTAAACCTAACCCTAACCCTACTTCTAACTCTAACCCTAAACCTAATCGCAAACACTACCGCCAAAACCTAACTGTGACACTGAACCGAACATTGACCCTAAACCAAAGCCTGACGCTAAACCTGAACCTGTCCATGACCTTCACCTGACCCTGACCCTGACCCTAATCCTAACCATGACCCTAACACTGAATACTACATAATCTTGTCCTTGACCCGAATGTGGACTTTAAACCAATACCTGAACCTGACCCTAAACCTGACACTGGCGCTAAACATCACCCTGACCCTGACCTAGACCATGACCATAAACCTAACCCTGACCCTAACAGTGACCCCGACACTGACCTGAACACTAAAACTGACCCTGACTGTGAGCCTTACCCTAACTCTAACCCTAAATGTAACCCTGAACCTGACACTAACACAGGCCCATCCCCCGAATCCTATCGCTGACCTAACCCTCAGAGTAACCCCTAACCCTACCACGGACCCTGATCCTAACAAGTTCTAACCCTAAACGTCAACCAAACGCTAACCCTAACACTAACCCTAAACTTTAACAATAACCCTGAACCTATACCTGATTATGATCATAACCCTAACCATGAACTTTGCCTATACCATACCCTGAACCATAAACCTGAACCGGGGCCCTGACCCTAAACCTAACCATGACCCTAACACTGACCACTACATAACCCTGTCGCTGACCCGAATGTGGACTTTAAACCAAAACCTGATCCTGATCGTAAAGCTGAAACTGGCGCTACACTTTCACCCTGACCCTGACCCTGGCAAAGACCATAAACCTAACCCTGACCCTAACAGTGACCCTGACCACGACCCTAACACTAACAGTGACCCTGACTGTGAGCCTGACCCTAACTCTAACCCTAAACGTAACCCTGACCATGACACTAACACGGGCCCTGACCCGAAACCTAACCCTGAACCTAATCCTAAAACTAACCCCTAACATTATCCCTGACACTGACCCTAACCCGGTCTAACCCTAACTCCAACCTACCTCTAACCCTAACCCTAACCCCACTTTAACAATAATCCTGACGCTGATCATAACCCTAACTCTGAACTTAGCCTATGTCAGAGCTTAACCTTAAACCTGACCCTGGCCTTGACATTAACACTGACCCTAACCCTGAATGTAAACCTAACTCTGACCCAATCCATGATCCTAAACAGAATCTTAACCCTAAAGCTAACCCTGATCCTGAACCTACTCATAAAACAGAACCTAAACATAAAGCTGACCTTACCATAACCAAAAACCTAACCCTGACCCTGACCCTAACCCTGACACTAGACCTGTCCCAATCCTAACCCTGACCCTGATATGAACCTTGCCCCCAAACCAAAACTTGAAAACTGACCCTAAATCTGACCATGACCCTGAACCTGACCCTAAACCTAACCGTCACCCTACACTGACCCTGACCCTGTCTCTGATGTAACGGTAACCGTGACCCTACTGTGAGCCTGAACCTAAACCTAACCATGAACCTAACCCTAACCCTGACCCCTACCCTAAGCCTTCCGCTAACCCTGACCCAGAGCACGTCTAACCCTAACCCTGATCCTAAGTCTTTCTTAACCCTAACCCTAACACTAACCTAGTCTAAACCCAGCTCTGTTGCCTCCAGCGGGGACAACAGCTGCACCCAGGCCTCCAGGGGCTGGGGGGAGGCTGTATGGGGGCCACTGGATTGGCACTGCATTGAGTGGAGTGTGAGCATTGAGCAGCTTGGGGACCGTGGCTCAGGGAGCTCTGGTACAGCAGGAAGTTCGGTAAGGAGCCCCCAGGCAGTGGTGACCTCACTTCCCTGACGACAGAGCCCAACGGAATTGGAACCCACGTATCCAGGCAACCCATTACAGAGAAAACCCCCCTGCCCAGCTCATTTAGGCACTAGGAAGCACATGTTCTTCTGCTGTACTGAAGCCGAGAGGATGTAGGGAGAAGAGAGCTCGCCCGCCAGACACGTCCCCTCCCTGGCCTCCCTGTCATCATATCAGGTTCCCCAACGCCTCAGGCCCTTTGCCTACTAAAATCAAAAGGTGACACCAGGGGACTCAGAGTCAGAGAGTCCCACACCTTCTGATCCACGGGTATAGCCCTAGGTCTCCTCCCCGTCTCACTGTGTGTGTGTGTGTGTGTGTGTGTGTGTTCCTCTGTGTCTCTGTGTCTGTGTGTAAAGAGGACCTGGCCATGCAATCGTGGGTGGAGATGCCCCAAGCATGATAAGGCTAATGGGGGGTTAGATGTGTCTGTTGGGAAAGTCATGTTCACACCCAGTTTAAGGCTGGTTAAGTGGGATCGGGTGGAGGGTCTACACCCTTCTGCCCAGGGTTTATCTCCTGAGACCCCGAAGGGATGGGTCCATGACCCAGGAGCGGGGCTACCCTAACAGTAACCACTAACCCTGACCCTGACACTGACTGTGAGCCTGCCCCAAACCCTAACCAAAAACCCTGACCCTGACCCTGACCCTGACCCTGACTGTGATCCGGACCTGAACCCTAAACCTAAACCTAAGCCTGACACTGACCCTAGTTGTGGACCCTGAACCTAAACCTAACATTGATATTACCGTAAACAAGACTCATACCTAACCATGACCCTGACCCTGACCCTAATCGTACCCTGATGCTGACCTAAACCTGACCCTAACCCTAACCCTGACGTGACTGTGACTGTGAGCCTGACCCTAACCCTAAACCTAAAGGTAACTCTAACCATGACCCTAATACGGACCCTGAACCTAAACCTAACGCTGACCCTGAACCTAACACTAACCCCTACCCTAGGCCAAACCCTAACCCTGACCTTATGCTGACTAACCTAACCCTAACCATAAACCTACTTCTAACTCTAACCCTAACCCCAATCCCAAACCCTACCGCCAAAACCTAACTGTGACACTGAAACCGAACATTGACCCTAAACCAAAGCCTGACCCTAAACCTGACCCTGGCCCTGAACTTCACCTGACCTGACCCTGACCCTAATCCTAACCATGACCCTAACACTGACCACTACACAATCCTGTCCCTGACCCGAATGTGGACTTTAAACCAATACCTGAACCTGACCCTAAACCTGACACTGGCGCTAAACTTCACCCTGACCTGACCCAGACCATGACCATAAACCTAACCCTGACCCCTAACAGTGACTCCGACCCGGACCTGAACCTGAAAAACAAACCTGACCCTGACTGTGAGCCTGACCCTAACTCTAACCCTAAATGTAACCCTGACCCTGACACTAACATGGGCCATCCCCCGAATCCTATCGCTGAACCTAACATTAAGAGTAACCCCTAACCCTACCAACAGACCCTGATCCTAACAAGTTCTAACCCTAACCGTCAACCAAACGCTAACCCTAACACTAACCCTAAACTTTAACAATAACCCTGACCCTATACCTGACTATGATCATAAGCCTAACCATGAACTTTGCCTATACCAGACCCTGACCATATACCTGAACCTGGCCCTGAGCCTAAACCTAACCATGACCCTAACACTGACCACTACATAACCCTGTCAGTGACCCGAATGTGTACTTTTTAAACCAATACCTGATCCTGATGGTAAACCTGACACTGGTCCTAGATTCACCTTGACCCTGTCCCAGGCAAAGACCATAATCGTAACCCTGACCCTAACAGTGACCCAGACCACGACCCTAACAATAACCCTGATACTGAATGTGAGCCTGACCCTAACTCTAACCCTAAACGTAACCCTGAACCTGACACTAACACGTGCACTGACCTGAAACCTAATGCTGAACCTAACCCTAAAACTAACCCCTAACATAATCGCTGACACTGACCTTCACCTGGTCTAACACTAACTCTCAACCTACCTCTAACCCTAACCCTAACCCCACTTTAACAATAATCCTGACCCTGATCATAACCCTAACTCTGAACTTTGCCTATGTCAGACCTTAACTTAAACCTGACCCTGGCCTTGACCTTAACACTGACCCTAACCCTGAGTGTAAACCTCTGACCCAATCCTTAATCTTAATCAGAATTGTAACCCTAAAGCTAACCCTGATCCTGAACCTACTCATAAAAAGAACCTAAACATAAAGCTGACCTTACCATAACCATGAACCTAACCCTGACCCTGACCCTAACCCTGACACTAAACCTGTCCCAAACCTAACCCTGACCCTGACATGAACCTTGCCCCAAAACCAAAACCAGAACCTCACCCTAAATCTAACCATCACCCTGAACCTGACCCTAAACCTAACCATCACCCTAACACTGACCCTGACCCTGACTCTGACAGTAACGCTAACCCTGACCCTGCTGTGAGCCTGACCCTAACCCTAACCATGAACCTAACCATAACCCTGATCCCTACCGTAAGCCTTACGCTAACCCTGACCCCAACGACGTCTAACACTAACCCTGACCACTAACCAGGTCTGGTCTAAATCCAGCTCTGTTGCCTCCAGCGGGGACAACAGCTGCACCCAGGCCTCCCAGGGGCTGGGGGGAGGCTCTATGTGGGTCACTGGATGGGCACTGCCTGAGTGGAGTGTGAGCCTGAGCAGCTTGGGGACCGGCGGCTCAGGGAGCTCTGGTACAGCAGGATGTTCGGTAAGGAGCCCCCGGGCAGTGGTGACCTCACTTCCCTGACGACAGAGCCCAACGGAATTGGAACCCACGGATCCAGGGCACCCCATTACAGAGAAAAACCCCCCTGCCCAGCTCATTTCTAGGCACATCCTAAAGGAAGCAACATGTTCTTCTGCTGTACTGAAGCCGAGAGGATGTAGGGAGAGAAGAGAGCTCGCCCGCCAGACACGTCCCCTCCCTGGCATGTCATATCAGTTTCCCCAACTCCTCTGGCCCTTTGCCTAATAAAATCAAAAGGTGACACCAGGGGGCTCAGAGTCAGAGTGTCCCCACACCTTCTGATCCACGGGTATAGCCCTAGGTCTCCTCCCCATCTCACTGTGTGTGTGTGTGTGTGTGTGTGTGTGCGCCTCTGTGTTTCTGTGTCTGTGTGTAATGAGGACCTGGCCATGCCATCGTGGGTGGAGATGCCCCAAGCATGATAAAAGCTAATGGGGGGTTAGATGTCTGATGGGCAAGTCATGTTCACACCACAGTTTAAGGCTGGTTAAGTGGGATCGGGTGGAGGGTCTACACCCTTCTGTCCAGGGTTTATACTGAGACCCCGAAGGAATGGGTCCATGACCCAGGAGCGGGGCTAACCCTAACAGTAACCACTAACCCTGACCCTGACACTGACTGTGAGCCTGCCCCCAACCCTAACCCGAGCCCTGACCCTGAACCTGACCCTAACCCATGACCATGATCCCGACCTGAACCCTAAACCTAAAGCTAAGCCTGACACTGACCCTGATCTGGACCCTGGACTTAATCCTAACTCTGAGATAACCTAGCTATGACTCATCCCTAACTGTGACCCTGACCCTGACCCTAATCCTAACCCTGATTCTGACCCTACACTGACCCTAAACCTAACCCTGACAGTGACTGTGTGCCTGACCCTAATCCTAACCCTAAAGGTAACCCTAACCCTGACCATAATACGGACCCTGAACTTAAACTGAACGCTGACCCTAAACCTAACACTAACCCCTTCCATAAACCAAACCCTCACCCTGACCTTATGCTGTCTAACCCTAACCCTCACGATAACACTACTTCTAACTCTAACCCTAACCCCATCCCAAACTTTTCCCATAAACCTAACTGTGAACCTGAACCGAACATAAAGCAAAGCCTGAACCTAAACCTGACCCAGGCCCTGACCTTCACCTGACCCTGACCCTGACCCTAATCCTAACCATGACACTAACACTGACCACTACATAACCCTGTCCCTGACTCGAATGTTGACTTTAAACCTATACCTGATCCTGACGCTAAACTTGACACTGGCCCTAAACTTCACCCTGACCCAGACCCAGACCATGACCATCAACCTAACCCTGACCCTAACAGTGACCCCAACCCAGACCTGAACACTAAACCAGAACCAACTGTGAGCCTGACCCTTACTGTAACCCTAAATGTAACCCACACCCTAACAATAACACGGGCCCTCCCGAATCCTGTCCCTGAACCTAAACCTTACACTAACCCCTAACCCTACCTCAGACCCTGACCCTAACCAGGTCTAACCCTAATCCTCAAACTAACTCTAACCCTAACACTAACCCTAAACTTTAACAATAACCATGACCCTACACCTGACTATGAACATAACCATAAACCCTGAACTTTGCCTATACCAGACCCTGACCCTAACCTGACCCTGGCCCTGAGCCTAAACCTAACCATGACCCTAACACTGACCACTACATAACCTTGTCCCTGACACGAATGTGGACTTTAGACCATACCTGATCCTGAAAAATAACCTGACAGTGGCCCTAATCTTCACCCTGACCCTGAACCAGGCCATGACCATAAACCTAACCCTGACCCTAACAGTGACCCTGACTCAGAACCTAACACTAACCCTGACACTGAGTGTGAGGCTGACCCTAACTCTAAACCCCTAAATGTAACCCTGACCCTGACACTAACACGGGCCCTCCGCCGAATCCTATCACTGAACCTAACCCTAACACTATACCCTAAATCTACCACGGACCCTGACCCTAACCAGGTCTAACCCTAATCCTCAACCTAACTCTAACCCTAACACTAACCCTAAACTTTAACAATAACCCTGACCCTACCTGATTATGCTCATAACCCTAACCCTGAACTTTGACTATACCAGACCCTGACGCTAGACCTGACCCTGTACCTGACCCTAAAACCTAACCATGACCCTAACAATGACCACTACATAACCCAGGCGCTGAACCGAATGTGGACTTTAAACCAATACCTGATCCTGTAACTAAACCTGACACTGGCCCTAGACTTCACCCTGACCCTGACCCAGGCAAGACCAGAAACCTAACACTGACCCTAACACTAACCCTGACACTGAATGTGAGCCTGACCCTAACTCTAACCCTAAACGTAACCCTGACCCTGAAACTAACACGGGCCCTGAACCCAAACCTAACGCTGAACCTAACCCTAAAACTAACCCCTAACATTATCCCTGACACAGAACCTAACCCTGTCTAACACTAACCATACACCTACCTCTAACCCTAACCCTAACCCCCACTTAACAATAATCCTGACCCTCTCCCTGACCCTGATCATAACCCTAACTCTGAACTTTGCCTATGTCAAAGCTTAACCTTAAACCTGACCCTGGCCTTGACCTTAAAACTGACCCTGACCCTGACTGTAAACCTAACTCTGACCCAATCCGGGATTCTGAATAGAATCGTAACCCTAAAGCTAACCCTGACCCTGAACCTACGCATAAAACAGTACCTAAACATAAAGCTGACCTTACCATAACCATGAACCTAACCCAGACCCTGACCCTAACCCTGACACTAACCAGTTCCAAACCTAACCCTGACCCTGACATGAACCTTGCCCCCAAACCTAAACTTGAACCTGAATCTAAATCTGACCATGACGCTGAACCTGACCCTAAACCTTAACGTCAACCTAACAATGACCCTGACCCTGATTCTGACCGTAACCCTAACCCTGACGCTACTGTGAGCCTGACCCTAAACCTAACCATGAACCTAACCCTAACCCTGAACCCTTCCCTAAGCCTTACGCCAACCCTGGCCCCAATGACGTCTAACCCTAACCCTGACCCTAAGTCTTTCTTAACCCTAACCCTAACACTAACCTGGTCTAAACCCAGCTCTGTTCCTTCCAGCTGGGACAAAAGCTGCACCCAGGCCTCCCAGGCGTTGGGGGAGGCTGTATGGGGGTCACTGGATGGGCACTGCATGGAGTGGAGTGTGAGTCTTGAGCAGCTTGGGGTACGGTGGCTCAGGGAGCTCTGGTGCAGCAGGAAGTTCATAAGAGGCCCCCAGGCAGTGGTGACCTCACTTCCCTGACTACAGAGCCCAACGGAATTGGAACCCACGTATCCAGGCACCCCATTACAGAGAAAAACCCCCATGCCCAGCTCATTTCTAGGCACATCCTAAAGGAAGCGACATGTTCTTCTGCTGTACTGAAGCCGAGAGGATGCAGGGAGAAGAGAGCTCCCCCGCCAGACACGTCCCCTCCATGGCCGGTCATATCAGGTTTCCCCAATGCGTCAGGCCCTTTGGCTACTAAAATCAAAAGGTGACACCAGGGGACTCAGAGTCAGAGAATCCCACACCTTCTGATCCCCCGGTGTAGCCCTAGGTCTCCTCCCCATGTGTCTGTGTGTGTGTGTTTGTGTGTGTGTGTGTGCCTCTGGGTGTCTGTGTGTCTGTGTGTAAAGAGGACCTGACCATGCCATTGTGGGTGGAGATGCCCCAAGCAGGATGAGGCTGATGAGGGTTTAGATGTCTGGTGGGCAAGTCAGGTTCACACCACTGTTTAGGCTGGTTAAGAGGGATCGGGTGGAGGGTCTACACCCTTCTGCCCAGGGTTTATCCTGAGACCCAGAACGGATGGGTCCTTGACCCAGGAGCGGGGCTCACCCTAACAGTAACCACTAATCCTGACCCTGACACTGACTGTGAGCCTGCCCCCAACCCTAACCCAAGCCCTGACCCAACCATGACCCTGACACTGACTGTGATCCTGACCTGAACTGTGAACCTAAACCTAAGCCTGACACTGGCCCTGATATGGACCCTGAAACTAACCTAACTCTGATTACCATAACTATGACTCATACCTAACCATGACCATGACCCTAACCCTAATCCTAGCCCTGACGCTGACCTAACCCTGACCCTAACCTAACCCTGACCGTGACTGTGGACTTTAAACAAATACCCGAACCTGACCCTAAACCTGACACAGGTGTTAAACTTCACCCTGACCCTGACCCAGACCATGATCATCAACATAATCCTGACCATAACAGTGACCCTGACCCCGACCTGAACACTAAACCGGACCCTGACTATGAGCCTGACCCTAACTCTAAACTTAAATGTAACCCTGACCCTGACACTAACTCGGGCCCTACCCCGAATCCTATCGCTCAACCTAACCCTAACACTAACCCCTAACCCTACCACGGACACTGACACAAACAAATTCTAACCCTAACCGTCAACCAAACGCTAAGCCTAACACAAACCCTAAACTTAAACAATAACCCTGACCTATACCTGACTATGATCATAACCGTAACCCTGAACTTTGCCTATACCAGACCCTGACCCTAAACCTGACCCTGGCCCTGACCATAAACCTAACCATGACCCTAACACTGACCACTACATAACCCTGTCCCTGTCGCGAATGTGGACTTTAAACCAAAACCTGATCCTTACCATAAACCTGACACTGGCCCAGACTTCACCGTGACCATGACCCATGCAAAGACCACAAACCTAACCCTGAGCCTAACAGTGACCCTGACCCTAACACTAACCCTGACACTGAATGTGAGGCTGACCTAACTCTAACCCTAAACGTAACCCTGACCCTGACACTAACACGGTCCCTGACCCAAAACCTAATGCTGAACCTACCCCTAAAACTAACCCCTAATATTGTCCCAGACACTGACCCTAACATGTTCGAACCCTAACCCTCAACCTACCTCTAACCCTAACCCTAACCCCACTATAACAATAGTCCTGATCTTATCCCTGACCCTGATCATACCTCAAAATCTGAACTTTGCCTATGTCAGAACTTAATCTTAAACCTGATCCTGGCCTTGACATTAACACTGACCATAACCCTGACTTTAAACCTAACTCTGACCCAGTTCTTGATCCTGAACAGAATCATAACCGTAAAGCTAACCCTGATCCTGAACCTACTCATGAAGCAGAACCTAAACATAAAGCTGACTTTACCATAACAATGAACCTAACACTGACCCTGACCCTAACCCTGACACTAAACCTGTCCCAAACCTAACCCTGACCCTGACATGAACCTTGCCCCCAAACCAAAGCTTGAACCTGACCCTAAATCAGACCATGACCCTGAACCTGACCCTAAACCTAACCGTCACTCTAACAGAGACCCTGACCCTGATGCTGACCGTAACGCTAACCGTGACCCTACTGTGAGCCTAACCCTAAACCTAACCATGAACCTAACCCTAACCCTGACCCCTACCCTAAGCCTTACGCTAACCGTGGCCCCAATGAAGTCTAACCCTAACCCTGACCATAAGTCTTTTCTTAACACTAACCCTAACACTAACTTGGTCTAAACCCAGCTCTGTTCCTTCCAGCTGGGACAAAAGCTGCACCCAGGCCTCCCAGGGGCTGGGGGGAGGCTGTCTGGGGGTCACTGGATGGGCACTGCATGGAGTGGAGTGTGAGCCTTGAGCAGCTTGGGGACCGGCTCAGGGAGCTCTGGTGCAGTAGGAAGTTTGGTAAGGAGCCCCCAGGCAGTGGTGACCTCACTTCCCTGATGACAGAGCCCAACAGAATTGGAACCCACGTATCCAGGCACCCCATTACAGAAAAAACCCCCATGTCCAGCTCATTTCTAGGTACATGCTAAAGAAAGCGACATGTTCTTCTGCTGTACTGAAGCCGATAGGATGCAGGGAGAAGAGAGCTCGCCCTCCAGACAGGCCAACTCCCTGGCAGGTCATATCAGCTTTCCCCAATGCCTCAGGCCCTTTGGCTAATCAAAACAAAAGGTGACACCAGGGGGCTCAGAGTCAGAGAGTCCCACACCTTCTGATCCACTGGTGTAGCCATAGGTCTCCTCCCCATCTGTGTGTGTGTGTGTGTGTGTGTGTGTGTGTGTGTGTGTGTTTGCCTCTGGGTGTCTCGGTGTCTGTGTGTAAAGAGGACCTGGCCATGCCATTGTGGTTGGAGATGCCCCAAGCAGGATCAGGCTGATGATGGGTTAGATGTCTGGTGGGCAAGTCATGTTCACACCCCAGTTTAAGTGTGGTTAAGTGGGATCGGGTTTCGGGTCTACACCCTTCTACCCAGGGTTTATCCTGAGACCCTGAACGGATGGGTCCGTGACCCAGGCGCGGGACTAACCCTAACAGTAACCACTGACCGTGATCCTGACACTGACTGTGAAACTGCCCTAAACCCTAACCCAAGCCATGAACCTGACCCTGACCTTGACTTTTATCCTGACCTGAAACCTAAACCTAAATCTAAGCCTGACACTGACCCTGATGTGGACCTTGAACCTAAACCTAACTCTGACATTACCGTAACAATGACTCATACCTAACATTGACCCTGACCCTGACCCTAATCCTAACCCTGATGCTGACCTAACACTGACCCTAACCATAACCTTGACCAAGACTGTGAGCCTACCGTAACCTTAAAAGTAATGGTAACTCTAACCATGACCCTAATACGGACCCTGAACGTACACCTCATGCTGACCCTGACCCTAACACTAGACCCTACCCTAAACCAAATCCTAACCCAGACCTTACACTGTCTAACCATAACCCTACTTCTAATACTAACCCTAACCCAATCCCAAACCCTACCGCCAAAACCTAACTGTGACACTGAACCAAAATTTGACCCCAAACCAAAGCCTGAACCTAAACCTGACCCTAGCCCTGAACTTCATCTGACCCAGACCCTGACCCTAATACAATCCATGACTATAACACTGACTACTACATTACCGTGTCCCTGACCCTAATGTGGACTTTAAACAAATACATGAACCTGACCATAAACCTGACACTGGCCCTAGACTTCAACCTGAACCTGACCCAGGAAAAGACCATAAACCTAACCCTGACCTTAAAAGTGACTCTGACCCTGACCCTAACACTAACCTTGACACTGAATGTGAGCCTGACCCTAACTCTAACCCTAAATGTAGACCTGACCCTGAGACTAAAAGGGCCCTGACCCGAAACCTAACGCTGAACCTAACCCTAAAACTAACACCAAATATAATCCCTGACACTGACCCTAACCCGGTCTAACCCTAAACTTCAACCTACCCCTACCCTAAACCTAACCACACTTTAACAATAATCCCGAAACTCTCCCTGACCATGATCATAACCCTAACTCTGAACTTTGCCTATGTCAGGACTTAACTTAAACCTGACCATGGCCTTGACCTTAACACTGACCCTGACCCAGACTGTAAACCTAACTCTGACCCAAACCGTGATCCTGAACAGAATCGTAACCCTAAAGCTAACGCTGATCCTGAACCTACTCATAAAACAGAACCTAAACTTAAAGCTGACCTTACCATAACCATGAAACTAACCCTGACCCTGACCCTAACCCTGACACTAAACCTGTCCCAAATCTAACCCTGAATTGACATGATCTTGCCCCAAAACAAAAAGTTGAACCTGACCCTAAATCTGACCATTATCCTGAACGTGACACTAAACCTAACAGTCATCCTAACACTGACCCTGATCCTGATTATGACCGTAACATTAACCCTGACCCTACTGTGAGCCTGACCCTAAACCTAACCATGAGCCTAACCCTAACCCTGACCCCTACCCTAAGCCTCGCTAACCCGGACCCCAACGAGGTCAAAACCTAACCCTGACCCTAAGTCTTTCTTCTCCCTAACGCTAACACTAACCTGGTCTAAACCCAGCTCTGTTCCCTCCAGCGGGGACAACAGCTGCACCCAGGCCTCCCAAGGGCTGGGTCGAGGCTGTATGGGGGTCACTGGATGGGCACTGCATTGAGTTGAGTGTGAGCCTTGTGCAGCTTGGGGAACGGCGGCTCAGGGAGCTCTGCTGGAGCAGGAAGGTTGGTAATGAGCCCCCAGGCAGTGGTGACCTCACTTCCCTGATGACAGAGCCCAACGGAATTGAAACCCACGTATCCAGGCACCCCATAACAGAGAAAACCCTCCTGCCCAGCTCATTTCTAGGCACATCCTAAAGGTAGCGACATGTTCTTCTGCTGTACTGAAGCCGAGAGGATGCAGGGAGAAGAGAGCTCGCCCACCAGTCACATCCCTCCCTGGCAAGTCATATCAGGTTTCTGCAATGCCTCAGGCCCTTTGGCTAATAAAATCAAAAGGTGACACCAGGGGGCTCAGAGGCAGAGAGCCCCACACCTTCTGATCCACTGGTGTAGCCTTAGGTCTCTTTGCAGTCTCTCTCTCACTGTGCATGTGTGTGTGTGTGTGTGTGTGTGTGTGTGCCTCTGGGTGTCTGTGTCTTTGTGTGTATAGAGGAGCTGGCCATGCCATCATGGGTGGAGATGCCCCAAGCAGGATCAGGCTGATGAGGGGTTAGATGTCTGGTGGGCAAGTCATGTTCACACCTCAGTTTAAGGCTGGTTAAGTGAGATCGGGTGGAGGGTCTACACCCTTCTGCCCAGGATTTATCCTGAGACCCAGAATGGATGGGTCCATGACCCAGGAGTGGGGCTAATCCGAAGAGTAACCACTAACCCTGACCCTGACACTGACTGTGAGCCTGCACCAAACCCTAAACCAAGCCCTGACCCTGATCCTGACCCTAAGCCCTGACCATGATCCTGACCTGAACCCTAAACCTAAACCTAAGCCTGACACTCACCCTGATGTGGACCCTGAACCTAAACCTAACTCTGACATTACCAAAAATATGACTCATACTTAACCATGACCCTGACCCTGACCCTAATCCTAACACTAACGCTGACCTAACCTGACCCTAACCATAACCCGGACCGTGATTGTGAGCCTCACCGTAACCTAAAAACCTAATGGTAACTCTAACCATGACCGTAATAAGGACCCTGAACATTCACCTCATGCTGACCCTGACCCTAACAGTAACCCTACCCTAAACCAAACACTCACCCTGACCTTACGCTGTCTAACCCTAACCCTAACCATAACCCTACTTCTAGATCTAACCCTAACCCTAATCCAAAACCCTACCGCCAAAACCTAACTGTGACACTGAACTGAATATTGACCCTAAACCAAAGCCTGACCCTAAACCTGAACCTGGCCCTGACCTTCACCTGACCCTGACTCTGAACCTAATCCTAACCATGACACTAACACTGACCAATACATAACTCTGTCCTTGACCCGAATGTGGACTTTAAACCAATACCTGAACCTGACACTAAACCGGACATTAGCGCTAAACATCACCCTGACCCTGACCCAGACCATGACGATAAACCTAACCCAGACCCGAACAGTGACCCCGACCCTCACCTGAACACTAAACCCGACCCTGACTGTGAGCCTGACCCTAACTCTAATCCTAAATGTAACCCTGACCCTGACACTAACACGGGCCCTCCCCCGAATCCTATGACTGAACCTAACCCTTACACTAACCCCTAACCCTACAATGGACCCTGACCCTAACAAGATCTAACCCTAACCGTCAACCTAACGCTAACCCTAACACTAACACTAAACTTTAACAATAACCCTGACCCTATACCTGACTATGACCATAACTCTAATCCTGAAATTTGCCTACACCTGACCCTAAACCTAAACCTGACCCTGGCCCTGACCCTAATCCTAACCATAACCCTAACAGTGACCACTACATAACCCTGTCCCACACGAATGTGGACTTTAAACCAATACCTGATCCTGACCGTAAACCTGACACTGGCCCTAGACTTCACCCTGACCCCGACCCATGCAAAGACCATAAACCAAACCCTGACCCTAACAGTGACCCTGACCATGACGCTAACATTAACCCTGACACTGAATGTGAGCCTGAACCTAACTCTGACCCTAAACGTAACCCTACCTTGACACTAACACGGGCCCTGACTCGAAACCTAACGCTGAACCTAACCCTAAAACTAACCCCTAACATTATCCCTGACACTGACCCTAACCCGGTCTAACCCTAACCCGCAACCTACCTCTAACCCTAACCCTAACCCCACTTTAACAATAATACTGACTCTCTCCCGGACTCTGATCATAAACCTAACTCTGAACTTTTCCTATGTCAGATCATAACCTTAAACCAGACCCTGGACTTGACCTTAACACTGACCCTAACCCAGACTGTAAACCTAACTCTGACCCAATCCATGATCCTGAACAATCATAACCCTAAAGCTAACCCTGTTCCAGAACTTACTTATAAAACAGAACCTAAACATAAAGCTGACATTACATAACAATGAACCTAACCCTGACCCTGACCCTAACCCTGACACTAAACCTGGCCAAACCTAACCTGACCTGACATGAACTTGCCCCCAAACCAAAACGTGAACCTGACCCTAAATCTGACCATGAACATGCCTGACCCTAAACCTAACCGTTACCCTAACACTGACCTTGACCCTGGACAGAGCGCAACGTAATTGGAACCCACGTATCCAGGCACCCCATAACAGAGAAACCCCCCCCTGCCCAGCTCATTTCTAGGCACATCCTAAAGGAAGCGACGTGTTCTTCTGCTGTACTGAAGCCGAGAGGATGCAGGGAGAAGAGTGCTCCCTGCCAGACAGGTCCTTTCCCTGGCAGGTCATATCAAGTTTCCCAACACCTCAGGCCTTTTGGCTAATAAAATCAAAAGGTGACACCAGGCTGCTCAGAGTCAGATAGTCCCACACCTTCTGATCCATGGGTGTAACCCAGGTCTCTTTCCAGTCTGTGTGTGTGTGTGTGTGTGTGTGTGTGTGTGTGTGCGTGTGTGCCTCTGGGTGTTTGTGAGTCTGAGTGTAAAGAGGAGCTGGCCATGCCATCGTGGCTGGAGATGCCCCAAGCAGGATCAGGCTCCTGAGGGGTTACAGGTCTGGTGGGCTATTCATGTTCACACCCCAGTTTAAGGCTAGTTACGTGAGATCAGCAGTAGTGTCCACACCCTTCTCCCCAGGGTTTATCCTGAGACCTTGAAGGGATGGGTCCATACCCAGGAGCAGGGCTAACCCCAACAGTAACCACTAACCCTGACCCTGACAATGACTGTGAGCCTGTGCCAAACCCTAACACAAGCCCTGACCCTGACCCTGACCCTGACTGTGATCCTGACCTGAACCCTAAACCTAAACCTAAGTCTGATACTAACCCTGATGTGGAACTTGAACTTAAAACTAAATCTGACATTACCATAACCATGACTCAAACCTAATCATGACACAGACCCTGACCCTAATCCTAACCCTGACGCTGACCTAACCGTGACCCTAACCCTAAACCTGACCGTGACTGGGAGCCTGAACCTAACCCTAAACCTAAAGTTAACTCTAACCATGACCCTAATACAGACCCTGAAACTATACCTAACGCTGACCCTAAAACTAACACTAACCCCTACACTAAACCAAACCCTAACCCTACCTTACGCTGTCTAACCCTAAAAATAACCCTACTTCTAACTCTAACCCTAACTCAAATCCCAAACCCTTCGGCCAAAACCTAACTGTGACACTGAACCGAATATTGACCCTACACCAAAGCCTGAACCTAAACCTCAACCTGGCCCTGACCTTCACCTGACCCTGACCCTGACCCTAATCCTAACCTTGACACTAACACTGACCACTACACAATCCTGTCCCTGACCCGAATGTGGTCTTTAAACCAATACCTGAACCTGACCCTAAACCTGACACTGGCGCTAAACTTCACCCTGACCCTGACCCAGACCATAAACATAAACCTAACCCTGACCCTAACAGTGACCCTGACCCTGACCCTGACCTGAACAACAAACCTGACCCTGACTGTGAGCCTGACCCTAACTCTAACCCTAAATGTAGACCTGACCCTGACAATAACACAGGCCCTCCACCGAATCCTATCACTGAACCTAACCCTAACACTAACCCCTAAACCTACCACGGACCCTGATCTTAACAAGTTCTAGCCCAAACCGTCAACCAAACGCTAACCCTAACACAAACCCTAAATTTAACAATAACCCTGACCCTATACCTGACTATGATCATAACCCTAACCCTGAACTTTGCCTATACCAGACCCTGACCCTAAACCTGACCCAGGCCCTGAGCCTAAACCTAACCATGACCCTAACCCTGACTAATACATAACCCTGTCGCTGACCCGAATGTGGACTTTAAACCAATATCTGGTCCTGACCCGAAACTGACACTGGCTCTAGACTTCACCCTGACCCTGATCCTGGCAAAGACCATAAACCTAACCCTGACCCTAACAATGACCCTGACCCTGACCCTAACACTAAGCCTGATACTGAATGTGAGCCTGACCCTAACTCTAACCCTAAACGTAACCCTGACCCTGACACTAACACGGGCCCTGACCCAAAACATAACGCTGAACCTAACCCTAAAACTAACAACCTAACATTGTCCCTGACACTGATCCTAACCCGGTCTAACCCTAACCCTCAACTTACCTCTAACCCTAACCCTAACCCCACTTTAACAATAATCCGGACCCTCTCCCTGACCCTGATGATAACCCTAACTCTGACCCAATCCGTGACCCTGAACAAAATCGTAACCCTAAAACTAAGCCTTATCCAGAACCTACTTATAAAACAGAACGTAAACATAAAGATCACCATGAACCTAACCCTGACCCTGACCCTAACCATGACACTAATACTGCCCCAAACCTATCCCTGAACCTGACATGAACCTAGCCCCCAAACCAAAACTTGAACCTGACCCTAAATTTGACCATGACCCTGCCTGACCCTAAACCTAACCGTTACCCTAACACTGACCCTGACCCTGACTCTGAGTGTAATGCTAACCGTGACCCTACTGTGAGCCTGACCCTAAACCTAACCATGAACCTAACCCTAACCCTGACCCCTACCCTAAGCCTAACGCAAACCCTGACCCCAAAGACGTCTAACCATAACCATCACCCTAAGTCTTTCTTAACCCTAACCGTAACACTAACCTGGTCTAAACCCAGCTCTGTTCCCTCTAGCGGTGACAACAGCTGCACCCAGGCCTCCCAGGGGTTTAGGGATGGCTATCTGGGGGTCACTGGATGGGCACTGCATTGAGAGGAGTGTGAGCCTTGACCAGCTTGGGGACCGGTGGCTCAGGGAGCTCTGCTGGAGCAGGAAGTTAAGTAAGGAGCCACCAGGCAGTGGTGACCTCACTTCCCTGATGACAGAGCCCAACGTAATTGGAACCCACGTATCCAGTACCCCATAACAGAGAAAACCCACCCCTGCCCAACTCATTTCTAGGCACATCCTAAAGGAAGGGACATGTTCTTCTGCTGTACTGAAGCCGAGAGGATGCAGGGAGAAGAGAGCTCGCCTGCCAGACAGGTCCCTTCCCTGGCAGGTCATACCAGGATTCCCAACACCTCAGGCCCTTTGGCTAATAAAATCAAAAGGTGACACCAGGGGGCTCAGAGTCAGAGAGTCCCACAATTCTGATCCACGGGTGTAACCCTAGGTCTCTTCCCCGTCTCTGTGTGTGTATGTGTGTGTGTGTGTGCGCGCGTGTGTGTGCGTGTGTGCCTCTGGGTGTTTGTGAGTCTGAGTGTAAAGAGGAGCTGGCCATGCCATCGTGGCTGGAGATGCCCCAAGCAGGATCAGGCTCCTGAGGGGTTACAGGTCTGGTGGGCTATTCATGTTCACACTGCAGTTTAAGGCTGGTTACGTGAGATCGGCTGTAGGGTCTACACTGATCAGCCCAGGGTTTACCCTGAGACCTTGAAGGGATGGGTCCATACCCAGGAGCGGGGCTAACCCCAACAGTAGCCACTAACCCTGACCCTGACACTGACTGTGAGCCTGCGCCAAACCCTAACCCAAGCCCTGACCCTGACCCTGACTGTGATCCTGACCCTAACATTAAACCTAAATGTAACCCTGACCCTGACACTAACACGGGCCATGCCCCGAATCCTATCGCTGAACCCAACCCTAACACTAACCACTAACCCTACCACGGACCCTGATCCTAACAAGCTATAACCCTAAACGTCAACCAAACGTTAACCCTAACACTAACCCTAACTTTAACAATAACCCTGACCCTATACCTGACTGACTATGATCATAACCCTAACCCTGAACTTTGCCTATACCACACCCTGACCCTATACATGACCCTGGCCCTGAGCCTAAACCTAACCATGACCCTAACACTGACCACTACATAACCCTGTCGCTGACCCGAATGTGGACTTTAAACCAATACCTGATCCTGACCGTAAACCTGACACTGGCCCTAGACTTCACCCTGACCCTGACCCAGACCATGACCATAAATCTAACCCTGACCCTAACAGTGACCCCAACCCTGACGTGAACACTAAACCTGACCCTGACTATGAGCCTGACTTTAACTCTAACACTAAACGTAACCCTGACCCTGACACTAACACGGTCCCTGACCCAAAACCTAATGCTGAACCTATCCCTAAAACTAACCCCTAACATTATCCTTGACACTGACCCTAACCCGGTCTAACCATAAACCTCAACCTACCTCTAACCCTAACCTAACCCCACATTAACAATAATCATGACCCTCTCCCTGAACCTGATCATAACCCTAACTCTGAACTTGCCTATGTCAGACCTTAACCTTAAACCTACGCTAGCCTTGACCTTAACACTGACCCTAACACTGACTGTAAACCTAACTCTCACCCAATCCGTGATCCTGACAGAATCTTAACACTAAAGCTAACCCAGATTCTGAACCTACACATAAAACAGAACCTAAGAATAAAGCTGACCTTACCATAACCATGAACCTAACCCTGACCCTGACCCTAACCCTGACACTAATCCTGTCCCAAACCTAACCCTGACCCTGACATGAACCTTGCCCCCAACCCTAAACATGAACGTGAACCTAAATCTGACGATGACCCTGAACCTGACCCTAAACCTAACCGTCACTAACACTGACCCTGACCCTGACTCTAACCATAACACTAACCTGACCGTACTGTGAGCCTGACCCTAAACCTAATCATGAACCTAACCCTAACCCTGACCCCTACCCTAAGCCTAACGCTAACCCTGACCCCAAGAATGTCTAACCCTAACCCTGACCCTAAGTCTTTCTTCAACCTAACCCTAACACTAACCTACACTAAACCCAGCTCTGTTCCGCCCATCAGGGACAACAGCTGCACCAGGCCTCCGAGGGGCTGGGGGGAGGCTGTATGGGGGTCATTGGATTGGCACTGCATTGAGTGGAGGGTGAGCCTTGAGCAGCTTGGGGACCGGCGGCTCAGGGAGCTCTGGTGCAGCAGGAAGTTTGGTAAGGAGCCCCCAGGCAGTGGTGACGTCACTTCCCTGACGACAGAACCCAACAGAATTGGAACCTTTGTATCCAGGCACCCCATTACAGAGAAAACCACCATGCCCAGCTCATTTCTAGGCACATCCTAAAGGAAGCGACATGTTCTTCTGCTGTACTGAAGCCGAGAGGACGCAGGGAGAAGAGAGCTCCCCCGCCAGACACGTCCCCTCCCTGGCAGGTCATATCAGGTTCCCCAAACGCCTCTGGTCCTTTGGCTACTAAAATCAAAAGGTGACACCAGGGGGCTCAGAGTCAGAGAGTCCCACACCTTCTGATCCATGGGTGTAGCCCTAGGTCTCCTCCCCGTCTCTGTGTGTGTGTGTGTGTGTGCCTCTGGGTGGCTGTGTGTCTGTGTGTAAAGAGGACCTGGCCATGCCATCGTGGGTGGAGATGCCCCAAGCAGGATCAGGCTGATGAGGGGTTAACTACCGTAACTATGACTCATACCTAACCATAACCATGACCCTAACACTAATCGTAGCGATGAGGCTAACCTAACCCTGACCCTAACCTAACCCTGACCGTGACTGTGAGCCTGACCCTAACCCTAAACCTAAAGGTTACACTAATCATGACATTAATACGGACCCTGAACCTAAACCTAACGCTGACCCTGATCCTAACACTAACCCCTACCCTAAACCAAACCATAACCCTGACCTTACACTGTCTAAACCTAACCCTAAACATAACCCTACTTCTAACTCTAACCCTAACCCCAATCCCAAAACCTACCTCCAAAACCTAACTGTGACACTGAAGCGAACATTGACCCTTAATCAAAGCCTGACCCTATACCTGACACTGGCCCTGACCTTCGCCTGACGCTGACCCTGACCCTAATATTAACCATGACCCTAACACTGACCACTACATAATCCGGTCCCTGACCCGAATGTGGACTTTAAATCAATACCTGAACCTGACCGTAAACCTGACACTGGCACTAAACTTCACCCTGACCCTGACCCAGACCATGACCATAAACCTAACCCTGACCCTAACAGTGACCCCGACACTGACGTGAACAATAAACCTGACCCTGACTGTGAGCCTGACTTTAACTCTAACCCTAAACGTAACCCTGAACCTACACTAACACGGGCCATCCCCCGAACCCTATCGCTAAACTCAACCCTAATACTAATCCCTAACTCTTACACGGACCCTGATCCTAACAAGTTCTAACCCTAACTGTCAACCAAAAGCTAACCCTAACACTAACCCTAACCTTGACCATAAACCTAACCCTGACCCTATACCTGACTATGATCATAACCCTATCCCTGAACTTTGCCTATACCAGACCCTGACCATATACCAACCCTGGCCCTAAGCCTAAACCTAACCATGACCCTAACACTGACCACTACATCACCCTGTCGCTGACCCGATGTGGACATTAAAACTTACCTGATCCTGACCGTAAACATGACCCTGGCCCTAGACTTCACCATGACCCTGACCCAGGCAAAGACCAGAAACATAACCCTAACCCTAACAGTGACACTGACCCTAACCCTAACAATAATCCTGACTGAATGTGAGCCTGACCCTAACTCTAACCCTAAACGTAACCCTGACCCTGACACTAACACGGGCCCTGACCGGAAACCTAACGCTGAACCTAACCCTAAAACTAACCCCTAACATTATCACTGACTCTGACCCTAACCCGGTCTAACCCTAACCCTCAAACTACCTCTAGTCCTAACCATAACCCCACTTTAACAATAATCCTTACCCTCTCCCTGACCTTGATCATAACCCTAACTCTGAACTTTGCCTATGTCAGACTTAACCTGAAACCTGACCCTGGCCTTGACCTTAACACTGACCCGAACCTTGACAGTAAACCTAACACTGACCCAATCCTTGATCCAAAACAGAATCTTAACCCTAAAGCTAACCCTGATCCTGAACCTACTCATAAAACAGAACCTAAACATAAAGCTGACCTTATCATAACCATGAACCTAACCCAGACCCTGACCCTAAAACTGACACTAAACCTGTTCCACACCTAACCCTGACCCTGACATGAACCTTGCCCCCAAACCAAAACTTGAACCTGACCCTAAAACTAACCATGACCCTGAACCTGACCCTAGACCTTACCGTCACCCTAACACTACCCTGACCCTGACTCTGACTGTAACGCTAACTATGAGCCTACTGTGAGCCGGACCCTAAACCTAACCATGAACCTAACGCTAACCCTGACCCCTACCCTAAGCCTTACGCTAACCATGACCCCAATGAAGTCTAACCCTAACCCTGACCCTAAGTCTTTCTTAACCCTAAACCTAACACTAACGTAGTCTCAACCCAGTACTGTTGCCTCCAATGGGGACAACAGCTGCACCCAGGCCTCCCAGGCGCTGGGTGGAGGCTGTATGGGGGTCACTGGATGGGCACGGCATTGAGTGGTGTGTGAGCCCGAGCAGCTTGGGGACCGGCGGCTCAGGGATCTCTGGTACAGCAGGAAATTCTGAAAGGAGCCCCCAGGCAGTGGTGACCTCACTTTCTTGACGACAGAGGCCAACGGAATTGGAACCCACGTATCCAGGCACCCCATTACAGAGAAAACCCCCTGCCCAGCTAATTTCTAGGCACATCCTAAAGGAAGCGAAATGTTCTTCTGCTGTACGGAAGCTTAGAGGATGCAGGGAGAAGAGAGCTCCCCCGCCAGACACGTCCCCTCCCTGGCAGGTCATATCAGGATTCCCCAACGGCTCTGGCCCTTTGGCTAATAAAATCAAAAGGTGACATCAGGGGTCTCAGAGTCAGAGAGTCCCACACCTGATCGACCGGTGTAGACCTAGGTCTCCTCCCCGTCTCTGTGTGTGTGTGTATGTGTGTGTGTGTACGCTTCTGGGTGTCTGTGTGTCTTTGTGTAAAGAGGACCTGGCCATGCCATCGTGGGTGGAGATGCCCCAAGCAGGATCAGGCTGATGAGGGGTTAGATGTCTGGTGGGCAAGTCATGTTTATACCCCAGTTTAAGGCTGGTTCAATGGGTCGGGTGGAGAGTCTACACCCATCTGCCCAGGATTTATCGTGTGACCCTGAAGGGATGAGTACATGACCCAGGAGCGGGGCTCATCCTAAGAGTAACCACTAACCCTGACCCTGACACTGACTGTGAGCCTGCCCCAAACCGAAACCAGGCCCTGACCCTGACCCTGACTGTGATCCTGACCTGAAACCTAAACCTAAACCTAAGCCTGACAATGACCCTGATGTGGACCCTGAATCTAAACCTAACATTGATATTACCATAACCATGAGTTAAACCTAACCATGACCCTGACCCTGAACTTAATCCTGACCTTGACCACCTAACAATGACCCTAACCCTAACCCTGACCGTGACTGTGAGCCTGACCCTAACCCTAAACCTAAAGGTAACTCTAACCATGATCCTAATAAGGACCCTGAACCTAAACCTAATGCTGACCCTGACCCTAACACTAACCCCTACCCTAAACCAAATCACAACACTGACCTTACGCTGACTAACCCTAACCCTAAACATAACCCTACTTCTAACTCTAACCCTAACCCAAATCCCAAACCGTACCGCCAAAACCTAACTGTGACACTGAACCGAACATTGACCCTAAATCAAAGCCTGAACCTAAACCTGACCCTGGCCCTGAACTTCACCTGACCCTGACCCTGACGGTAATCCAAACCATGACCCTAACACTGACCACTACATAACCCTGTCCCTGAGCCGAATGTGGACTTTAAACCAAGACCTGAACCTGACCCTAAACCTGACACTGGCGCTAAACTTCACCCTGACCCTGACCCAGACCATGATCATAAACCTAACCCTACCCTTACAGTGACCCCGACCCACACCTGAACACTAAACCTGACCCTGACTGTGAGCCTGATCTTAACTCTAACCCTAAATGAAACCATGACCCTGACACTAACTCAGGCCCTCCCCCGAATCCTATCGCTGAACCTAACCCTAACACTAACCCCTAACCCTACCATGGACCCTGTCCCTAACAAGTTCTAAACCTAATCGTCAAACTAACGCTAACCCTAACACTAACCCTAAATTTTAACAATAACCATGACCCTATACCGGACTATGATCATAACCCTAACCCTGAAATTTGCCTATATCAGAACCTGACCCTAAGCCTGACCTTGGCCCTGACCCTATAACTAACCATGACCCTAACACTGACCACTACATAACCCTGTCCCACCCGAATTTTGATTTTAAACCAATACCTGATCATGCCCGTAAACCTGACACTGGCCCTAGACTTCACCGTGACCCTGGTCTTTCTGGCAAAGACCAGAAACCTAACCCTGACCCTAACAGTGACCCTGACCTGAACCTAACAAAAACCCTGACACTGAAAGTGATCCCGACCCTAACTAACCCTAAACGTAACCCTGACCCTTACACTAACACGAGCCCTGACCCGAAACCTAACGCTGAACATAACCCTAAAACTAACCCTAACATTATCACTGACACTGACCCTAACCGGGTCTAACCCTAACGTGCAACCTACCTCTGACCTACACTGACCCTAACCGGGTCTAACCCTAACGTGCAACCTACCTCTAACCCTAACCCTAACCCCACTTTAAAATTAATCCTGACCCTCTCCCGGACCCTGATCATAACCCTAACTCTGAACTTTGCCTATGTCAGACCTTAAGCTTAAACCTGACCCTGGCCTTGACCAAAACACTGACCCTAACCTTGACTGTAAACCTAACTCTGACCCAATCTATGATGCTGGACAGAATCTTCACCCTAAAGCTAACCCTGTTCCTGAACCTACTCATAAAACAGAACCTAACATAAAGCTGACCTTACCATAACCATGAACCTAACCCTGACCCAGACCCTAACCCTCACACTAAACCTGTGCCAAACTTATCCCTGACCCTGACATGAACCTTGTCCCCCAAACAAAACTTGAACCTGAATCTAAATCTGACCATGACCCTGCCTGACCCTAAACCTAACCGCTACCCTAACACTGACCCTGACCCTTACTCTGACCGTAACGCTAACCGTGACCCTACTGTGAGCCTGAATCTAAACCTAACCATGAACCTAACCCTAACCCTGAACCCTACCCTAAGCCTAACGCTAACCCTGACCCCAAAGACGTCTAACCCTAACCGTCACCCTAAGTCTTTCTTAACCCTAACCCTAACACTAACCTGGTCTAAACTCAGCTCTGTTCCCTCCAGCGGGGACAACAGCTGCACCCAGGCCTCCCAGGGGTTTGGGGGAGGCTATATGGGGGTCACTGGATGGGCAATGCATTCAGTGGAGTGTGAGCCTTGACCAGCTTGGGGACCGGTGGCTCAGGGAACTCTGCTGGAGAAGGAAGTTCGGTAAGGAGCCCCCAGGCAGTGGAGACCTCACTTCCCTGACGACAGAGCCCCAAGGAATTGGAACCCACATATCCAGGCACCCCATTACAGAGAAAACCCCACTGCCCAGCTCATTTCTAGGCACATCCTAAAGGAAGCGTCATGTTCTTCTGCTATACTGAAGCCCAGAGGATGCATGGAGAAGAGAGCTCACCTGCCAGACAGGTCCCTTCCCTGGCAAGTCATATCAGGGTTCCCAACGCCTCAGGCCCTTTGGCTAATAAAATCAAAAGGTGACACCAGGGGGCTCAGAGTCAGAGAGTCCCACAACTTCTGATCCACGGGTTTAGCCCTAGGTCTCTTCCCCGTCTCTCTCTCTCTGTGTGTGTGTGTGTGCGTGTGTGCCTCTGGGTGTTTGTGAGTCTGAGTGTAAAGAGGAGCTGGCCATGCCATCGTGGCTGGAGATGCCCAAAGCAGGATCAGGCTGATGAGAGGTTAGAGGTCTGGTGGGCAAGTCATGTTCACACCACAGTTTAAGGCTGGTTACGTGAGATTGGCTGTAAGGTCTACACACTTCTGCCCAGGGTTTATCCTGAGACCTTGAAGGGATGGGTCCATACCCAGGAGCGGGGCTAACCCCAACAGTAGCCACTAACCCTGGGCAGAAGGGTGTAGACCCTCCACCCGATCCACCTTAACCAGCCTTAAACTGAGGTGTGAACATGACTTGCCCACCAGACATCTAAACTCTCATCAGCCTGATCCTGCTTGGGGCATCTCCACCCATGATGGCATGGCCAGGTCCTCTATACACACAAAGACACAGACACCCAGAGGCACACACACACACACACACACACACACATGCACAGTGAGAAAGAGACTGCAAAGAGACCTAAGGCTACACCAGTGGATCAGAAGGTGTGGGGCTCTCTGCCTCTGAGCCCCCTGGTGTCACCTTTTGATTTTATTAGCCAAAGGGCCTGAGGCATTGCGGAAACCTGATATGACTTGCCAGGGAGGGGATGTGACTGGTGGGGGCGAGATCTCTTCTCCTTGCATCCTCTTGGCTTCAGTACAGCAGAAGAACATGTCGCTACCTTTAGGATGTGCCTAGAAATGAGCTGGGCAGGAGGGTTTTCTCTGTTATGGGGTGCCTGGATACGTGGGTTCCAATTCCGTTGGGCTCTGTCATCAGGGAAGTGAGGTCACCACTGCCTGGGGGCTCATTACCAACCTTCCTGCTCCAGCAGAGCTCCCTGAGCCGCCGTTCCCCAAGCTGCACAAGGCTCACACTCAACTCAATGCAGTGCCCATCCAGTGACCCCCATATAGCCTCCACCCAGCCCTTGGGAGGCCTGGGTGCAGCTGTTGTCCCCGCTGGAGGGAACAGAGCTGGGTTTAGACCAGGTTAGTGTTAGCGTTAGGGAGAAGGAAGACTTAGGGTCAGGGTTAGGTTTTGACCTCG
This sequence comes from Mustela putorius furo, assembly GCF_011764305.1. Classification (NCBI taxonomy): domain Eukaryota; kingdom Metazoa; phylum Chordata; class Mammalia; order Carnivora; family Mustelidae; genus Mustela; species Mustela putorius. The sequence continues at coordinate 174,771 of NW_025421350.1, forward strand.
TTGGGGTCAGGGTTAGCGAGGCTTAGGGTAGGGGTCAGGGTTAGGGTTAGGGTCATGATCAGGTTTAGGGTCAGGCTCACAGTATGGTCAGGGTTAGTGTTACGGTCATAATCAGGATCAGGGTCAGTGTTAGGATGACTGTTAGGTTTTAGTGTCACGTTCAGGATAATGGTCAGATTTAGGGTCAGGTTCAACTTTTTGTTTAGGGGCAAGATCATGTCAGTTCAGGGTTAGATTTGGGACAGGTTTAGTGTCAGGGTTAGGGTCAGGGTCAGGGTTAGGTTCATGGTTATGGTAAGGTCAGCTTTAAGTTTAGGTTCTGTTTTATGAGTAGGTTCAGGATCAGGGTTAGCTTTAGGGTTACGATTCTGTTCAGGATCACGGTTTGGGTCAGAGTTAGGTTTACAGTCTGGGTTAGGGTCAGTGTTAAGGTCAAGGCCATGGTCAGGTTTTAAGTTAAGTCCTGACATAGGCAAAGTTCAGAGTTAGGGTTATGATCATGGTCACGGAGAGGTTCGGGATTATTGTTAAAGTGTGGTTAGGTTTAGGGTAGGGGTAGGTTGAAGTTTTAGGGTTAGACCGGGTTAGGGTCAGTGTCAGGGATAATATTAGGTGTTAGTTTTAGGGTTAGGTTCAGCGTTAGGTTACGGGTCAGGGCCCTTTTAGTCTCAGGGTCAGGTCTACATTTAGGGTTAGAGTTAGGGTCAGGCTCACATTCAGTGTCAAGGTTAGTGTTAGGGTCAGGGTCAGAGTCACTTTTAGGGTCAGGGTTAGGTTTATGGTCTTTGCCTGGTTCAGGGTCAGGTTGAAGTCTAGGGCCAGTGTCAGGTTTATGGTCAGGATCATGTATTTGTTTAAAGTCCACATTAGGGTCAGGGACACGGCTATGTAGTAGTCAGTGTTATAGTCATGGATTGTATTAGGGTCAGGGTCTGGGTCAGGTGAAGTTCAGGGCTAGGGTCAGGTTTAGGGTCAGGCTTTGGTTTAGGGTCAAATTTCGGTTCAGTGTCACAGTTAGGTTTTGGCGGTAGGGTTTGGGATTGGGTTAGGGTTAGTATTAGAAGTAGGGTTATGGTTAGACAGTGTAAGGTCTGGGTTAGGATTTGGTTTAGGGTAGGGTCTAGTGTTAGGGTCAGGGTCAGCATGAGGTGTACGTTCAGGGTCCGTATTAGGGTCATGGTTAGAGTTACCATTACTTTTAAGGTTACGGTAGGCTCACTGTCATGGTCAAGGTTATGGTTAGGGTCAGTGTTAGGTCAGCATCAGGGTTAGGATTAGGGTCAGGGTCAGGGTCAATGTTAGGTATGAGTCATGGTTACGGTAATGTCAGAGTTAGGTTTAGGTTCAAGGTCCACATCAGGGTCAGTGTCAGGCTTAGATTTAGGTTTAGGTTTCAGGTCAGGATAAAAGTCAAGGTCAGGGTCAGGGTCAGGTTCATGGCTTGGGTTAGGGTTTAGGGCAGTTTCAAGTCAGTGTCAGGTTCACGGTCAGTGGTTACTGTTAGGTTTAGCCCCGCGCCTGGGTCATGGACCCATCCGTTCAGGGTCTCAGGATAAACCCTGGGCAGAAGGGTGTAGACCCTCCACCCGATCCCACTTAACCAGCCTTAAACTGGGGTGTGAACATAACTTGCCCACCAGACATCTAAACCCTCATCAGCCTCATCCTGCTTGGGGCATCTCCACCCTCGATGGCATGGTCAGGTCCTCTTTACACACAGAGACACAGTCACCCAGAGGCACACACACACACACACACACACACACACACACACACAGATGGGGAGGAGACCTATGGCTACACCAGTGGATCTGAAGATGTGTGACTCTCTGACTCTGAGCCCCCTGGTGTCACCTTTTGTTTTGATTAGCCAAAGGGCCTGAGGCATTGGGGAAACCTGATAAGACCTGCCAGGGAGTTGGCCTGTCTGGAGGGCGAGCTCTCTTCTCCCTGCATCCTATCGGCTTCAGTACAGCAGAAGAACATGTCGCTTCCTTTAGCATGTACCTAGAAATGAGCTGGACATGGGGGTTTTTTCTGTAATGGGGTGCCTGGATACGTGGGTTCCAATTCTGTTGGGCTCTGTTGTCAGGGAAGTGAGGTCACCACTGACTGGGGGCTCCTTACCAAACTTCCTACTGCACCAGAGCTCCCCCTGAGCCGTTCCCCAAGCTGCTCAAGGCTCACACTCCACTCCATGCAGAGCCCATCCAGTGACCCCCATACAGCCTCCCCCCAGTCCCTGGGAGGCCTGGGTGCAGCTTTTGTCCCAGCTGGAATGAACAGATCTGGGTTTAGACCAGGTTAGTGTTAGGGTTAGTGTTAAGAAAGACTTATGGTCAGGGTTAGGGTTAGACTTCATTGGGGCCACGGTTAGCGTAAGGCTTAGGGTATGGGTCAGGGTTAGGGTTAGGTTCATGGTTAGGTTTAGGGTCAGGCTCACAGTAGGGTCACGGTTAGCGTTACGGTCAGCGTCAGGGTCAGGGTCTCTGTTAGAGTGACGGTTAGGTTTAGGGTCAGGTTCAGGGTCATGGTCAGATTTAGGGTCAGGTTCAAGCTTTGGTTTGGGGGCAAGGTTCATGTCAGGGTCAGGGTTAGGTTTGGGACAGGTCTAGTGTCAGGGTTAGGGTCAGGGTCAGGGTTAGGTTCATGCTTATGGTAAGGTCAGCTTTATGTTTAGGTTCTGCTTCATGAGTAGGTTCAGGATCAGGGTTAGCTTTAGGTTTACGATTCTGTTCAGGATCAAGAACTGGGTCAGAGTTAGGTTTAAAGTCAGGGTTATGGTCAGTGTTAATGTCAAGGCCAGGATCAGGTTTAAGATTAAGTTCTGACATAGGCAAAGTTCAGATTTGGGGGTATGATCAGGGTCAGGGATAAGATCAGGATTATTGTTATAGTGGGGTTAGGGTTAGGGTTAGAGGTAGGTTGAGGGTTAGGGTTCGAACAGGTTAGGGTCAGTGTCTAGGACAATGTTAGGGGTTAGTTTTAGGGGTAGGTTCAGCATTAGGTTTCGGGTCAGGGACCGTGTTAGTGTCAGGGTCAGGGTTACGTTTAGGGTTAGAGTTAGGTCCGCCTCACATTCAGTGTCAGGGTTAGTGTTAGGGTCAGGATCACTGTTAGGCTCAGGGTTAGGTTTGTGGTCTTTGCATGGGTCATGGTCACGGTGAAGTCTGGGCCAGTGTCAGGTTTATGGTAAGGATCAGTTTTTTGGTTTAAAGTCCACATTCGCGTCAGGGACAGGGTTATGTAGTGGTCAGTGTTAGGGTCATGGTTAGGTTTATGGTCAGGGCCAGGTTCAGGTTTAGGGTCAGGGTCTGGTATAGGCAAAGTTCAGGGTTACGGTTATGATCATAGTCAGGTATAGGGTCAGGGTTATTGTTTAAGTTTAGGGTTTGTGTTAGGGTTAGCGTTTGGTTGACGGTTAGGGTTAGAATTTGTTTGTGTCAGTGTCCGTGGTAGGGTTAGGGGTTAGTGTTAGGGTTAAGTTGGGCGATAGGATTCGGGGTAGGGCCCGTGTTAGTGTCAGGGTCAGGGTTACATTTAAGTTTAGAGTTAGGGTCAGGCTCATAGTCAGGGTCCGGTTTAGTGTTCAGGTCGGGGTCAGGGTCACTGTTATGTTCAGGATTAGGTTGATGATCATGGTCTGCGTCAGGGTCAGGGTGAAGTTTAACGCCAGTGTCAGGTTTAGGGTCAGGTTCGGGTATTTGTTTAAAGTCCACATTCGGGTCTGGGACAGGGTTATGTAGTGGTCAGTGTTAGTGTCATGGTTAGGATTAGGGTCAGAGTCAGGTAAAGGTCAGGGCCAGTTCAGGGTAGGGTCAGGCTTTGGTTTAGGGTCAATGTTCGCTTCAGGGTCACAGTTAGGTTTTGAGGGGTACGTTTTGGGATTGTGGTTAGGTTTAGATTTCGAAGTAGGGTTATGGTTAGGGTTAGGTTTATACATCGTAAGGTCAGGGTTAGGGTTTGGTTTAGGGTAGGGGTTAGTGTTAGGGTCAGGGTCAGCGTTAGGTTTAGGTTTCAGGGTCCGTATTAATGTCATGATTATTGTAACCTTTAGGTTTAGGGTTAGGGTCAGGCTCACAGTCACGGTCAGGGTTAGGTTAGGGTCAGGGTTAGGTCAGCGTCAGGGCTAGGATTATGGTTAGGTTCATGGTCATGGTAGGTATGAGTCATAGTTATGGTAATCAGAGTTAGGTTAGGTTCAGGGTCCACATCAGAGCCAGTGTCAGGCTTAGGTTTAGGTTCACAGTTCAGGTCAGGATCACAGTCAGTGTCAGGGTCATGGTTGGGTCAGGGCTTGGGTTAGGGTTGGGGGCAGGCTCACAGTCAGTGTCAGGGTCAGGGTTAGTGGTTACTGTTAGGGTGAGCCCCGCTCCTGGGTCATGGACCATCCGTTCAGGGTCTCAGGATAAACCCTGGGCAGAAGGGTGTAGACCCTCCACCCGATCCCACTTAACCAGCCTTAAACTGAGGTGTGAACATAACTTGCCCACCAGACATGTAAACCCTCATCAGCCTCATCCTGCTTGGGGCATCTCCACCCTCGATGGCATGGTCAGGTCCTCTTTACACACAGACACACAGACACCCAGAGGCACACACACACACACACACACACACACACACACACATACAGAGATGGGGAGGAGACCTAGGGCTACACCGGTTGATCAGAAGGTGTGGGACTCTCTGACTCTGAGTCCCCTGGTGTCACCTTTTGATTTTAGTAGCCAAAGGGCCTGATGCATTGGGGAAACCTGGTATGACCGCCGAGGGAGGGGACGTGTCTGGCGGGCGAGCTCTCTTCTCCCTACATCCTCTCGGCTTCAGTACAGCAGAAGAACATGTCGCTTCCTTTAGGATGTGCCTAGAAATGTGCTGGGCAGGGGTGTTTTCTCTGTAATGGGGTGCCTGGATACGTGGGTTCCAATTCCGTTGGGCTCTGTCGTCAGGGAAGTGAGGTCACCACTGCCTGGGGGCTCCTTACCGAACTTCCTGCTGTACCATTGCTCCCTGAGACATCATTCCCCAAACTGCTCAATGCTCACCCTCCACTCAATGCAGTGCCAATCCAATGGCCCCCATACAGCCTCCCCCCAGCCCCTGGCAGGCCTGGGTGCAGCTGTTGTCCCCGCTGGAGGGAACAGAGCTGGGTTTAGAGTAGTTTAGTGTTAGGGTTAGGGTTAAGAAAGACTTAGGATCAGGGTTAGGGTTAGACGTCATTGGGGTCAGGGTTAGCGTAAGGCTTAGGGTATGGGTCAGGGTTCGGTATAGGTTCATGGTAGGTTTAGGGTCAGGCTCACAATAGGGTCACTGTTAGGGTTACGGTCAGAGTCAGGGTCAGGGTCCGTGTTAGTGACGGTTAGATTTAGGGTCAGGTTTAGGGTCATGGTCAGATTTAGTGTCAGGGTCACGTTTAGGTTTGGGGGCAAGGTTCATGTCAGGGTCAGGGTTAGGTTTGGGACAGGTTTAGTGTCAGGGATAGGGTTAGGGTCAGGGTTAGGTTCATGGATATGGTAAGGTCAGCTTTATGTTTAGGTTCTGTTTTATGAGTAGGTTCAGGATCAGTGTTAGCTTTAGGATTAAGATTCTGTTTAGGATCATAGATTGGGTCAGATTTAGGTTTACATTCAGGGTTAGTTAGGGTCAGTGTTAAGGTCAAGGCCAGGGTCAGGTTTAAGTTTAAGCTCTGACATAGGCAAAGTTCAGAGTTAGGGTTATGATCAGCGTCAGGATTATTGTTAAAGTGGGGTTAGGGTTAGGGTTAGAGGTTGGTGGAGGGTTAGACCGGGTTAGGGTCAGTGTCAGGGTTAATGTTAGGGGTTAGTTTTAGGGTTAGGTTCAGCGTTAGGTTTCGGGTCAGGGCCCGTGTTAGTGTCATGGTCAGGGTTACGTTTAGGGTTAGAGTTAGGGTCAGTCTCACAGTCAGGGTCACTGTTAGTGTTAGGGTCGTGGTCAGGGTCACTGTTAGGGTCAGGGTTAGGTTTATGGTCTTTGCCAGGGTCAGGGTCAGGGTGAAGTGTAGCGCCAGTGTCAGCTTTACAATGAGGATCAGGTTTTGTTTAAAGTCCACATTCGGGTCAGCGACAGGGTTATGTAGTGGTCAGTGGTAGGGTCATGGTTAGGTTTAGGGTCAGGGCCAGGTTCTGGTTTAGGGTCAGGGTCTGGTATAGGCAAAGATCATGGTTAGGGTTATGAGCATAATCAGGTATAGGTTCAGGGTTGTTGTTAAAGTTTAGGGTTAGTGTTAGTGTTAGCGTTTGGTTGACAGTTAGGGTTAGAACTTGTTAGGATCAGGGTCCGTGGTAGGGTTAGGGGTTACTCTGAGGGTTAGGTCAGCGATAGGATTCGGGGGAGGGCCCGTGTTAGTGTCAGGTTCAGGGTTACATTTAGGGTTAGAGTTAGGGTAAGGCTCACAGTCCGGGTCAGGTTTTGTGTTTGGGTCAGTCTCGGGGTCACTGTTAGGGTCAGGGTTAGGTTTATGGTCATGGTCTAGGTCAGGGTCAGGGTGATGTTTAGCGCCAGTGTCCGGTTTAGGGTCAGGTTCAGGTCTTGGTTTAAAGTCCACATTCGGGTATGGACAAGGTTATGTAGTATTCAGTGTTAGGGTCATGGTTAGGAATAGGGTCAGGGTCAGGGTCAGGTGAATGTCATGGACAGGGTCAGGTTTAGCATCAGGCTTTGGTTTAGGGTCAATGTTCGGTTCAGTGTCACAGTTAGGTTTTGGCAGTAGTGTTTGGGATTGGGGTTAGGGTTAGAGTTAGAAGTAGGGTTATGATTAGGTTTAGGGTTAGTCAGCCTAAGGTCAGAGTTATGGTTTGGTCTAGGGTAGGGGTTAGTGTTAGGGTCAGGGTCAGCGTTAGGTTTAGGTTCAGGGTCTGTATTAGAGTCATGGTTAGAGTTACCTTTAGGTTTAGGGTTAGGGTCAGGCTCACAGTCACGGTCAGGGTTAGGGTTAGGGTCAGGGTTAGGTCCGCATCAGGGTTAGGATTAGGGTCAGGGTCATGGTCAGGGTTAGGTATGAGTCTTGGTTACGGTAATATCAACGTTAGGTTTATGTTCATGGTCCACATCAGGGACATTGTCAGGCTTAGGTTTAGGTTTAGGGTTCAGGTCAGGATCACAGACAGGGTCAGGGTCAGCCTCAGGGTCAGGGTTTGGGTTAGGGTTTGGGGCAGGCTCACAGTCAGTGTCAGGGTCTGGGTTAGTGGTTACTGTTAGGGTTAGCCCCGCTCCTGGGTCATGGACCCATCCGTTTAGGGTCTCAGGATAAACCCTGGGCAGAAGGGTGTAGACCCTCCACCCGATCCCACTTAACCAGCCTTACACTTGGGTGTGAACATGACTTTCCCAACAGACACTTAACCCCTCATCAGCCTGATCCTGCCTGGGGCATCTCCACCCACGATTGCATGGCCAGGTCCTCTTTACACATAGACACAGAGACATCAAGAGGAAAACACACATACACACACGCACACACACAGAGAGACGGGGAGGAGACCTAGGGCTACACCCGTGGATCAGAAGGTGTGGGACTCTCTGACTCTGAGTCCCCTGGTGTCAACTTTTGAATTTTTTAGCCAAAGGGCCAGAGGCGTTGGGGAAATCTGATATGACTGGCCAGGGAGGGGACGTGTCTGGCGGGCGAGCTCTCTTCTCCCTACATCCTCTCGGCTTCAGTACAGCAGAAGAACATGTCGCTTCCTTTAGGATGTGCCTAGAAATGAGCTGGGCAGGGGGGTTTTCTCTGTAATGGGGTGCCTGGATATGTTGGTTCCAATTCCGTTGCGCTCTGTCGTCAGGGAAGTGAGGTCATCACTGCCTGGGGGCTCCTTACCGAACTTCCTGCTGTACCAGAGCTCCCTGAGCTGCCGGTCCCCAAGCTGCTCAGGCTCATACTCCACTCAGGCAGTGCCCATCCAGTGACCCCCATACAGCCTCCCCCAGCCCATGGAGGCCTGGGTGTGGCTGTTGTCCCCTCTGGAGGCCACAGAACTGGATTTAGACTAGGTTAGTGTTAGGGTTTGGGTTAAGAAAGACTTAGGGTCTGGGTTAGGGTTAGAAGTCCTTGGGGTCAGGGTTAGCGTAAGGCTTAGGGTAGGGCTCAGGGTTAGGGTTAGGTTCATGGTTAGGTTTAGGGTCAGGCTCACAGTAGGGTCAGGGTTAGCGTTACGGCCAGAGTCACGTCAAGGTCCGATTTTGGGGTAATGGTTAGGTTTAGGGTCAGGTTCAGTGTCATGGTTAGATTTAGGGTCAGGTTCAAGTTTTGGTTTGGATCAAGGTTCATGTCAGGGTCAGGGTTAGGTTTGGGACAGGTCTAGTGTCAGGGTTAGGGTCAGGGTCAGGCTTAGGTTCATGGTTATGGTAAGGTCAGCTTTATGTTTAGGTCCTGTTTTATGAGTAGTTTTCAGGATCAGGGTTAGCTTTAGGGTTATGATTCTGATTAAGATCAAGGATTGGGTCAGAGTTAGGTTTACACTCAGGGTTAGCGTCAGTGTTAAGGTCAAGGCCAGGGTCAGGTTTAAGTTAAGGTCTGACATAGGCAAACTTCAGAGTTAGGGTTATGATCAGGGTCAGGATTATTGTTAAAGTGGGGTTAGGGTTAGGGTTAGAGATAGGTTGAGGGTTATGGTTAGACCGGGTTAAGGTCAGTGTCAGCGATTATGTTAGGGGTTAGTTTTAGGGTTAGGTTCAGCATTAGGTTTCGGGTCAGTGCCCGTGTTAGTGTCAGGTTCAGGGTTACATTTAGGGTTATAGTTAGTGTCAGGCTCACATTCAGTATCCGGGTTATTGTTAGGGTCGTGGTCTGGGTCACTGTTAGGGCCAGGGTTATGTTTATGTCTTCGCCTGGGACAGGGTCAAGGTGAATCTAGGGCCAGTGTTGGGTTTACCATCAGGATCAGGTATTGGTTTAAAGTCCACATTGGGGTCAGTGACAGGGTAATGTAGTGGTCAGTGTTAGTGTCATGGTTAGGTTTAGGCTCAGGGCCAGGGTCAGGTATATGGTCAGGGTCTGGTATAGGCAAAGTTCAGGGTTAGGCTTATGATCATAGTCAGGTATAGGGTCAGGGTATTGTTAAAGTTTAGGGTTTGTGTTGGGGTTAGCGTTTGGTTGACGGTTAGGGTTAGAACTAGTTAGGATCAGGGTCCGTGGAAGGTTTGGGGTTACTCTTAAGGTTAGGTTCAGCGATAGGATTCGGGGGAGGTCCCGTGTTAGTGTCAGGGTCAGGGTTACATTTAGGGTTAGAGTTAGGGTCAGGCTCACAGTCAGGGTCAGATTTGTTGTTCAGGTCCGGGTCGGAGTCACTGTTAGGGTCAGGGTTAACTTTATGGTCATGGTCTGGGTCAGGGTCAGGGTGAAGTTTAGCGCCAGTGTCAGGTTTAGGGTCAGGTTCAGGTATTGGTTTAAAGTCCACATTCGGGTCAGGGACAGGATTGTGTAGTGGTCAGAGTTAGTGTCATGGTTAGGATTAGGGTCAGGGTCAGGTCAGGTGAAGTTCAGGGCCAGGTTCAGGTTTAGGGTCAGGCTTTGGTTTAGGGTCAATGTTCGGTTCAGTGTCACAGTTAGGTTTTGGCGGTAGGGTTTGGGATTGGGGTTAGGGTTAGAGTTAGAAGTAGGGTTATGGTAAGGCTTAGACAGCATAAGGTCAGGGTTAGGGTTTGGTTTAGGGTAGGGGTTAGTGTTAGGGTCAGGGTCAGCGTTAGGTTTAGGTTCAGTGTCTGTATTAGGGTCATGGTTAGAGTTACCTTTAGGTTTAGGGTTAGGGTCAGGTTCACAGTCACGTCAGGGTTACGGTTAGGGTCAGGTTTAGTTCAGCATCAGGATGACGATTAGGGTCAGGGTCATGGTCAGGGTTAGGTATGAGTCTTGGTTACGGTAATATCAACGTTAGGTTTAGCTTCAGGGTCCACATAGGGACATTGTCAGGCTTAGGTTTAGGTTTAGGGTTCAGGTCAGTATCACAGACAGGGTCAGGGTCAGGTTCAGGGTCAGGGTTTGGCTTAGGGTTTGGGGCAGACTCACAGTCAGTGTCAGGGTCTGAGTTAGTGGTTACTGTTAGGGTTAGCCCCGCTTCTGGGTCATGGACCCATCCGTTCAGGGTCTCAGGATAAACCCTGGGCAGAAGGGTGTAGACCCTAAACCCGATCCCACTTAACCACACTTAAACTGGGGTGTGAATATAACTTGCCCACCAGACATCTAAACCCTCATCAGCCTCATCCTGCTTGGGGCATCTCCACCCACAATGGCATGGCCAGGTCCTCTTTACACACAGAAACACAGACACCCAGAGGCACACACACACACACACACACACACACACACACATTCACACACACACACAGAGACGGGGAGGAGACCTAGGGCTACACCGGTCGATCAGAAGGTGTGGGACTCTCTGACTCTGAGTCCCCTGGTGTCACCGTTTGATTTTAGTAGCCAAAGGTCCAGAGGCGTTTGTGAATCCTGATAAGACCGGCCAGGGAGGGGACGTGACTGGCGGGCGAGCTCTCTTCTCCCTACATCCTCTCGGCTTCAGTACAGCAGAAGAACATGTCGCTTCCTTTAGGATGTGCCTAGAAATGAGCTGGGCAGGGGGGTTTTCCCTGTAATGGGGTGCCTGGATACGTGGGTTCCAATTCCGTTGGGCTCTGTCGTCAGGGAAGTGAGGTCACCACTGCCTGGGGGCTCCTTACCGAACTTCCTGCTGTACCAGAGCTCCCTGAGCTGCCGGTCCCCAAGCTGCTCAGGCTCACACTCCACTCAGGCAGTGCCCAACCAGTGACCCCCATACAGCCTCCCCCAGCCCCTGGGAGGCCTGGGTGCAGCTTTTGTCCCCGCTGGAGGCAACAGAGCTGGATTTAGACTAGGTTAGTGTTAGGGTTAGGGTTAAGAAAGACTTTGGGTCTGGGTTAGGGTTAGACGTCATTTGGGTCAGGGTTAGCGTAAGGCTTAGGGTATGGGTCAGGGTTAGGGTTAGGTTCATGGTTAGGTTTAGGGTCATGCTCACAGTAGGGTCAGGGTTAGAGTTACGGTCAGAGTCACGTAGGGTCAGTTTTAGGGTGATGGTTAGGTTTAGAGTCAGGTTCAGGGTCATGGTTAGATTTAGGGTCAGGTCAAGTTTTGGTTTGGGGGCAAGGTTCATGTCAGGGTCAGGGTTAGGTTTGGGACAGGTCTAGTGTCAGGGTTAGGGTCAGGGTCAGGCTTAGGTTCATGGTTATGGTAAGGTCAGCTTTATGTTTAGGTCCTGTTTTATGAGTAGGTTCAGGATCAGGGTTAGCTTTAGGCTTAAGATTCTGTTTAGGATCACGGATTGGGTCAGAGTTAGGTTTACATTCAGGGTTAGGGTCAGTGTTAAGGTCAAGGCCAGGGTCAGGTTTAAGGTTAAGCTCTGACAGAGGCTAAGTTCAGAGTTAGGGTTATGATAAGCGTCAGGATTATTGTTAAAGTGGGGTTAAGGTTAGGGTTAGAGGTAGGTGGAGGGTTAGACCGGGTTAGGGTCAGTGTCAGGGTTAATGTTAGGGGTTAGTTTTAGGGTTAGGTTCAGCGTTAGGTTTCGGGTCAGGGCCCGTGTTAGTGTCATGGTCAGGGTTACGTTTAGGGTTAGAGTTAGGGTCAGGCTCACAGTCAAGGTCACTGTTACTGTTAGGGTCGTGGTCAGGGTCACTGTTAGGGTCAGGGTTAGGTTTATGGTCTTTGCCTGGGTCAGGGTCAGGGTGAAGTGTAGCGCCAGTGTCAGCTTTACGATCAGGATCAGGTTTGGTTTAAAGTCCTCATTCAGGTCAGCGACAGGGTTATGTAGTGGTCAGTGGTAGGGTCATGGTTAGGTTTAGGGTCAGGGCCAGGTTCAGGTTTAGGGTCAGGGTCTGGTATAGGCAAAGATCATGGTTAGGGTTATGAGCATAATCAGGTATAGGTTCAGGGTTGTGGTTAAAGTTTAGGGTTAGTGTTAGTGTTAGCGTTTGGTTGACGGTTAGGGTTAGAACTTGTTAGGATCAGGGTCCGTGGTAGGGTTAGGGGATACTCTGAGGGTTAGGTCAGCGATAGGATTCGGGGGAGGGCCCGTGTTAGTGTCAGGTTCAGGGTTACATTTAGGGTTAGAGTTAAGGTAAGGCTCACAGTCTGGGTCAGGTTTAGTGTTCAGGTCAGTGTCGGGGTCACTGTTAGGGTCAGGGTTAGGTTTATGGTCATGGTCTAGGTCAGGGTCAGGGTGATGTATAGCGCCAGTGTCCGGTTTATGGTTAGTTTCAGGTATTGGTTTAAAGTCCACATTCGGGTCAGGGACAAGGTTACGTAGTATTCAGTGTTAGGGTCATGGTTAGGATTAAGGTCAGGGTCAGGGACAGGTGAAGGTCATGGACAGGGTCAGGTTTAGCGTCACGCATTGGTTTAGGGTCAATGTTCGGTTCAGTGTCACAGTTAGGTTTTGGCGGTAGTGTTTGGGATTAGGGTTAGGGTTAGAGTTAGAAGTAGGGTTATGGTTAGGTTTAGGGTTAGTCAGCGTAAGGTCAGGGTTAGGGGTTTTTTTAGCGTAGGGGTTAGTTTTAGGGTCAGGGTCAGCGTTAGGTTTAGGTTCAGGGTCCTTATTAGGGTCATGGTTAGAGTTACCTTTAGGTTTATGGTTAGGGTCAAGCTCACAGTCTCAGTCAGTGTTAGGGTTAGGTTCAGGGTTAGGTCAGCATCAGGGTTAGAATTAGGGTCAGGGTCAGGGTCATGGTTACGTATGAGTCTTGGTTACAGTAATATCAATGTTAGGTTTAGGTTCAGGGTACACATCATGGTCAGTGCCAGGCTTAGGTTTAGGTTTAGGGTTCAGGTCATGATCACAGACAGGGTCAGGGTCAGGGTCAGGGTTTGGGTTAGGGTTTGGGGCAGGCTCACAGTCAGTGTCAGGGTCAGGGTTAGTGGTTACTGTTAGGGTTATCCCCGCTCCTGGGTCATGGACCCATCCGTTCAGGGTCTCAGTATAAACCCTGGGCAGAAGGGTGTAGAACCTCCACCTGATCCCACTTAACCAGCCTTAAACTGGGGTGTGAACATAACTTGCCCACCAGACATCTAAACCCTCATCAGCCTCATCCTGCTTGGGGCATCTCCACCCTCGATGGCATGGTCAGGTCCTCTTTACACACAGACACATAGACACCCAGAGGCACACACACAGACACACACAAACACACACACACATACAGAGATGGGGAGGAGACCTAGGGCTACACCTGTTGATCAGAAGGTGTGGGACTCTCTGACTCTGAGTCCCCTGGTGTCACCTTTTGATTTTAGTAGCCAAAGGGCCTGAGGCATTGGGGAAACCTGATATGACCGGCCAGGGAGGGGAAGTGTCTGGCGGGCGAGCTCTCTTCTCCCTACATCCTCTCGGCTTCAGTACAGCAGAAGAACATGTCGCTTCCTTTAGGATGTGCCTAGAAATGAGCTGGGCAGGGGGGTTTTCTCTGTAATGGGTTGCCTGGTTACGTGGGTTCCAATTCCGTTGGGCTTTGTCGTAAAGGAAGTGAGGTCACCACTCTCTCGGGGCTCCTTACCGAACTTCCTGCTTTTCCGGAGCTCCCTGAGCCGCCGTTCCCCAAACTGCTCAATGCTCACCCTCCACTCAATGCAGTGCCAATCCAATGGCCCCCATACAGCCTCCCCCCAGCTTCTGGCAGCCCTGGGTGCAGCTGTTGTCCCCGCTGGAGGGAACAGAGCTGGGTTTAGACTAGTTTAGTGTTAGGGTTAGGGTTAAGAAAGACTTAGGATCAGGGTTAGGGTTAGACGTCATTGGGGTCAGGGTTAGCGTAAGGCTTAGGGTATGGATAAGGGTTAGGGTTAGGTTCATGGTAGGTTTAGGGTCAGGCTCACAATAGGGTCATGGTTAGGGTTACGGTCAGAGTCAGGGTCAGGGTCCGTGTTAGTGACGGTTAGATTTAGGGTCCAGTTTAGGGTCATGGTCAGATTTAGTGTCAGGGTCACGTTTAGGTTTGGGGGCAAGGTTCATGTCAGGTTCAGGGTTAGGTTTGGGATAGGTTTAGTGTCAGGGATGGGGTCAGGGTCAGGCTTAGGTTCATGGATATGGTAAGGTCAGCCTTATGTTTAGGTTCTGTTTTATGAGTACGTTCAGGATCAGTGTTAGCTTTAGGCTTAAGATTCTGTTTAGGATCATAGATTGGGTCAGATTTAGGTTTACATTCAGGGTTAAGGTCAGTGTTAAGGTCAAGGCCAGGGTCAGGTTTAAGGTTAAGCTCTGACATAGGCAAAGTTCAGAGTTAGGGTTATGATCAGCGTCAGGATTATTGTTAAAGTGGGGTTAGGGTTAGGGTTAGAGGTAGGTGGAGGGTTCGACCGGGTTAGGGTCAGTGTCAGGGTTAATGTTAGGGGTTAGTTTTAGGGTTAGTTTCAGTGTTAGGTTTCGGGTCAGGGCCCGTGTTAGTGTCATGGTCAGGGTTACGTTTAGGGTTAGAGTTAGGGTCAGGCTCACAGTCAGGGTCACTGTTAGTGTTAGGGTCGTGGTCAGGATCACTGTTAGGGTCAGGGTTAGGTTTATGGTCTTTGCCAGGGTCAGGGTCAGGGTGAAGTGTAACGCCAGTGTCAGCTTTACGATGAGGATCAGGTTTGGTTTAAAGTCCACATTCGGGTCACCGACAGGGTTATGTAGTGGTCAGTGGTAGGGTCATGGTTAGGTTTAGGGTCAGGGCCAGGTTCAGGTTTAGGGTCAGGGTATGGTATAGGCAAAGATCATGGTTAGGGTTATGAGCATAATCAGGTATAGGTTCAGGGTTGTTTTTAAAGTTTAGGGTTAATGTTAGTGTTAGCGTTTGGTTGACGGTTAGGGTTAGAACTTGTTAGGATCAGGGTCCGTGGTAGGGTTAGGGGTTACTCTGAGGGTTAGGTCAGCGATAGGATTCGGGGGAGGGCCCGTGTTAGTGTCAGATTCAGGGTTACATTTAGGGTTAGAGTTAGGGTAAGGCTCACAGTCCGGGTCAGGTTTTGTGTTTGGGTCAGTGTCGGGGTCACTGTTAGGGTCAGGGTTAGGTTTATGGTCATGGTCTAGGTCAGGGTCAGGCTGATGTTTAGCGCCAGTGTCCGGTTTAGGGTCAGGTTCAGGTATTGGTTTAAAGTCCACATTCGGGTCAGGGACAAGGTTATGTAGTATTCAGTGTTAGTGTCATGGTTAGGAATAGGGTCAGGGTCAGGCTCAGGTGAATGTCATGGACAGGGTCAGGTTTAGCATCAGGTTTTGGTTTAGGGTCAATGTTCGGTTCAGTGTCACAGTTAAGTTTTGGCGGTAGTGTTTGCGATTGGGGTTAGGGTTAGAGTTAAAAGTAGGGTTATGGTTAGATTTAGGGTTAGTCAGCGTAAGGTCAGGGTTAGGGTTTGGTCTAGGGTAGGGGTTAGTGTTAGGGTCAGGGTCAGCGTTAGGTTTAGGTTCAGGGTCTGTATTAGGGTCATGGTTAGAGTTACCTTTAGGTTTAGGGTTAGGGTCAGGCTCACAGTCACGGTCAGGGTGAGGGTTAGGGTCAGGGTTAGGTCAGCATCAGGGTTAGGATTAGGGTCAGGGTCATGGTCAGGGTTAGGTATGAGTCTTGGTTACGGTAATATCAACGTTAGGTTTATGTTCATGGTCCACATCAGGGACATTGTCAGGCTTAGGTTTAGGTTTAGGGTTCAGGTCAGGATCACAGACAGGGTCAGGGTCAGGCTCAGTGTCAGGGTTTGGGTTAGGGTTTTGGGGCAGGCTCACAGTCAGTGTCAGGGTCTGGGTTAGTGGTTACTGTTAGGGTTAGCCCCGCTCCTGGGTAATGGACCCATCCATTTAGGATCTCAGGAGAAACCCTGGGCAGAATGGTGTAGACCCTCCACCCGATCCCACTTAACCAGCCTTAAACTTGGGGGTGTGAACATGACTTTCCCAACAGACACTTTACCCCTCATCAGCCTGATCCTGCCTGGGGCATCTCCACCCACGATTGCATGGCCAGGTCCTCTTTACACACAGACACAGAGACACCAAGAGGAACACACACATACACACACGCACACACACACAGAGAGACGGGGAGGAGACCTAGGGCTACACCCGTGGATCAGAAGGTGTGGGACTCTCTGACTCTGAGTCCCCTGGTGTTACCTTTTGATTTTATTAGCCAAAGGGCCAGAGGCGTTGGGGAAATCTGATATGACTGCCGAGGGGGAGGGACGTGTCTTGCGGCCGAGCTCTTCTCCCTACATCCTCTCGGCTTCAGTACAGCAGAAGAACAAGTCGCTTCCTTTAGGATGTGCCTAGAAATGAGCTGGGCAGGGGGGTTTTCTCTGTAATGGGGTGCCTGGATATGTTGGTTCCAATTCCGTTGCGCTCTGTCGTCAGGGAAGTGAGGTCATCACTGCCTGGGGGCTCCTTACCGAACTTCCTGCTGTACCAGAGCTCCCTGAGCTGCCGGTCCCCAAGCTGCTCAGGCTCACACTCCACTCAGGCAGTGCCCATCCAGTGACCCCCATACAGCCTCCCCCAGCCCCTGGGAGGCCTGGGTGCGGCTGTTGTCCCCGCTGGAGGCAACAGAGCTGGATTAAGACTAGGTTAGTTTAGGGTTAGGGTTAAGAAAGACTTTGGGTCTGGGTTAGGGTTAGATGTCCTTGGGGTCATGGTTAGCGTAAGGCTTAGGGTAGGGCTCAGGGTAGGGTTAGGTTCATGGTTAGGTTTAGGGTCAGGCTCACAGTAGGGTCAGGGTTAGCGTTACGGTCAGAGTCACGTCAAGGTCAGTTTTAGGGTGATGGTTAGGTTTAGGGTCAGGTTCAGGGTTTTGGTTAGATTTAGGGTCAGGTTCAAGTTTTTATTTGGAGGCAAGGTTCATGTCAGGGTCAGGGTTAGGTTTGGGACAGGTCTAGTGTCAGGGTTAGGGTCAGGGTCAGGCTTAGTTTCATGGTTATGGTAAGGTCAGCTTTATGTTTAGATTCTTTTTTATGAGTAGGTTCAGGATCAGGGTTAGCTTTAGGGTTACGATTCTGATTAAGATTAAGGATTGGGTCAGAGTTAGGTTTACACTCAGGGTTAGGGTCAGTGTTAAGGTCAAGGCCAGGGTCAGGTTTAAGGTTAAGCTCTGACATAGGCAAACTTCAGAGTTAGGGTTATGATCAGCGTCAGGATTATTGTTAAAGTGGGTTTAGGGTTAGGGTTAGAGGTAGGTTGAGGTTTAGGGTTAGACCGGGTTAAGGTCAGTGTCAGCGATTATGTTAGGTGTTAGTTTTAGGGTTAGGTTCACCGTTAGGTTTCGGGTCAGGGCCCGTGTTAGTGTCAGGTTCAGGGTTACGTTTAGGGTTAGAGTTAGGGTCAGGCTCACATTCAGTATCAGGGTTATTGTTAGGGTCGTGGTCAGGGTCACTGTTAGGGTCAGGGTTACGTTTATGGTCTTCGCCTAGGACAGGGTCAAGGTGAATCTAGGGCCAGTGTCGGGTTTACCATCAGGATCAGGTATTGGTTTAAAGTCCACATTCGGGTCAGTGACAGGGTTATGTAGTGGTCAGTGTTAGGGTCATGGTTAGGTTTAGACTCAGGGCCAGGTTCAGGTATATGGTCAGGGTCTGGTATAGGCAAAGTTCAGGGTTAGGCTTATGATCATAGTCAGGTATAGGGTCAGGGTTATTGTTAAAGTTTAGGGTTTGTGTAAGGGTTAGCGTTTGGTTGACGGTTAGGGTTAGAACATGTTAGGATCAGGGTCCGTGGTAGGTTTGGGGTTACTCTTAAGGTTAGGTTCAGCGATAGGATTCGGGGGAGGGCCCGTGTTAGTGTCAGGGTCAGGGTTACATTTAGGGTTAGAGTTAGGGTCAGGCTCACAGTCAGGGTAAGTTTTAGTGTTCAGGTTAGGGTCGGGGTCACACTTAGGGTCAGGTTTAGGTTTATGTTCATGGTCTGGGTCAGGGTCAGGGTGAAATTTAGCGCCAGTATCCGGTTTAGGGTCAGGTTCAGGTATTGTTTTAAAGTCCATATTCGGGTCACGGACAGGGTTGTGTACTGGTCAATGTTAGTGTCATGGTTAGGATTAGGGTCTGGGTGAGGTTCAGGTGATGTTCATGGACAGGGTCAGGTTTAGGGTCAGGCTTTGGTTTAGGGTCAATGTTCGATTCAGTGTCGCAGTTAGGTTTTCGCGGTAGGGTTTGGGATTGGTGTGAGGGTTAGAGTTAGAAGTAGGTTTATGGTTAGGGTAAGACTTAGGCAGCGTAAGGTCAGGGTTAGGGTTTACTTTAGGGTAGGGGTTAGTGTTAGGTTCAGGGTCAGTGTTAGGTTTAGGTTCAGGGTCCGTATTAGGGTCATGGTTAGGGTTACCTTTAGGTTTAGGGTTAGGGTCAGGCTCACAGTCACGGTCAGGGTTAGGGTTAGGGTCAGGTTTAGGTCAGCATCAGAGTAAGAATTAGGGTCAGGGTCAGGGTCATGGTTAGGTATGCGTCTTGTTTACAATAATATCAATGTTAGGTTTAGGTTCAGGACCACAACTAGGTCAGTGTCACGCTTAGGTTTAGGTTTAGGGTTCAGGTCCGGATCACAGAGGGTCAGGGTCAGGGTCAGGGTCAGGATTTTGGTTAGGATTTGGGGCAGGCTCACAGTCAGTGTCAGGGTCAGGGTTGGTGGTTACTGTTAGGGTGAGCCCCGCTCCTGGGTCATAGACCCATCCATTCAGGGTCTCAGGATAAACCCTGGGCAGAAGGGTGTAGACCCTCCACCCGATCCCACTTAACCAGCCTTAAACTTGGGTGTGAACATGACTTTCCCAACAGACACTTAACCCCTCATCAGCCTGATCCTGCCTGGGGCATCTCCACCCACGATTGCATGGCCAGGTCCTCTTTACACACAGACACAGAGACACCAAGAAGAACACACACACACACACGCACACACACAGAGAGACGGGGAGGAGACCTAGTGTTACACCCGTGGATCAGAAGGTGTGGGACTCTCCTGAATCTGAGTCCCCTGGTGTCACCTTTTGATTTTAGTAGTCAAAGGGCCTGAGGCGTTGGGGAAACCTGATATGACCGGCCAGGGAGGGGACCTGTCTGGCGGGCGAGCTCTCTTCTCCCTACATCCTCTCGGCTTCGTACAGCAGAAGAACATGTGCCTAGAAATGAGCTGGGCAGGGGAGTTTTCTCTGTAATGGGTTGCCTGGATACGTGGGTTCCAATTCCGTTGGGCTCTGTCGTCAGGGAAGTGAGGTCACCACTGCCTGGGGGCTCCTTACCGAACTTCCTGCTGTACCAGAGCTCCCTGAGCCACTGGTCCCCAAGCTGCTCAATGCTCACCCTCCACTCAATGCAGTGCCAATCCAGTGGCCCCCATTCAGCCTCCCCCCAGCCCCTGGCAGGCCTGGGTGCAGCTGTTTTCACCGCTGGAGGGAACAGAGCTGGGTTTAGACTAGGTTAGTGTTAGGGTTAGGGTTAAGAAAGACTTAGGATCAGGGTTAGGGTTAGACGTGCTCTTGGTCAGGGTTAGCGGAAGGCTTAGGGTAGGGGTCAGGATTAGGGTTAGGTTCATGGTTAGGTTTAGGTTCAGGCTCACAGTAGGGTCACGGTTACCGTTATCATCAGAGACAGGGTCAGGGTCAGTGTAGGATGACGGTTAGAAATAGGGTCAGGTTCAGGGTCATGGTCAGATTTAGGGTCAGTTTCAAGTTTTGGTTTGGGGGCAAGGTTCATATCAGGGTCAGGGTTAGGATTGGGACAGGTCTAGTGTCAGGGTTAGGGTCAGGGTCAGGCTTAGGGTTTTTGGTTATGGTAAGGTCAGCTTTATGTTTAGGTTCTGTTTTATGAGTAGGTTCAGGATCAGGGTTAGCTTTAGGCTTAAGATTCTGTTTAGGATCATGGATGGGTCAGAGTTAGGTTTACATTCAGGGTTAGGGTCAGTGTTAATGTCAAGGCCAGGGTCAGGTTTAAGGTTAAGCTCTGACAGAGGCTAAGTTCAGAGTTAGGGTTATGATCAGCGTCAGGATTATTGTTAAAGTGGGGTTAGGGTTAGGGTTAGAGGTAGGTGGAGGGTTCGACCGGGTTAGGGTCAGTGTCAGGGTTAATGTTAGGGGTTAGTTTTAGGATTAGGTTCAGGGTTAGGTTTCGGGTCAGGGCCCGTGTTAGTGTCATGGTCAGGGTTACGTTTAGGGTTAGAGTTAGGGTCAGGCTCACAGTCAGGGTCACTGTTAGTGTTAGGGTCGTGGTCAGGGTCACTGTTAGGGTCAGGGTTAGGTTTATGGTCTTTGCCAGGGTCAAGGTCAGGGTGAAGTGTAGCGCCAGTTTCAGCTTTACGATCAGGATCAGGTTTGGTTTAAAGTCCACATTCGGGTCAGCGACAGGGTTATGTAGTGGTCAGTGGTAGGGTCATGGTTAGGTTTAGGGTCAGGGCCCGGTTCAGGTTTAGGTTCAGGGTATGGTATAGGCAAAGATCATGGTTAGGGTTATGAGCATAATCAGGTATAGGTTCAGGGTTATTGTTAAAGTTTAGGGTTAGTGTTAGTGTTAGCATTTGGTTGACGTTTAGGATTAGAACTTGTTAGGATAAGGGTCCGTGGTAGGGTTAGGGGTTACTCTGAGGGTTAGGTCAGCGATAGGATTCGGGGGAGGGCCTGTGTTAGTGTCAGGTTCAGGGTTACATTTAGGGTTAGAGTTAGTGTAAGGCTCACAGTCCGGGTCAGTTTTAGTGATTGGGTCAGTGTCGGGGTCACTGTTAGGGTCAGGGTTAGGTTTATGGTCATGGTCTAGGTCAGGGTCAGGGTGATGTTTAGCGCCAGTGTCCGGTTTAGGGTCAGGTTCAGGTATTGGTTTAAAGTCCACATTCGGGTCAAGGACAAGGTTATGTAGTATTCATTGTTAGGGTCATGGTTAGGATTAGGGTCAGGGTCAGGGTCAGGTGAAGGTCATGGACAGGGACAGGTTTAGCGTCAGGCTTTGGTTTAGGGTCAATGTTCGGTTCAGTGTCACAGTTAGGTTTTGGCGGTAGTGTTTGCGATTGGGCTTAGGGTTAGAGTTAGAAGTAGGGTTAGGGTTAGGTTTAGGGTTAGTCAGCGTAAGGACAGGGTTAGGGTTTTGTTTAGCGTAGGGGTTAGTGTTAGGGTCAGGGTCAGCGTTAGGTTTAGGTTCAGGGTCCTTATTAGGGTCATGGTTAGAGTTACCTTTAGGTTTAGGGTTAGGGTCAAGCTCACAGTCTCGGTCCGTGTTAGGGTTAGGGTCAGGGTTAGGTCAGCATCAGGGTTAGGATTAGGGTCAGGGTCAGGGTCATGGTTAGGTATGAGTCTTGGTTACAGTAATATCAACGTTAGGTTTAGATTCAGGGTTCACATCAGGGTCAGTGCCAGGCTTAGGTTTATGTTTAGGGTTCAGGTCAGGATTACAGACAGGGTCAGTGTCAGGGTCAGGGTTTGGGTTAGGATTGGGGCAGGCTCACAGTCAGTGTCAGGGTCAGGGTTAGTGGTTACTGTTAGGGTGAGCCCCGCTCCTCGGTCATAGACCCATCCGTTCAGGGTCTCAGGATAAACCCTGGACAGAAGGGTGTAGACCCTCCACCCGATCCCACTTAACCAGCCTTAAACTGGGGTGTGAACATAACTTGCCCACCAGACATCGAAACCCTCATCAGCCTCATCCTGCTTGGGGCATCTCCACTCTCGATGGCATGGTCAGGTCCTCTTTACACACAGACACACAGATACCCAGAGGCACACACACACACACACACACACACACACATACAGAGATGGGGAGGAGACCTAGGGCTACACCGGTTGATCAGAAGGTGTGGGACTCTCTGACTCTGAGTCCCCTGGTGTCACCTTTTGATTTTAGTAGCCAAAGGGCCTGAGGCATTGGGGAAACCTGATATGACCGGCCAGGGAGTGGACGTGTCTGGCGGCCGAGCTCTCTTCTCCCTACATCCTCTCGGCTTCAGTACAGCAGAACAACATGTTGCTTCCTTTAGGATGTGCCTAGAAATGAGCTGGGCAGGGGGTTTTCTCTGTAATGGGTTGCCTGGATACGTAGGTTCCAATTCCGTTGGGCTCTGTCGTCAGGGAAGTGAGGTCACCACTGCCTGGGGGCTCCTTACCGAACTTCCTGCTGTACCAGAGCTCCCTGAGCCGCCGTTCCCCAAACTGCTCAATGCTCACCCTCCACTCAATGCAGTGCCAATCCAGTGGCTCCCATACAGCCTCCCCCCAGACCCTGGCAGGCCTGGGTGCAGCTGTTGTCCCCGCGGCGGAGGCAACGGAGCTGGGTTTAGACTAGTTTAGTGTTAGGGTTAGAGTTAAGAAAGACTTAGGATCAGGGTTAGGGTTAGACGTCTTTGGGGTCAGGGTTAGCGTAAGGCTTAGGGTATGGGTCATGGTTAGGGTTAGGTTCATGGTTAGGTTTAGGGTCAGGCTCACAGGAGGGTCACCGTTAGGGTTACGGTCAGAGTCAGGATCAGGGTCAGTGTTAGTGACGGTTAGGTTTAGGGTCAGGTTCAGGGTCATGGTCAGATTTAGGGTCATGGTCACGTTTAGGTTTGGGGGCAAGGTTCATGTCAGGGTCAGGATTAGGTTTGGGACAGGTTTAGTGTCAGGGTTAGTGTCAGGGTCTGGGTTAGGTTCATGGTTATGGTAATGTCAGCTTTATGTTTAGGTTCTGTTTTATGAGTAGGTTCAGGATCAGGGTTAGCTTTAGGCTTAAGATTCTGTTTGGGATCACGGATTGGGTCTGAGTTAGGTTTACATTCAGGGTTAGTGTCAGTGTTACAGTCAAGGCCAGGGTCAGGTTTAAGGTTAAGCTCTGACATAGGCAAATTTCAGAGTTAGGGTTATGATCAGGGTCAGGGAGAGGGTCAGGATTATTGTTAAAGTGGGGTTAGGGTTAGGGTTAGAGGTAGGTGGTGGGGTTAGACCGGTTTAGGGTCAGTGTCAGGGATAATGTTAGGGGTTAGTTTTAGGGTTAGGTTCAGCATTAGGTTTCGGGTCAGGGCTCGTGTTAGTGTCATGGTCGGGGTTACGTTTAGGGTTAGAGTTAGGGTCAGGCTCACAGTTGTGTCAGGGGTAGTGTTAGGGTCGTGTTCAGGTGAAGGTCTTGGACAGGGTTAGGTTTAGCGTCAGGCTTTGGTTTAGGGTCAAGGTTCGTTTCAGTTTCACAGTTCGCTTTTGGCGGTACGGTTTGGGATTGGGTTAGGGTTTAGAGTTAGAAGTAGGGTTATAATTAGGGTTAGGGTTAGACAGCGTAAGGTTAGGGTTAGGGTTTTGGTTTATTGTAGGGGTTAGTGTTTGGGTACGGTCAGGGTCAGCGTTAGGTTTATGTTCAGGGTCGGTATTAGGGTCATGGTTAGAGTTACCTTTAGGTTTAGGGTTAGGGTCAGGCTCATAGTCACGGTCAGGGTTAGGGTTAGGGTTAGGGTTAGGTCAGCGACAGGTTTAGGATTAGGGTCAGGGTCAGGGTCATGGTTAGGTTTGAGGTTTGAGTTGGTAACAGTAATATCAACGTTATGTTTAGGTTCAGGGTCCACATCAGTGTGAGTGTCAGGCTTAGGTTTAGGTTTAGGGTTCATGTCAGGATCACAGACAGGGTCAGGGTCAGAGTCAGGTTTTGGGTTAGGGTTTGGGGCAGGCTCACAGTCAGTGTCAGGGTCAGGGTTAATGGTTACTGTTAGGGTTAGCCCTGCTCCTGGTTCATGGACCCATCTATTCAGGGTCTCAGGATAAACCCTGGGCAGAAGGGTGTAGACCCTCCACCCGATCCCACTTAACCAGCCTTAAACTGGGTTGTGAACATAACTTGCCCACCAGACATCGAAACCCTCATCAGCCTCATCCTGCTTGGGGCATCTCCACCCATGATGGCATGGCCAGGTCCTCTTTACACACAGACACACAGACACCCAGATGCGCACGCACACACACACACACACACACACACACACACACACACAGAGGAATACTATGCAGCCATCAAAAATGAAATCTTGCTATTTGCAATGACCTTGATGGAACTAGAGGGTATTATGCTAAGTGAAGTAAGTCACTCAGAGAAAGGCAATTATCATATGATCTGTCTGATAGGAGGAATTTGAAAGGCAGGGTAGGGGGTCATGGGAGGTAGGAGGGATAAAATGATACAAGATGGGATGGGGGGAGAGAAACCATAATAGACTTAATCTCACAAAACAAACCGAAGTTTGCGGTGATGGAGGGTTTATGGAGAGGGTGGCTGGGTTATGAACATTGGGGAGGTTATGTGATACGGTGAGTTCTGTGAAATGTGTAACACAGATGAATCACAGACCTGCACCTTTGGGGCAAATAATACATTATATGTTAATTTTAAAAATTTCTCCTGTGCTTCTGCAGTCTGGAGGAGGATGGGCACACATATAAACCCATATAGTGTCTAGTCCACCTGACACCAATAGGACCAATCAGAGTCTCCCTGGGATTGATATGTAAATGACAGGAAGACAAAGTTCTCTCTTTAGGCGAGTGACTGGCCTTGCTGGATGGGATTCAGGAGCTGGCCATGGCCATCTTCCTGGACACTTGAAGAGTCTGACCAGAGAAGAAAGCAGCCATATGGAGACTAGTAAACATGAGACATGGACAAATAGAAAACTGTTTTGCCGGTTTCCAGTCCCTGTTCTTGATTCTGAAATTTTAGTTCTGCAGCTCTTCTTTTTGATTTAAAAAAAAAGTTTTTTTTTAATTTATCTGACAGAGATCACAAGTAGGCAGAGAGGCAAGCAGAGAGAGAGGAGGAAGCAGGCTCCCTGCAGAGCAGAGAGCCCAATGTGGGGCTCGATCCTAGGACCCTGGGATCATGACCTGAGCCGAATGCAGAGGCTTAACCCACTGAGCCACCCAGGTGCCCCATCTTCTTTTGGATTTTTATGAACTTCTGTGGTATCCATACCTACAGGATCCTGGACATTCCTTTTTTTTTTTTGTTTGTTTGCTTGCTTTTCCCTTTTGGTTCCTCCAGTTTTCTTTGGATTGCTGCCACTTGCAAGCAAAGGGTCTTGTAAAAATACCACACCAAGGAAATTCACACGTCCTTAGGAGCTATTGAGTAAGTTCCTGTAGGGGAAGGACACAGTGAGATGCACATTTTAGAGTGATCATCTTTGAATAAGTTTAGAGGATGAATTGGTGTGAGGAGGGGAGGGAAAGGGGCATATTCCTGAAGATGACATGACAGGTTGGAAGGCCGTTATGGTCATTGTGGCAAAGTATGGTGAGTGCCTGAAACAGAAGAGAAAAGGGGGAAAGATTAAACTTACACAAGGTGAGAAGACTAATGAGACTTTATGAAATCTGAGTTTGTGAAATCGGATATTGCTAGGCTTTTAGCACACTTACTTTGGGATCTAATCTTCAAAAATATTTAAATATCTCTGGTGGTTGACAACACCATCGTCCTTCCAGTGATTAAGAACTCTGAAATCTTAATCTGGCCTGGGCTGTAGAATGTCAGCTGCGGCTTGAGCACAATGAAAAGCCATTGAAGGGTTTTACACTGGTGGGTGGAGGGTGGTCACGGGATTTCTTTTGCATTTTTAAAATCTCATTTTTGGCTGCTGTTTAAAGAATGGATAGAGAAAAGGCAAAAATAGTAACAAATCATTCTCCAATATTTATGGAACATCTACTATGTGTCAGGTACTGTTCTAAACCCTAAAGACAGAATAGTTAACAAGAGACAAAATAAATTTGATGTCCTCTTGGAGTTTTCATTTTAGTTGTTGAGTGAGAAATGAATCAAATAAATATACATACATATCAGGGGTTGATGTGGGGTAGGAAGGAAACTAAGCTGAGTGAGTGGACATGGGGTGTGGGGTTTAGGGGAGCAGGTTGGAATTTTCTATGGGACTGTGTAAGGGAAGTCTCCCTCATTTGAGGAAAGACTTGGAGGAAATTAAGGAACGAGCAGTTGTGCTGTTTGGAGAAGAGCATCCCACACAAAGCAAACAGTAAGCCCAAGGTGGGAGCACATCTGGTGTGTTTAAAGAATGACACAGCGACCAATAATGCTGGGCAAAAAATGAGCAAGACGGCAAGTGGTAGTGAAAGATCCTGGAGCCGCACCCAAGAATCAAACAGCACGCCTCCACTAGATGCAAACTGCAAGAGGTTTATTGGTTACACAGGCGCCTGCGGACGCATCAGCCTTTGTGGGCTGAGCGCGCCAGACTAAGTTGGGGAGCAGATTATATAGGAAGGGTTGGGGGGTAGCGGGAAGCAAGCTTACAGAAGCAGATGCATGGTTACAGGGATCTGATTGGTTAATTAGTCAGGCGTTGGGTTTAAGGCAAGGACACAGCCGTTTGTTCTGGCGGGCCTTGCCTCAGCACTCTGGAAATTCCCAGGTACACTCTATTCCTCATTTGTCTTTTCTTTTGACAGACCGGGTGATCACAGACAATAGACATCCTGGTATGTGTTTCCATCTGGCTATGGGGACAATCAAGCCTTCAGCAAGGGGAGAGGGGGTGCTGTGGGGACTTCAGGTTATTTAAACAAGCCTTTAGCAAGGGGAGAGGGGTCTTTCATTCCCCCCTTTTTCTTTATCATGGATAGAATCCTATATACATTCGCTTTGTTTATCAAGTAAGTCAGTTTGAGAGCCGGTTTTGTTTAATTAGTTGATATTGCTGTGTCAGTACCATTGTCTGGATTACTGACAAGCGATCTTTTACAAACTGTACGAGTTTATTTAAGATACAAGGGCCGATTGAAAATTGGGCTATTGATAAAGTAACTTCTTTGTTGTAATCTCAAGGACATTTGCAAACCAAGGGAGGCTCCTATCTTGCAGGATTGTGATCTTAGCAAGTCAACTATTTATCATTTTATGGCAGTCAGGGGTGCCTGAGGAATGCTACACATATGGAGGGGAGCGGGTGAAGGGGGGATGCCAGGCGCCAGCTTTTAAAGACCCTTAAATTTTTAAGGTGGTTGAAGGTGGAAGGTCTCATCTTCTATAACTTCTTCGTGCTGAATAGGGGCGTAGAGCTGTCCCTCCCTACTGGGGTTAATATTGATCAGGGTAGGAATGTATAAGGGAGTTTTCAAAAAGGTGGAGGCAGCTGAATCCAGCGCTGACAGTGAAGAGGTGTTTCTTGCGCGCGACAAGGATCGTCTGTCGTGGTGTAGTCATTGTAGCAATGGAGTCTCGACACCAAGTAGAGAAACATGGAACAAAGCAACATATTAAGGTTAATAAGGCGATAAGAATGAGAAGCCCAAAAAGGAGATTCGGTCATAGTCCTCCTTCAAACCAGGAACTTAACCATTTACTGAGAGAGAGAGGAGGATCTTGTAGGCCTTAATTTGGGTATTCATATCCTTTATTAGTCCTGTGACATTTTTGTGATAGTCTGGGATATACACACAACATTCTGTCTTGATAATTGCACATGTGCTACCTTGGGCTGCTGTCAGGACATCTAAGGCCATCCTATTTTGTAGGACTGCCTTGCATATCTGTGACACTTTGGTATTAAGCTGGGAGATGCTATTTAGTGAATCATTGAGTGCCTTTGTAGTATATTTATTAAGGGCTTCTTCATGCCACATGATATCCCCTAGTCCCGCAGATGGAACAAAAATGGATGCTAAGTGATCATACCATTTAAAAACAGATCGTGCCCATGATTCCAGGAAAATCCCCTTTTCGTCCAAATCGCTCCATGGGCATGTGGTACCAGGAAGGCATATTTGGAGTCAGTATACATGTTAATTCTTAGGCTTTGGCAATTGCAAAGTGCTAGTGAGCACTATGGCACACCTAGCTTTTCTTCTTCTTTCTATGAAAACCATTTTCATCAGAAAACCAACTGTCATTTGTAATTTTAACAGGGGCATCTTAAACCTGGCCATATAGAATAAGCTAGATTAATAATCTCTGAACATTTTTGCTCTATAGAGAAAGATGTACAGTGGTCAGGTTCAGCCATACAGGTAACTAGGTTTAAAGTTTGACAAATTTTAAGTTTTATTTCTGGCATCTCTGTTAGTGTAGCCCAGTATTTAATAAGTTGGCCTCCATCATCCATTGGTGGCCTTTGGCTACTAAGACAAATCTGGACCTGATGTGACATTATTACAGTTAGGGACTGTCCCATAGTGAGCTTTGAGGCTCTTTTATGAGGGCTGTTTTAGGTTTTGCTAAAGCATCTGTTTGCAATTGCACCTCAATGGAGGTGGCCTCTAGATAAATATGACTAAGGGATGAAACCAATAAGAAGACCTTTGAGTCATCCAACCTTAACAATATCCTAATTACAGAGGATCATTGTCAAGTGGGAGAAGGGTGCGGTATGCTGGCTTTTAGGCAATTTCATTATTCCAGTTGTTTAATCATGTGCCGTGGGGTCTGCTAATATCCCCACAAAATAATAAGATTGACTAAAGAAGCTATTGTACAAGTTCCCTGAAGCTTACCTCAAATTGTTTAGCTTAGGTAAACAAACATTTAAAGACAATCAAATCTAGAATTTAACATCCATAAAGGTGTGTTACAAAAATAGAATTTTTCTCTCTAAAATAACCCTCATTTACAGAGATAGCAAAAAATCAGGACTAATTCACTTGTGAAACAAGTTTAGTTTTGACAAACTTGGCCTATTATTTACATAAGCTCAGCAAGAACAATAAGTGTGATCAATAGATCTTTTAGCATCTGCTTTGCTGGAACTTTTAATAAGGAATCTCTAGGTTGAACTTTTAGTAGCCTCTCTGGGCCAGAAGCCAAGCCCTGTACTGGCCATCAGGCATGCCTGCAATACCTGTCGATTTGGGCGAATTTCTCATTGGGGAATTCCTCTTCTGAGACCGCACCTACCAAGGAGTGACATTCTTTACTCACCTGGTGAGGCTGCTGGGAACTCTGTAAGCAAGGTATCAGGCCAACAGTCCCAAGGGGCTTTATGGCTCTAGGTTTTATAAAGTCAACCTTAGTTCCTTTAAACTGTCTGGTTATATCCGAGTCTTTTTAAATATGACATTCCAGCCAAAGCCTTGGTAAAATAAACCGTGTTTCCAACTCTTTCCTGTTACAAGGAGAACAGATCTTCTTATTGGACTTATGCAAATGACTGACTGTCATGGAAGAATGCTTACTTACTGAGACCTTTTGGTTTCAGAGGGTTCAGATAGAGAGAAAAGCTTGAATGCTTTGAGCTCTTTTATAAATGAGCACTTTTACATCTCTATAAGTTACAGATAACTAGGAGGAAGTATCCCTAGTCTGGAAGAGCAAACATCAGAGAGAACCAGCAATGTTTAAAGTAAGACAAAACATTAAGAGATATAACATTATAATTTTTTAGTTCATTTAGTCCCGTGTTACCAAATCTAGTGAATGCAGCTTTAGTCAGTTTTGGAAATTTTTACCCATTTCAGTTTTAGGATTTTCAAGTATATCAAATATCTGTATTTGTCCTGAAAGTCCTTTATAGGAATCTCCTTGAAAATAAAACTCATTTTATAAGAGAATTAAAACAATTATAAATGACAAAAACTCAGAATGGATATGGTTAAAGCTAAAGAGACACGGGAGTTTACAATTTAGCTGCAAGGAAATCAGGTTATTTTTGTGATACATAACATTTCCATAATTACAGTATCAAGCGATGATCTCTCAAAACATTAAAACTTTAGGAAGTGCGTAGAATCTCTAGAATAGTTATAGTATTTTCCCAAATGTAATCCAAGGTTTATCATCGGTTCAGTAGTAGTATTTCATGAGCAACTTCATATATTAAGGAAAAGCCTGAGTTATAGAGATTTTACAATTTAAATCTTGTCAACATTTGCTAAGATCTCAGAAAGTTTTGAAGCACATGCCTAAATATAATTAGGGATGTTAAACACCTGATAAAACAAAACATAGAAACTGGTTTTTCTGGGCAGGCAAAGAGGAAATCACTTACATTCCCGTAACAGGAGATCAATTAATCTAAGAAAACTTTGTCCTTTGAACAGAGAATTTTAGTCTTGTACTAATGTAATGTACTTTTAAAACCCATTTATTTAGTCTATTTTAGCCCGTTCTGACCATAGCTAAAATTCCTTTTCTGAAGATTTCCCTTTATAAATCTTTTATAACTTTCCTTTGCATTCAGGTCTTGTCCTAAGCCATTTCTTTCTAAGCAACCATCTCATTTAGGATAAAATTACCTTCCCTTACCTTCAACAAAATGTATTCCCATTCCTTAATTTTTTTTTACTTATCATCTACTTTCCTACAGAGTTTCCCTTATTTCCATCAGTCTTAGTTACACTAAGCAGAATTTGATACTCTTAGAAACACCTTAATCTCTAGTGAAGACTAAGTATTAACCAATTGTGAACTGTTACAACAGAATTCTTCAGGTGGCAAATTTATGAATCAGTTAAGTGGCAAACAAGTTTACCAACAGATTTAAATACTCTTAGTTTCTTTGCAGTAAGAAGTCAAAAGCACAAACCTATATCCAGTAATTAATGACCTAGCATTTTATCCTGCTTGGTTAAGACCTAGATGTTTATAATTCAATTTTATTTGTCATCCAAGCAAAACTTTAAAGCTTTCAGATTATCAAAGACATTGAAAGCGACTTCAGCAATTACCCATTAGAACTTTGAGACAGACAACCACCAGTTTAGTTATTTCTTTGCTAACAAATTTTAATAAATAACATGAGCTTATTTGACCTTCCGTAAACTTCGAAGTTTCACATTTACTGCTGATAACTTAAAAGACGGGTCTTATTTTAATTAAACCAACAAACTTAGTTCCAACACTGATTTACGTTCCATCTGGACCCACTCCACTTTGAATGTTTACCTGAGACATGGTTGGGAAGATCTGGAGTGAGGGGGTGTTAGGTCCAGGGGGTGCTCTTCTTGCTCCTTGACAATGAAGAGAGAAGGAGCTGTGGTGTATGATCTAGAGGCCAGTCATGCAGGCTGCACACATGTTGGTATAGAAATAGGAGAAGAGGGAAACAGAAGAAAGAAAGTGCTGCCAGGAGGCAGAGAAAGGATTCCCAGTTTTGGAGCTCCTAAGCCACAACAGAGGAGCAGATGCCATGCTTTTTTTCATTAGCCAGGGGGGGAGGGGCTGGCAGTCCAAGTCAGGCCAGAGAACACAGGGAAACCTCCCCGAAACAAAGAGTTTCGGCAGCTGCTTGGGAATATTCCCTATAGTCTCTGTCCCGAGTCAGACCAACCCCAGTTGGCTTCAGTTATAGCCATCAACATAGGAAGTGAGTGAGGGAGAAAGCTCCCACATGTATTAGGAAAAAACAGAGAGAAGTAAAGCCAGAGTCCCCTTTGCTAGGGCTGGCCCAGCAACCTGGGTTTATCCAATATGTCAGGAGGAAATTTACTAGCTGACTCATTGAATCTGGTTTTAGTTCTTAATACCTATCTTTTATATTTCCTTCCGATATGTATGATGTTGCAGACAAGGGGAGGGGGACCTTTCAGGTGCTGTCCTGCTCGCGTCCCTCGTGGGAACTTAGGAGCGTCTTAGTTAAGGTCTATCCATATAAACCCCAGACCAGGCTACTCCATGGAGTAGATGACCATTATGCCGTATGACGCTCCGCGAGACTCAGGGTGCAGCCCACTCAGAATCCATAGCCAAAGGCAGTGGAGCCACATAAACATTCATACAGTCAGGCATTCCTCAGATTCAAACGGATCAGACATTTTTCCCTAAACAGAATGTTACCTTCATAACTGAAACAAAGAACATATAGACACTTAGGACGTCGACAGGACAGCCTGGACACAAGAGACAAAAATAGAAATTGCTGTGCGGGTTCGGTTCAGAAATCGAGACTACGGGTTATGGTCAGGAGGAACGCGAGATCCTCTCTGACCGACAGGTGGCCCAAGATAATGGCCCTCTTAGGAAACCCCAAGGCGTCTCCTAGAGTAAACTGAAACCCCCGAGGCGTCCCTCGGTTGCAGCAGGGGAGAAGTCTGAGTTCGTCAACTCCTTCTCAGCCTGCCCAAAAATACGGAGCAACAACGTTGTTGTACGGAACAGGAAAACAGACAAACAGAGAGACAGAGACATGAATGACAGAGACACGGATACTGGCCAGCTTACCTCCTGGGTGGGGACCGGCTAGAGTCTTGGGTGGGACTTCAAGAGATCTCGGTGGGACCTCCAAATGAAAGACCCTGGTGCCGCACCCAAGAATCAAACAGCACGCCTCCACTGGATGCAAACTGCAAGAGGTTTATTGGTTACACAGGCGCCTGTGGATGCATCAGCCTTTGTGGGCTGAGCGCGCCAGGCTAAGTTGGGGAGCAGATTATATAGGGCAGGGTTGGGGTGGCGGGAAGCAAGCTTACAGAAGCAGATGCATGGTTACAGGGATCTGATTGGTTAATTAGTCAGGCATTGGGTTTAAGGCAAGGACACAGCCATTTGTTCTGGCGGGCCTTGCCTCAGCACTCTGGAAATTCCCAGGTACACTCTATTCCTCATTTGTCTTTTCTTTTGACAGACCGGGTGATCACAAACAATAGACATCCTGGTATGTGTTTCCATCCAGCTATGGGGACAATAAAGCCTTCAGCAAGGGGAGAGGGGTCTTTCAGTAGGAGGTAGGTAAGGAAGGTAGTGGGGTCAGATCACATAAAGTATTCAAGGCCATTGTAAAGATTTGCCTTTAACTTTGTGCCAGATGGGAAGAGCTTGGATGGTTTTGAAGAGGCTTGACTTGATTTAGATTAGAAAAGGATCAGGGCGCCTGGGTGGCTCAGTGGGTTAAGCCTCTGCCTTCAGCTCAGGTCATGGCCTCGGGGTCCTGGCATCGAGCCCTGCATTGGGCTCTCTGCTCATCCCTTTCCCACTGCCTGCCTCTCTGCCTACATGGATCTCTCTCTCGCTCTGTCAAATAAAATAATTAAAATCTTAAAGAGAAAAGAAAAGAATCACTCAGGCTGCTGTGTGCAGAACGGACTTGTGGGGTTGTGGGGTGGGGATGCTACTTGCATTAATGTAGACTGAGATTTCTATACTGCTGGCATTTGGGGCCACATTCATTTTTGTTATGGGGAGCTGTCCTGTGCACTGACCACTAGATCGCAGGAGCGCCCTTTCCCACTCTCAAGTTGTGACAACGAAAAGTGTGTCCAGACTCTGTCAAAATCCCCTGGGGGGGAGCAGGTACACAAAAACTCTCCTGGTTGAGGACCACCGATTTGGGTGAGAAGGGGTATTGGCCCAGACCAGAGCAGTAGATGCAGGTGTGGGGAGAAGGGGGGAGATTCTGGGTGTATATTGAAGACAAAACATGCAGGATTTGTAAATATATTAAGTGTGGAGTGTGCAGAAAAGACAAGAGATGGGATGATTTTACAATTTTGGGGGCCCGAGGCCCTGGAACAGTGACGTTACCACTTGCTAACATGGAAAAGACGACAGGAGAAGCAAGTTTGATGGGCAAACAGGTGTTTGTTTCTGGAAATGGTGGCTGAATCCACATGGGGATCCCCAACCAGCAGCTGAACACACGAGTCTGGCATTCATGGGTGAGGTCCAGGCTGGAGGCACAAATATGAGCACCGTTAGGACATAGGGTTCAAGCTCTGAGAAGAAGTGGGCTTACCTACGCAGTGAGTATGGACAGAGGTGTGTTTGGCAACATGATAAGTCAGCTTCATGATATCTGTCCCCTGGTATTTGTCCTGTGAGTATGGATGGGAGTGTGTATGGGACTTAGGACTTGCTTTTAACCAGTAGAATTTGGCAAGGTAAGAAGATGTCACTATTATGATCTCATTATATTAAATCAGACTGTTTTACTGATTGGAGTGAGAGGCTGTCCTGGACTTGAAGAAGCAAAGAGCCAAGTTCAGAATCACCTGTGGAGAGAGTTATATGGCAGGAAACCGCAAGCAGACTCTGGGGGCTGAGGATGGTTTCCAGTTAACAGCCTGGAGAATCTCCCTGGCCCACCCCAGCATGGGCTGCCCCCCAAATCACACAGCTACAAGGAAATGAGTTCTTCCAACAACCCAAGTGAGTTTGGAAGCAGAGCCTTCCCTAGTGGAACCTGCAGGTGAGAACACAGCTTGGTGGGTGCCTTCTCTCCTCCTTTGAGTGAGACCCAGAGCCAAGGACCCTGGTTAAGCTGTGTCTGGCCTCCTGACAGCTAGAGATGGTAGGATAGTAAACTGAGCTGTTTAAAGTTACTAAACTTGTTATTATTTGTTATGAAGTAACTATTAAAAACAAAACAAGAGGCCCAAAATGGAGTTGCTTATGCTAATCCCCATGTCCCCCAAACCAGACTTAATTATGATTTCAGCTGTCCCAGAAATGGAATCTGAGCCCAGGCAAGCAGACACCACCTGATCCCCACTCCCTCGGACCCCTGCCATCCCCAGAAGCCAAGTCACCTGGCCATAAACCAACCTGCCTTGTTTGCCTGACGTGACTTCCTTGCTCCTCCTCTCTTCTGCCTATAAAAGTCTTTCATTTTGTACTGCTCCTCTGAGCTCCTTTCAGTCTGCAAGCAGGATGCTGCCCATTTCGTGAATCATTGAATAAAGCCAATAGGTTCTTTAAAATGTATTCAGCTGAAATTTTTTTTTTTTTAACACAACAGAAAACTCAAGCAGAAGGTCCGAGTCCCAGAGCACAGGACTGATGTCTAAAGGTCAGGAAGCTCAACAAAACCCAGCCAAGAAAGGAGCCATCATCACTGACCAGTGTGGAAGAGGAAGGGAGAGCCAACATCACGATGAAAAAGATAGAATATTTCCAGAGAAGTGGAGGGACTTCTATGTCTATAGGACTGACAGGTTGAGTCATTTGGATCTGAAAGTTAATCATTGGATTTGGCAACTTGGCGGTGATTAGCGATCTTGTAAAATATCTGTGTAGGTGTAGTCGTGGGACCAATGACTGTTAACAGTGTCTGAAGTGCAAAAAAAAAAAAAAAAAATTCAGGGTTTGGATTCAAATGGGAGCAGTGGATATAAAGAGCAGTGAGCAAGTCTGACTTCTGTTTTGGAGGTCAAATCAGTTGGTTTTGCTGATGGATTAGATACGAGAAAAGGGAGGGGGGGGGAATTTATCGCAGGGGCTGAGGCTTTAGCCAGTAGGAGGTGGGGATGCTGTTTACTAAGATGGGGAGACTGGGACAGGAGCAGGTTGAGGAGGGATCAGGATAGAATTCATGGTGAAAATAAGACTCCTGTTACATATTCATGGAGAAATATGCTGCAGGCAGTTGGCCATGTGAATCTCAGCTCCAAGGGCGGGTTAGGATTAAAGACTAGTCTCCGCATGGGCAGTTGTCTTTTGGAGATGACGCAAAACCTCTGGTTGGAGAAGCATTCAGGGTCCGTGTGCCACCGCCCCGTGCCATGGTCCTCCATGCACACAAACCCACATTAGGACCCATCCGCAGGAGAGTCCATTTCAACTCAGCCCCCTCCGTTGCTCCCCTAGAGCTAGCATATCAAAACTGTCTATTAACTAGGAGACAGTTAGAATCGAAGCAGTCTGCCCAGGGTTCCATCCTTCGATCCCTGCTTTGCTGTCGTTCCGTATGAAACATCCTGGAGCGATCCAACAGATCTCAATTGTTGATCAGAAAAAATCCTTGTGGCTTGGAGCATATCCCAACTCCCCTCCTGGGTAAACCTCCATGGCCTCGAGATGCTGCCCCCTTCAAGAAAGGGCCATAATGGACAGAAACTCCAACCTGAGCCTAGGTCTGAACCTCTCCCTGACTTCAGATGCAGGAAGTCCCGATTCAGATCTGCAGAGAGTGCCTGCCGTGCCCTCGTCCCGAAACCTACGCCTAACTTGTGTTCTTATTCTTCTGTCCTCACACTCCTTGCCCAAAGGGCATCCAGTTTGGGAATTCCGGAGCCACAAAGCAGCACTCTGCCTGCCCTCCAGAAGAAAAACGTTGCCCTTGGGGCTACCCAGAAACGCTAAATGAGGATCAAGCTGCACGGCACTCGACTCTCCCCCAATTATACAATATACCCTGAAAACTAATGCCTGGTCTGACGCAGCCTAGGCCTGAACCTCCCGACCAACACTCAGCGAGCTGGCTCCACACTGAGCACGTCGGACCTGACATGGACTTAAGTCGTCATCTCTTACCAAGCTCGGGTTTCAGACTATACAACCTAGACCTTAACTCCAATCACGGCCCAGCGGTGAAAGAGATGAAAAAATCAGAACTACTACTTCCCCATGGCAAGAATCCATGTGGTTGGCATGGAGCCCAACGTTCAGTGTAGGAGCAACAGTGTGGACCATGATTCCCGCCCATGCTTGAGCGCCTAGAAGGCATAAACACACATTGTGACCCTCAGCGTGAGTTCTGTCCTCAAGGAAGGCCTCTCAGTGGCTGGAAGTAACCATAGTTCGGTTTGTCCATTCCCCCCACCCCAGGGCTCGGCTTTGAAATCCCTCTTTTGGTGGGAAACCTGAGGTAACCAAACTGAAAGGACTCCTCCCATCCCCAAGATGGACCCAAAACAATTGGGTTCGTGCCGAATCCACAGAGAGGAAGACTTGTCCATGGCCCATGAGGCCTCCTCGACATTCCACGGCCATTGTTGACACAAAATCCAGAGACAAAAGCCTGAATAAATGCCTCACACTCACTCTTTCTTCATATCCCCCGAAGAGTTCTCCTCACGGTCTGTAGATCGGGCCTGCCATACTTACGTCCCCAAACGTAAGCCGAGTTAGTGTTTTCAGACTTCTATCCCACACACTCCTGGCCCACACACCCTCCAGGCTGGGGCCCCTGGAGCCACACATCAGGTCTGTGCCTGCCCACTCCACTGGAATTCTGCCCATTCACTTGACCACACGCCTCCAAATTAGGAGAAACCTCCACAGTCCCTGAAGCCATCCCATTTGTGTAGGCCGCCCGGGACAAACAAGGGCGTTTGACAACAGCTGAGCATCTACCTCCACTCATACCGTAGTTGGATGGCACCAGGGTAGTACATTGAACCTCACAGGTCCCTAGGCCGTAATCGGATCCATTGCTTTGGTTTCCAAGCATCTCTCCACAGAGGCGTGTTTTCAAATATACCAGCATGTGGGGGTTTCCGGAGGCAAATCTTGTCTCGACATGGGAAAATAGCAGGCTGGAACTGTGTCAAAACTTCCGGTTAGGAGAATCCTTCAGGGCCCGGTGCCACCACCCCTTTCCAAGGTCTCCATGGACACAAACCCACATTAGGATCCATCCGCAGGAGAGTCCATTTCAACTCTGGCTTCTCGGTTGCTCCCCCAGAGCCAGCAGATAGAACCTGTCTTGTCGCTAGGAGACAATTGAGATGCGAGGCGGGTTGCCCAGGGCTCCGTCCTTAGAACCCTGCTCTGGCGTCGTTCCATATGGAACGTCCTGGACCCATCCGAATGGTCTCAAATGTCCTGCAGAAGGAATCCTTGCGTTTTGGAGCATCTCACAACTCCCAACGTGGGAAAACCGTGATGGCTTTCTGAAGCCCCCACCCCCTTTCTGAAGGGGAAATCATGGACAGGAACTCCAACCTGAGCCAACGTCTGATCCTCGCCCTGAATTCAGATGCACGACATCTCGATTCAGCTCTGCAGAGTGTGCCGGCCTTGCCCTCGCCCTTAAACCTATGTGAAACTTCTGTTCTCCAATGTCCGTCCTCACACTCCTGGCCCCCAAGACCTCACGTTTGGCAATTCTGGACCCACAAGGCAGCACTCTGCCTGCCCTCCAGAAAAAAAAAAAAACAAAATGTTGCCCTATGGAGCTTCCCAGGCACCCCAAATGAGGATAGACCTACACGGCACCCTTCTGTACACAAATTATATCGACAAAATCTGGGCACTAATACACTGTCTGACACAGCCTGAGCCCGGACTTCCTGACCAACACCCAGACAGCTGACCGCACACTGAGCACAACAGACCCGCCATGGCCTTAGCTCGTCATCTATTCCCAACCTAGCTTCTCAGGCTTCAGAACATAGAACTTAACTCCACACCCTGCCAAGGGGTGAATGTGATACGGAAATCAGATCTCCTCCTTCCCTGTGGCAAGAAACCTTGTGGTTGGCATGTTGTCCCACGTTCAGTGTAGGAGAAACCAGCGTTCACCATGAGGCACCGCCCATGCTTGAGTACGAAGAGGGCACAAACACGCATTGTGACCCTCAGCGTGAGTCCTGTCCTCTAGTAAGTCCTCTCAGTGGCTGGACCATTAGACGTCATAATGGGCTTGCCATGCCCCTAGGACCCAAGTTTTAACCAGCTTTCTGGTGGTCCAGTGGCCCCTCCCCAGGGCTCTGCTCTGGAAACTCTCTTTTGGTGGGACACCTGAGGTAAAAAAAAAAAACAAACTGACCTCTCCCGTCTCAAAGAATAACCCCAAACTCTTGGGATCGGGCCAAATGCCCAGAGAGGAAGACTCGTCCATGGCGCATAAGGCCACCCGGACATTCCACGGCCAACAGTGACACAATATCCATAGAGACAAAATCTGGAGCAAGCGTCTCACACTCACCCCCTTGTTCATATCCTGAAGAGTTCTCCTCACGGTCTGTAGATCAGTCCTGCAATACCTACGACCTGAAACCTAAGCCGAGTTTGTGTATTCAGACAACTGTCCCCCCACAGCCCTGGCCCACAAAACCTACAGGCACAGGTTCTTGGAGCCAAACCTGAGGACTGTCCCTGGGAATTCTGCCTATTCCATTGGCCACAAACCTAGAAATAGGATGATAAACGTCAAAAGTGCCCGGGGCCATCCCAATAGTGTTGACTGCCCAGGAAAAACAAGGGCGGTCTGACACCGGTTGAGCATCTACCTGCACCTAGACCCGTGGACAGATGTCTCCAGAGGTATATCGGAATGAACAGGCCCCTAGATCCTAATCGGATCCATTGCTTTTTTTGTCCAGGCATCTCTCCTCAGAGGCCTGGATTCCAATAGCAGCATATGGCTGTTTCTTGAGGCACCCATCAGAACAAATCTCGTCTCCACGTGGGAATCTTGTACGTTGGAGCTGTGTCAAAGCCTCTGGTTAGGAGAACCCTTCAGGGACCCTGTGCCACTGCCTCATTCCAAGGTCTCCAAGGACACAAACCCACATTAGGACCCATCCACTAGAGAGTCCATTTCAACTCAACCCTCTCAGTTTCTCCCCCAGATCCAGCAGATCTAACCTGTCTTGTCACCAGGACACAAGAGGAATGAGAGTTGGGCTTTCCAGCCATCCATCCTTAGAACCCTACTCGGAATTGATCCGTATGGGAAGTCCTGGATCCAACCAAACAGGTCTCAATCGTCCTGCAGAAGAATCTTTACGGTTTGGAGCATCTCACAACTCCCATCGTGGGGAAAATTCCATGGCCTCGTGATCCACCACCTCTTCATGAAGAGGGCCATAAGGGACAGAAACTCCAACCTGAGCGTTCGTCAGATCCTCACCTGATTTCAGATGCACGAGATCTCGATTCAGCTCTGCAGAGCGTACATGCCATGCCCTCGCCCAGAAACCTAAGGTTGCTTGTGTTCTCAGACTTCTGTCCTCAACTCCTGGCCCACAAGCCCTCCAGTTTGGCAATTCCAGAACTACAACGTAGCCCTCTGCCTGCCCTCCAGAAAAAAAAACATTAGCCTCTGGGGCTAACCAGAAACCCCAAATGAGGATCAACCTTTTCGCCACTTGACTGTACCCCAATTCTACAGGATGCCCTGGGCACTCATGCCCTTTCTGTCACAGCCTGAGCCTGGACCTCCCGACCCACACCCAGCCAGCTGGACTCACACTGAACACATTGGACCTGCCAAAGCCTTAGGTCGTCATCTCTTCCCAACTTCGTTTTTCAGGCTTCAGAACCTAGACGTTTTCTCCAATCACTGCCCAGGGTGAGCATGAGGCAGAAATCAGAAATCCTTCCCCATGGCAAGAAATCTTGGGTTTGGCGTGTTGCCCAACATTCAGTGTAGTTTATGGCAGTGTGGCCCTTTGTCCTCGCCATGTTTGAGGGCCGCGTTGGTCACAAATACGCGTTGTGACCCTCAGCGTGAGCCCAGTCCCCAAGTAAGGTCTCTCAGTGGCTGGACCAAGAGACGGCATGTTGGGCTTGCCATGCCCCTAGGCCCCAATTTTTAATCATAGTTCGTGTTGTCCATTCGCCCCTCCCCAGTGCTCTGCTTTAGAATGAGGTTACCAAACTGAAAGGACTCCTCCCATCCCACAGATTGACCCCCAAATTGGGATCGGGCCAAATCCACAGAGAGGAAGACTCATCCGTGGCCCATGAGGCCTCCCTGACATTCCACGCCCATCGTTGACACAAAATCCAGAGACAAAGCCTGAATAAGCGCCTCGCACTCGCTCTTTCCTCATATCCCAAAGACTTCCCCTCACGGTCTGTAGATCGGGACTGCCATACCTAGGTCCCCAAAACAAGCCGAGTGTGTGTTTTCAGACTTCTATCCCCACATTCCTGGCTTCCATACCCTCCATCCTGGGGACCCTGCAGCCACACAACAGGTCCATGCCTCTCAACTCCATGGGAATTCTGCCCATTCCATTGACCACAATCATACAAACGAGGAGAAACCTCCAAAGTCCCCAAGGCCATCCCAATAGCATAGAACGCCCAGGACAAACAAGGGCTGCCTGAATCCAGCTGAGCATCCATCTCCACTCATGCTGTAGATGGATGTCCCCAGAGAAGGAGATTGAACGGGACAGGGCCCTAGGCCCTAATGGGGCCCATTGTTTTGGTTTCCTGCTATCTCTCATCAGAGGCCTGGTTTCAAATATCAGCATGTGGGGCTTTCCTGAGGCACCAATCAGATCAAATCTAGTCTCCGCATGGGAAAGTTGTCTTTTGGAGATGACGCAAAACCTCTGGTTAGGAGAAGCATTCAGGGTCCGTGTGCCACCGCCCCGTGCCATGGTCTCCATGCACACAAACCCACATTAGGACCCATCCGCAGGAGAGTCCATTTCAACTCAGCCCCCTCCGTTGCTCCCCTAGAGCTAGCATATCAAAACTGTCTATTAACTAGGAGACAGTTAGAATCGAAGCAGTCTGCCCAGGGTTCCATCCTTCGATCCCTGCATTGCTGTCATTCCGTATGAAACATCCTGGAGCGATCCAACAGATCTCAATTGTTGATCAGAAAAAATCCTTGTGGCTTGGAGCATATCCCAACTCCCCTCCTGGGTAAACCTCCATGGCCTCGAGATGCTGCCCCCTTCAAGAAAGGGCCATAATGGACAGAAACTCCAACCTGAGCCTAGGTCTGAACCTCTCCCTGACTTCAGATGCAGGAAGTCCCGATTCAGATCTGCAGAGAGTGCCTGCCGTGCCCTCGTCCCGAAACCTACGCCTAACTTGTGTTCTTATTCTTCTGTCCTCACACTCCTTGCCCAAAGGGCATCCAGTTTGGGAATTCCGGAGCCACAAAGCAGCACTCTGCCTGCCCTCCAGAAGAAAAAACGTTGCCCTTGGGGCTACCCAGAAACGCTAAATGAGGATCATTCTGCACGGCACTCGACTCTCCCCCAATTATACAATATACCCTGAAAACTAATGCCTGGTCTGATGCAGCCTAGGCCTGAACCTCCCGACCAACACTCAGCGAGCTGGCTCCACACTGAGCACGTCGGACCTGACATGGACTTAAGTCGTCATCTCTTACCAAGCTCGGGTTTCAGACTATACAACCTAGACCTTAACTCCAATCACGGCCCAGCGGTGAAAGAGATGAAAAAATCAGAACTACTACTTTCCCCATGGCAAGAATCCATGTGGTTGGCATGGAGCCCAACGTTCAGTGTAGGAGCAACAGTGTGGACCATGATTCCCGCCCATGCTTGAGCGCCTAGAAGGCATAAACACACATTGTGACCCTCAGCGTGAGTTCTGTCCTCAAGGAAGGCCTCTCAGTGGCTGGAAGTAACCATAGTTCGGTTTGTCCATTCGCCCCACCCCAGGGCTCGGCTTTGAAATCCCTCTTTTGGTGGGAAACCTGAGGTAACCAAACTGAAAGGACTCCTCCCATCCCCAAGATGGACCCAAAACAATTGGGTTCGTGCCGAATCCACAGAGAGGAAGACTTGTCCATGGCCCATGAGGCCTCCTCGACATTCCACGGCCATTGTTGACACAAAATCCAGAGACAAAAGCCTGAATAAATGCCTCACACTCACTCTTTCTTCATATCCCGAAGAGTTCTCCTCACGGTCTGTAGATCGGGCCTGCCATACTTACGTCCCCAAACGTAAGCCGAGTTAGTGTTTTCAGACTTCTATCCCCACACTCCTGGCCCACACACCCTCCAGGCTGGGGCCCCTGGAGCCACACATCAGGTCTGTGCCTGCCCACTCCACTGGAATTCTGCCCATTCACTTGACCACACGCCTCCAAATTAGGAGAAACCTCCACAGTCCCTGAAGCCATCCCATTTGTGTAGGCCGCCCGGGACAAACAAGGGCGTTTGACAACAGCTGAGCATCTACCTCCACTCATACCGTAGTTGGATGGCACCAGGGTAGTACATTGAACCTCACAGGTCCCTAGGCCGTAATCGGATCCATTGCTTTGGTTTCCAAGCATCTCTCCACAGAGGCGTGTTTTCAAATACCAGCATGTGGGGGTTTCCGGAGGCAAATCTTGTCTCGACATGGGAAAATAGCAGGCTGGAACTGTGTCAAAACTTCCGGTTAGGAGAATCCTTCAGGGCCCGGTGCCACCACCCCTTTCCAAGGTCTCCATGGACACAAACCCACATTAGGATCCATCCGCAGGAGAGTCCATTTCAACTCTGGCTTCTCGGTTGCTCCCCCAGAGCCAGCAGATAGAACCTGTCTTGTCGCTAGGAGACAATTGAGATGCGAGGCGGGTTGCCCAGGGCTCCGTCCTTAGAACCCTGCTCTGGCGTCGTTCCATATGGAACGTCCTGGACCCATCCGAATGGTCTCAAATGTCCTGCAGAAGGAATCCTTGCGTTTTGGAGCATCTCACAACTCCCAACGTGGGAAAACCGTGATGGCTTTCTGAAGCCCCCACCCCCTTTCTGAAGGGGAAATCATGGACAGGAACTCCAACCTGAGCCAACGTCTGATCCTCGCCCTGAATTCAGATGCACGACATCTCGATTCAGCTCTGCAGAGTGTGCCGGCCTTGCCCTCGCCCTTAAACCTATGTGAAACTTCTGTTCTCCAATGTCCGTCCTCACACTCCTGGCCCCCAAGACCTCACGTTTGGCAATTCTGGACCCACAAGGCAGCACTCTGCCTGCCCTCCAGAAAAAAAAAACAAAATGTTGCCCTATGGAGCTTCCCAGGCACCCCAAATGAGGATAGACCTACACGGCACCCTTCTGTACACAAATTATATCGACAAATCTGGGCACTAATACACTGTCTGACACAGCCTGAGCCCGGACTTCCTGACCAACACCCAGACAGCTGACCGCACACTGAGCACAACAGACCCGCCATGGCCTTAGCTCGTCATCTATTCCCAACCTAGCTTCTCAGGCTTCAGAACATAGAACTTAACTCCACACCCTGCCAAGGGTGAATGTGATACGGAAATCAGAACTCCTCCTTCCCTATGGCAAGAAACCTTGTGGTTGGCATGTTGTCCCACGTTCAGTGTAGGAGAAACCAGCGTTCACCATGAGGGCACCGCCCATGCTTGAGTACGAAGAGGGCACAAACACGCATTGTGACCCTCAGCGTGAGTCCTGTCCTCTAGTAAGTCCTCTCAGTGGCTGGACCATTAGACGTCATAATGGGCTTGCCATGCCCCTAGGCCCCAAGTTTTAACCAGCTTTCTGGTTGTCCAGTCGCCCCTCCCCAGGGCTCTGCTCTGGAAACTCTCTTTTGGTGGGACACCTGAGGAAAAAAACAAAAAAAAACGACTCCTCCCACCTCAAAGAATAACCCCAAACTCTTGAATCGGGCCAAATGCCCAGAGAGGAGGACTCGTCCATGGCCCATGAGGCCACCCAGACATTCCACGGCCATCAGTGACACAATATCCAGAGACAAAATCTGGAGCAAGCGTCTCACACGCCCTCTTGTTCATATCCTGAAAAGTTCTCCTCACGGTCTGTAGATCAGTCCGGCAATACCTACGACCCGAAACCTAAGCCGAGTTTGTGTTTTCAAACAACTCTCCCCACAGCCCTGGCCCACAAAACCTACAGGCACAGGTTCTTGGAGCCAAACCTGAGGACTGTCCCTCAAAATTCTGCCCATTCCATCTGCCACAAACCTAGAAATAGGATGATAAACGTCCAAAAGTGCCCGGGGGCCATCCCAATAGTGTTGACTGCCCAGGAAAAAACAAGGACGGTCTGACACTGGCTGAGCATCTACCTGCACCTAGACCCGTGGACAGATGTCCCCAAAGGTAAATTGGAATGAGCAGGCCCCTTGATTCTAATCGGATCCATTGCTTTGTTGTCCAGGCATCTCGCCTCAGAGGCCTGGATTCTAATATCAGCATATGGCTGTTTCTTGAGGCACCCATCAGAACAAATCTCGTCTCCACGTGGGAATCTTGCACGTTGGAGCTGTGTCAAAACTTCTGGTTAGGGAACCCTTCAGGGACCCT
This sequence comes from Mustela putorius furo, assembly GCF_011764305.1. Classification (NCBI taxonomy): domain Eukaryota; kingdom Metazoa; phylum Chordata; class Mammalia; order Carnivora; family Mustelidae; genus Mustela; species Mustela putorius. The sequence continues at coordinate 219,373 of NW_025421350.1, forward strand.
GTGCCACTACCTAATTCCAAGTTCTCCATGGACACAAACCCACATTAGGACCCATCCACAAGAGACTCCATTTCAACTCAACCCTCTCAGTTTCTCCCCCAGATCCAGCTGATCTAACCTGTCTTGTCACTAGGACACAAGAGGAATGAGAGTCGGGCTTCCCAACCATCCATTCTTAGAACCCTACCTGGAATCCTTCTGTATGGGAAGACCTGGAGCCAACCAACATGTCTCAATCGTCCTGCAGAAGACTCTTTACGATTTGGAGCATCTCACAATTCCTATTGTGGGAAAAATTCCATGGCCTCGTGATCCACCACCTCTTCATGAAGAGGGCCATAAGGGACAGAAACTCCAACCTGAGCGTTCGTCAGATCCTCACCTGATTTCGGATGCACGAGATCTCGTTTCAGCTCTGCAGAGCGTAACTGCCATGCCCTTGCCCAGAAACCTAAGACTGCTTGTGTTCTCAACTTCTGTCCTCAACTCCTGGCCCACAAGCCCTCAAATTTGGCAATTCCAGAAGGACCATGCAGCCCTCTGCCTGCCCTCCAGAAGAAAAAACATGGCCCTCCGAGGCTAACAAGAAACCCCTTGAATATATGGCAAAAAATCCCTAGAAAAACAGCAATAATACCTGGCTGCCCTTTATTGATACAGATCCTGCGGTAGGGAAAGAACAGCTGCTTTTAGGCAGAGGATGATCTTCGTTTGTCTTTATGATCTGCCATTTCCTGCAAGCCAGGCATGGGGCTCTGCACTAGAGCTGCAAATGTTGGGGGGCCCTCACTGTCCCTTTTCACTTCTCAGCGGGACAACGGGCATGTCCATGGTGCAGTGTGACAGGCTTTACCACAGGGAGATAAAAGACTGCAAAGAGTAGGTTGGAGCTGGGAAAAGCCACTTAGGAACAGATTTTCAGGGGAGGTGATAGACAAGGGCAAAGCAAAGAATGAGGATGTGTGTGTCAATTTTCAAAGTGCCAGGAGGCAGCACAGTGCATTCGGGAAACTACAGCGAGTTCAGGACAACCGACAGCTGATCTGGCAGCATCACCTGGGGATGGAGGCTGAGCCGCGGGGGTAACACTGGGGTGGGATGGTTTGTATACTATGCCGAGGAGGTGAGGTACTACACTGTGGGGGCACAGGGAGCTACCGGAGGATTTCAAATATCAGAATCGTAACCATAATAGAGTATTTAATTGCATCCTAGCTTTCATCAAGTGTAAGATGCAATATATTTTATGTTCGACTAAGAAAGAGAAATGCTGTCAGTTAAACTAGGATATGTCATCAAGTCCAAGGTGAGTTCCACCTTAAGAGATATTAAAATGGTGGTGGGGGAGGACAAATCTTAGAACAAGTAAATTGTGGTACTAGAATAATTATGAAAGGTCAAACACTTGGATCAACTATAAAAGTGATTATTGCTTGCCATGCACCCCAAACTACATTAAGTCTTAGAATAAGAGACGTTCTCATCTTGATGCCCCGCAGCTGTTAGACCCAAAGTACAGAGCGCAGTAGCCAACGACCAGCAGGCCCCAAGTGCCATGTGCAGACTCTAAGAGCAACTGCCTTTGAGAGAGGAAACGGTTGAGAGTGGGCTTTCTGAGGTAGAGAATTATTAGCTGGGAAAGTAGGAAAATTGACACAGAATCGGAATTGATGCCCCTACATGACAGAGTTGGTGAAACTTCCCTTCTCAGAGATCTTGAGGCTCCTCAGAAATGTATTTTTCATTTTGGACGGAACATTCAGGATAAATAAATATGATCTGTTCGAGTTCCTGGTTCTCTCATCAGGACTGTTTCTTAGGCTTCACTGGCACAAGAAAAGGGTTTTGATAGTCCAGGGTAAATCCTGACAAAAGGAAAGCATGATAACTATGAAAAACTAACCATTCAGAAGAGAACAACAGATAAAAGGCCAGGCCGACCTGACCCTGCAGGATAGGTAAGGTTGGTCCGGCAACAGGGGTAGAGGGGAAGTGCCCATCTCCTGCTAGAAGAGCTAGAGAAGACACCTTCCGGAGATACCACCAGGAGAGGAGAGCAGTAGGTGCTGATGATGAATATTTTAATCAGCCGAGAAGGTCTTAATGACCAAGTTCCACAATCAGAGTAAACATATGGGATTAAAAAATAAAAAAAAAAAAAAAATATTTTTTAAAAGGACTTTTTTTTAAAAGACTTTAATCAAAAGTCCTTTTTAAGAGACAGTTGGCTGTTTAAACTAAATACAACTCACTGAGAGAATCGCTGCATTATTTATTGGGGTAGAAAGGACCTGGAATGTAGAAAGACCCATTCTGCAGAGGAAAAAATAGAATCACTAACAGGCCTCATGCCTTGCACAGCCAGATTTGCTAGAATCCCTGCCTCATGAGACCCTGTGCTAGAAGGCCGCTAGAACCATCTCAACTATGTTAGTCTATCTTGGAAAGCCAACAAGTGTTTGCCCAGTAAAGAGCACGGTAACAATCACTCACGTTATGTTAAAATGATTGTCGATATCTTTTTAAAACCTTGTCAAGTTCCTTTTTGAGTAACCCTCACCCCACCCTTAGAGAAATTTATCTGTGGTTCACCTCTTTGAAATACCTCACTGTTGTTCCACATTTACCATAGCCAAAAAAAAAAAAAGCTTTTTATTAACAAAGTGTTCAGAAGGGGGAGCCACTGTAAACAATGAGAGTTTTCGCTGCTGGGACAATTTTGTTGCAGAAAGAGCTGAAAGCAATCAGGTCAGACAGAGCCAAGAGCTGCAGGGTTTTAAAATTACAAAAACCGAACCAAATCAAACCAAAACAAAAATCAAATATCAAAACCAATGGCCAAGATTTCAATTTGCTACTAAAGGTATGACATTCTCCTAAGACATGTGAGTGACTTGATCAATATATTTATATATATATATTTGAAGAAGGAACTATTTATGCAGCAAATCCACATTGAATAAAAATTACCAGATATGGGGGCTCCTGGGTGGCTCAGTGGTTTAGGCCTCTGCCTTCGGCTCAGGTCATGATTGCAGGGTCCTGGGATGGAGCCCCACATCAGGCTCTCTGCTCAGCGGGGAGCATGCTTCCCCCCTCTCTCTCTGCCTGCCTCTCTACCTACTTGTGTGTGTCTGTCAAATGGGTAAATAAGATCTTTAAAAAAAGAATTACTAGGTGTGAAATACATCGAGGGTATGCGAAGGAAAATGATTTCACCTGATCTGAATAGGAAGTGGTTGAAGCCTGAATTAAAGTGCTATAAAAAGAGTAAATACCTGGGAAATAAATGGGGGAAAAAATCCCTAGAAAAACAGCAATAATAACTGGCTGTCCTTTATTGATCCAGATCCTGCGGTAGGCAAAGAAGGGCTGGTTTTTGCCAGAGGATGATCTCCGTTTGTCTTCATGATCTGGCATTTCCTGCAAGCCAGGCATGGGGCTCTGCACTAGAGCTGCAAATGCTGGGGGGCCCTCACTGTCCCTTTACTCTTCTCAGCGGGACAACGGGCATGTCCATGGTGCAGTGTGACAGGCTTTACCACAGGGAGATAAAAGACTGTCAAGGGTAGGTTGGAGCTGGGAAAAGCCACTTAGGAACAGATTTTCAGGGGAGGTGATAGACAAGGGCAAAGCGAAGAATGAGGATGAGTGTGTCAAGTTTCAAAGTGCCAGGAGGCAGCACAGTGCATTCGGGAAACTACAGCGAGTTCAGGACAACCGACAGCTGATCTGGCAGCATCACCTGGGGATGGAGGTTGAGCCGCGGGGTTAACACTGGGGTGGGATGGTTTGTATACTATGCCCAGGAGGTGAGGTACTACACTGTGGGGGCACAGGGAGCTACCGGAGGATTTCAAATATCAGAATCGTAACCATAATAGAGTATTTAATTGCATCCTAGCTTTCATCAAGTGTAAGATGCAATATATTTTATGTTCGACTAAGAAAGAGAAATGCTGTCAGTTAAACTAGGATATGTCATCAAGTGCAAGGTGAGTGCCACCTTAAGAGATATTAAAATGGGGGGGGAGGACATATCTTAGAACAAGTAAATTGTGGTACTAGAATAATTAAGAAAGGTCGAACACTTGGATATACTAAAAAAGTGATTATTGCTTACCATGTGCCCCAAACTATATTAATCTCCAAAAATTTTATATCATTTGATAGGTCAGATATATATAAAATCACATTTAAAGTTTTAAAAATATCAGCAAATATTTTCATTTAAACGCAAATTTCAAAGAAAATCTACTTTCCTAACACGACTTTTTATCCTATTTTTTTTTAATTTTGTCGACAACTGATAAAATGTTTAGCGAGACTATAAATGCTTGATCGAAAAAAATGATTAATAGATGTAGGTTCAAATTATTATGTTCCATTAAAAATGATTTAGTCTTTGATGAACATCTGTTTGGTAATATGTCGTATCTAGATAATGTAAATTAATGACCTATATAAAACTATAGGGAAATGACACCTTCCGTTCCATTATGAGTAGAGCTTTTAAAATGCTATTTGTCACAACCTGTCATCTTGTCATTATGTAGCATTATGTAACATTTAGAAAATATATACTCTTCACTTTGAAGTCTTTTAGAAATCTAAAATATGACTTTCCATGGTATGTGTTTCCATATTCCTTTATTGCCAGTTTGAAAAAAAACCACATGCTTAGATTCAAAGGTAATAAATTCCTCTTATTTGGAAAAATGATGTTTATTTTTGTTCTCTCACCCTTAGCAGGTGGTTTCATTTTAGCACACTTCAGAGTTATAATTTCATGCTTATTAAAAACATTTATTATGATCTACATAGATGAATGAAACTTTTATTTTATTAAATTATTTGCCAAAAAATCTGTTATTTTTAAAAATGTATTTCCTTTTAAGGGTTATTTTAGAGCATTCAGAGAGGATCTAGGAGTGTGGTATTATGCAATTTTTAAGTAGGTATGAAATGGTTATTTATATGATTGTTTCTTTAAGGCTTATGTATATTGTCCATTATATGCTATAAAATATTTTGAAAGTAAATTTAGGTTTGTTTACATAGTTTATTTTTTGGAAAAAATATTGAAATGACTTATGAAATTCAGTATACTCTCAACATTAATTTTTTCTGAAATTTACCAATTGTCTATTGAACCTATTATATGGCAGATATTACTTCAGACTACATAGAAATGAACATGGTAGCAGAAAGTGGAAAATAGGCTACATCTCTTGTGAGCTCACGTTCTCTGAAACCCTGTCACTTAGTGGAGACAGTAACTGTTCGATGAATAGCAAATGGTCTTTCAGATTCCCGGGATTTTCACTAAAAATCGTGAATGGATTTTTTAAAAAATATGTAAAGAATGTCTACAGTGCAAGTCCCTGCAAATACTGACATTTTGGAGAGAATATTTTAATCAGCAGAAAAGGTCAAAATGACAAAGTTCCAGTATCAGAGTAAACATATGGGTTTAAAAATAAAAGATAAAAAAAAAAAGATTTTTTAAAAGGACTATTTTTTAAAGGACTTTAAACAAAAGTCCTTTCTAAGAGAAAGTTGGCTGTTTAAACCAAAAGTAGAACTCACTGAGAGAATCACCACATTATTTATAGGGGTAGAAAGGACCTGGAAAGTAGAAAGACCCATTCTGCAGAGGAAAAAATTGAATCACTAACAGTACTCATGCCTTGCACAGCCAATGGCTAGAATCCCTGCCACATGAGACCCTGGGCTAGAATGCCGCTAGAACCATCTCAACAATGTTAGTCTTTCTTGGAAGCCAACAAGTGTTTGCCCAGTTAAGAGCACAGTAACAATCAGTCACGTTATGTTATAATGATTGTCTATATCTTTAAAAGCCTTGTCAAGTTCCTTTTTGAGTAACCCTCACTCCACCCTTAGAGAAAATTATCTGTGGTTCACCTCTTTGAAATACTTCATTTTAGTTACACTTTACCAGCCAAAAAAAATAAAAATAAAAAATAAAAAAAAAGCTTTTTATTAACAAAGTGTTCTGAAGGGGGCGCCATTGTAAACAATCAGAATTTTCGCTGCCCGGACAATTTTGTTGCAGAAACAGCTGAAAGCAATCAGGTCAGACAGAGCCAAGGGCTGGAGGGATTTTTAAAATTACAAAAACCGAACCAAATCAAACTAAAACAAAAATCAAAACCAATGGCCAAGATTTCAAGTTTGCTACTAAAGGTATGATATTCTGCTAAGACATGCGAGTGACTTGATCAATACATTTCTATATTTATATTTGAAGAAGAAGGAACTATTTGATGCAGCAAATCCACGTTGGTTAAAAATTACCATATATGGAGGCTCCTGGGTGGCTCAGTGGTTTAGGCCTCTGCCTTCGGCTCAGGTCATGATTTCAAGGTCCTGGGATGGAGCCCCACATCGGGCTCTCTGCTCAGTGGTGAGCCTGCTTACCCCCTCTCTGTCTGTCTGCCTCTCTACCTACTTGTGATCTGTCTGTCAAATGGGTAAATAAGATCTTTAAAAAAAGAATTACTAGGTGTGAAATACATCGAGGGTATGGGAAGGAAAATGATTTCACCTGATCTGACTAGGAAGTGGTTGAAGCCTGAATTAAAGTGCTATAAAAAGAGTAAAGACCTGGGAAATATATGGGGAAAAAATCCGTAGAAAAACAGCAATAATAACTGGCTGCTCTTTATTGATCCAGATCCTGCGGTAGGCAAAGAAGAGCTGGTTTTAGCCAGAGGATGATCTCCGTTTGTCTTCATGATCTGGCATTTCCTGCAAGCCAGGCATGGGGCTCTGCACTAGAGCTGCAAATGCTGGGGGTCCCTCACTGTCCCTTTTCTCTTCACAGGGGGACAACGGGCATGTCCATGGTGCAGTGTGACTGGCTTTACCGCAGGGAGAAAAAAGACTGCCAAGGGTAGGTTGGAGCTGGGAAAAGCCACTTAGGAACAGATTTTCAGGGGAGGTGATAGACAAGGGCAAAGCGAAGAATGAGGATGAGTGTGTCAAGTTTCAAAGTGCCAGGAGGCAGCACAGTGCATTCGGGAAACTACAGCAAGTTCCTAACAACCGACAGCTGATCTGGCAGCATCACCTGGGGATGGAGGCTGAGCCCCGGTGTTAACACTTGGGGTGAGATGGTTTGTATACTATGCCTAGGAGGTGAGGTACTACACTGTGGGGGCACAGAGAGCTACCAGAGGATTTCAAATATCAGAATCGTAACCCCAATAGAGTATTTAATTGCATCCTAGCTTTCATCAAGGGTAAGATGCACTATAGTTTATGTCATCACGTGCATGGTGAGTGAGTGCCACCGTAAGAGATATTAAATGGGGGGGGTGGACAACAAATCTTAGACAAGTAAATTGTGGTACTAGAATAATTAAGAAAGGTCGAACACTTGGATCAACAAAATAAGTGATTATTGCTTACCATGTGCACCCAACTATATTAAGTCTTAGAACAAGAGACATTCTCATCTTGATGCCCCGCAGCTGTTAGACCCAAGGTACAGAGGGCAGTAGCCAATGACCAGCAGGCCCCAAGTGCCATGTGCAGACTCTAAGAGCACTGCTGCCTTTGAGAGAGGGGAAACGGTTGAGAGTGGGCTTTCTGAGGTACAGAGGTATTAGCTGGGAAAGTAGGAAAATTGACACAGAATCGGAATCGGAATTGATGCCCCTACATGACAGAGTTTGGTGAAACTTCCCTTCTCAGAGATCTTGAGGCTCCTCAGAAATGTATTTTTCATTTTGGACGGAACATTCAGGATAAATATGATCTGTTCGAGTTCCTGGTTCTCTCATCAGGACTGTTTCTTAGGCTTCACTGGTACAAGAAAAGGGTTTTGATAGACCAGGGTAAATCCTGACAAAAGCAAAGCACGGTATCGATGAAAAACTAACCACTCAGAAGAGAACAGATAAAAGGCCAGGCCGACCTGACCCTGCAGGATAGGTAAGGTTGGTCTGGCAACAGGGGTAGAGGGGAAGTGCCCATCTCCTGCTAGAAGAGCAAGAGAAGACCGCTTCCCGAGAGACCACTAGGAGAGGAGAGCAGTAGGTGCTGATGATGAAGAATATTTTAATCAGCAGAGAAGGTCAAAATGACAAAGTTCCAGGATCAGAGTAAACCTATGGGATCAAAAAATAAAAAATAAAAAAAAAGATTTTTTTGAAAGGACTTTTTTTTTAAAGGAATTTAAACAAAAGTCCTTTTTAACAGACAGTTGGCTGTTTAAACCAAAAGTACAACTCACTGAGAGAATCGCCGCATTATTTATTGGGGTAGAAAGGACCTGGAATGTAGAAAGACCCATTCTGTAGAGGAAAAAATAGAATCACTAACAGGTCTCAACCTTGCACAGCCAGTGGCTAGAATCCCTGGCTCATGAGACCCTGTGCTAGCAGGCCGCTAGAACCATCTCAACTATGTTAGTCTATCTTGGAAGCCAACAAGTGTCTGCCCAGTTAAGAGCACGGTAACAATCAGTCACGTTATGGTATAATGATTGTCGATATCTTTAAAAGCCTTGTCAAGTTCCTTTTTGAGTAACCCTCACCCCACCCTTAGAGAAATTTATCTGTGGTTCACCTCTTTGAAATACCTCACTGTTCCACATTTACCATAGCCAAAAAAAAAAAAAAAAAAAGAAAGCTTTTTATTAACAAAGTGTTCAGAAGGGGGCGCCACTTGAAACAATGAGAGTTTTCGCAGCTGGGACAACTTTGTTGCAGAAACAGCTGAAAGCAATCAGGTCAGACAGAGCCAAGGGCTGGAGGGATTTTTAAAATGACAAAAACCGAACCAAATCAAACTAAAACAAAAATCATAACCAATGGCCAAGATTTCAAGTTTGCTACTAAAGGTATGACATTCTCCTAAGACATGCGTGTGACTTGATCAATATATTTATATATTTATATTTGAAGAAGAAGGAACTATTTGATGCAGCAAATCCACGTTGATTAAAAATTACCAGATATGGGGCTCCTGTGTGGTTCAGTGGTTTAGGCCTCTGCCTTCCGCTCAGGTCATGATATCAGGGTCCAGGGATGGAGCCTCACATCAGGCTCTTTGCTCAGCGGGGAGCCTGCTTACCCCTTTCTCTCTGCCGCCTCTCTGCCTACTTGTGATCCTTCAAATGGGTAAATAAGATCTTTAAAAAAAGAATTACAAGGTGAGAAAAACATCGAGGGTATGGGAAGGAAAATGATTTCACCTGATCTGACTAGGAAGTGGTTGAAGCCTGAATTAAAGTGCTATATAAAGAGTAAAGCCCTGGGAAATATATGGGGAAAAAATCCCTAGAAAAACAGCAATAATAACTGGCTGCTCTTTAATGATCCAGATCCTGCGGTAGGCAAAGAAGAGCTGGTTTTAGCCAGAGGATGATCTCCGTTTGTCTTCATGATCTGGCATTTCCTGCAAGCCAGGCATGGGGCTCTGCACTAGAGCTGCAAATGCTGGGGGGCCCCTCACTGTCCCTTTTCTCTTCTCAGGGGGACAACCGGCATGTCCATGGTGAAGTGTGACAGTCTTTAATACAGGGAGAGAAAAGACTGCCAAAGGTAGGTTGGAGCTGGGAAAAGCCACTTAGGAACAGATTTTCAGGGGAGCTGATAGACAAGGGCAAAGCGAAGAATGAGGATGAGTGTGTCAAGTTTCAAAGTGCCAGGAGGCAGCACAGTGCATTCAGGAAACTACAGCAAGTTCATGATAACCGACAGCTGATCTGGCAGCATCACCTGGGGCTGGAGGCTGAGCCCCGGGGTTAACACTGGGGTGAGATGGTTTGTATACTATGCCGAGGAGGTGAGGTACTACACTGTGGGGGCACAGGGAGCTACCGGAGGATTTCAAATATCAGAATCGTAACCATAATAGAGTATTTAATTGCATCCTAGCTTTCATCAAGGGTAAGATGCACTATAGTTTATGTTCGACTAAGAAAGAGAAATGCTGTCAGTTAAACTAGGATATGTCCTCAAGTGCAAGGTGAGTGTCACCTTAAGAGATATTAAAATGGGGTGGTGGGAGGACAAATCTTAGAACAAGTAAACTGTGGTACTAGAATAATTAAGAAAGGTCGAACACTTGGATCAACAAAATAAGTGATTATTGCTTACCATGTGCACCCAACTCTATTAAGTCTTAGAACAAGAGACATTCTCATCTTGATGCCCCGCAGCTGTTAGACCCAAGGTACAGAGGGCAGTAGCCAATGACCAGCAGGCCCCAAGTGCCATGTGCAGACTTTAAGAGCAACTGCCTTTGAGAGAGGAAACGGTTGAGAGTGGGCTTTCTGAGGTACAGAGGTATTAACTGGGAAAGTAGGAAAATTGACATAGAATCGGAATTGATGCCCCTACATGACAGAGTTGGTGAAACTTCCCTTCCCAGAGATCTTGAGGCTCCTCAGAAATGTATTTTTCATTTTGGACGGAACATTCAGGATAAATATGATCTGTTCGAGTTCCTGGTTCTCTCATCAGGACTGTTTCTTAGGCTTCACTGGTACAAGAAAAGGGTTTTGATAGACCAGGGTAAATCCTGACAAAAGCAAAGCACGGTATCGATGAAAAACTAACCACTCAGAAGAGAACAACAGATAAAAGGCCAGGCCGACCTGACCCTGCAGGATAGGTAAGGTTGGTCTGGCAACAGGGGTAGAGGGGAAGTGCCCATCTCCTGCTAGAAGAGCTAGAGAAGACCCCTTCCGAGAGACCACCAGGAGAGGAGAGCAGTAGGTGCTGATGATGAAGAATATTTTAATCAGCAGAGAAGGTCAAAATGACAAAGTTCCAGGATCAGAGTAAACCTATGGGATCAAAAAATAAAAAAATAAAAAAAAGATTTTTTTGAAAAGGACTTTTTTTTTAAAGGAATTTAAACAAAAGTCCTTTTTAACAGACAGTTGGCTGCTGTTTAAACCAAAAGTACAACTCACTGAGAGAATCGCCGCATTATTTATTGGGGTAGAAAGGACCTGGAATGTAGAAAGACCCATTCTGTAGAGGAAAAAATAGAATCACTAACAGGTCTCAACCTTGCACAGCCAGTGGCTAGAATCCCTGGCTCATGAGACCCTGTGCTAGCAGGCCGCTAGAACCATCTCAACTATGTTAGTCTATCTTGGAAGCCAACAAGTGTTTGCCCAGTTAAGAGCACGGTAACAATCAGTCACGTTATGTTATAATGATTGTCGATATCTTTAAAAGCCTTGTCAAGTTCCTTTTTGAGTAACCCTCACCCCACCCTTAGAGAAATTTATCTGTAGTTCACCTCTTTGAAATACCTCACTGTTGTTCCACATTTACCATAGCCAAAAAAAAAAAAAAAAAAAAAAAAAGCTTTTTATTAACAAAGTGTTCAGAAGGGGGCGACACTGGAAACAATGAGAGTTTTCGCAGCTGGGACAACTTTGTTGCAGAAACAGCTGAAAGCAATCAGGTCAGACAGAGCCAAAGGCTGGAGGGATTTTTAAAATTACAAAAACCGAACCAAATCAAACTAAAACAAAAATCATAACCAATGGCCCAGATTTCAAGTTTTATATTAAAGTTATGACATTCTCCTAAGACATGCGTGTGACTTGATCAATATATTCATATATTTATATTTGAAGAAGAAGGAACTATTTGATGCAGCAAATCCACGTTGATTAAAAATTACCAGATATGTGTCTCCTGGGTGGCTCAGTGGTTTAGGCCTCTGCCTTCGGCTCAGGTCATGATTTCAGGGTCCTGGGATGGAGCCCCACATCAGGCTCTTTGCTCAGCGGGGAGCCTGCTTACCCCTCTCTCTCTGCCTGCATATATGGCATCTGTTCGCCATTTGTATGTCTTCTTTGGAGAAGTGTCTGTTCATGTCTTCTGCCCATTTTTTGACATGATTATCTGTTTTGTATGTGTTGAGTTTGAGGAGTTCTTTATAGATCTTGGATATCAGCCCTTTATCTGTAATGTCATTTGTGAAAATCTTCTCCCGTTCCGTGGGTTGTTTCTTCATTTTGTTCACTGTTTCCTTTGCTGTGCAGAAACTTTTGATCTTGATGAAGTCCCAAAAGTTCATTTTGCTTTTGTTTCCTTTGTCTTTGGGGACATGTTTTGAAAGAATTTGCTGTGGCCAGTGTCCAAGAGGTTACTGCCTATGTTCTCCTCTGGGATTTTGATAGATTCCTTCCTCACGTTGAGGTCGTTTGTCCATTTCGAATTTATCTTTATGTATGGTATAAGAGAATGGTTGAGTGTCATTCTTCCATACATAGCTCTCCAATTTTTCCTGCACCATTGATTGAAGAGGCTGTCTTTTTTCCACTGTATAATTTTCTCTGCTTTGTGAAAGATTTTTTGACCATAGAGTTGATGGTCCATATCTGGGCACTCTACTCTAACCCACTGGTCTACATGTCTTTTTAACCCTCTGAGCCACCCAGGTGCCCCTTTTAAGCTATTTTTTAAAAGTACAGTCATTCTTTTTTTTCAAGATTTTATTTATTTATTTATTTGACAGAGAGAGAGATCACAAGTAGACGGAGGGCAGGCAGAGAGAGAGAGATAGAGAGAGAGAGAGAGAGAGAGAGAGAGAGAGAGAAGCAGACTCCCTGCTGAGCAGAGAGCCTGATGCAGGACTTGATACCAGGACCCTGAGATCATGACCTGTGCTGAAGGCAGTGGCTTAATCCACTGAGCCACCTAGGCGCCCCTAAGCTCTTTTTAAAATTCCTGTTCCAATAACACTTGGATTTCCATATAAAGTTAACCACATCATCTTTTTTAGGTAAGTAATTGTACTTTTTATGTGCATAGTTATTTTGGTCCATGAATTCAGCTCCTCTTAGGATCATCAAATCTCTGTAAAGTCTGGGTATGCTAGGATTTTCTTAGCAACAATAAAATACATTGAAACCTGGTAGCTTAATTATAATAATGTTTTCTTTATCAATCATTCACAATAGCATTACATTCTGAGTAGCTTCCTTCTATTTTGCAGCTGTACTGTTTGGAAAAACTTGAATTGTGATATCACTGTGATAATGTGAATTAGTCAGGGTTTTTCAGAGAATCGGGAAGAGAAAAAAAAAAAAAGGAAGATATTCTCCAGGGCCAACTCTAGAAGTAACTATTAAAACATCTGTCCAAATTCAATTGAACAAAACTCAGAAATGCCATCTCCAGTGAAATACAAAGAAGATTATATATAGTTCTGGGCACACACATCTCATTTGACCCAATGATGTACATCAATGAAAGACTGAAGGCCAATCACCACTCCATGGGAGAATTTAAAAATAAATTTACTAATGAGGCCAAGAATTCAGAATCACAAATACTTCAGAACTAATAATAACTGCCTTCACTTGATGTTATTCTATAAGATAAATCCTACGATCAAGTTTTAATTTTAAATTCTTACAATTTTAAATTCTTAAATCCTTATGAAGAAGCATCATTTGGAGGGAGCAGTTTACATAATTTATCATCCATCAGCCTTTTTTTAAGATTTTATTTATTTATTGGACACAGAGAGAGAGAGAGAGAGAGAGAGATTACTAGTAAGCAGAGAGGCAGGCAAGCAGGGAGGGAAGCAGGCTTCCTTTTGAGCAGAGCCCGATGTGGGGCTGGATCCCAGGACCCAGAGACCATGACTTGAGATGAAGGCAGAGGCTTAACCCAACACCCACGTGATGAGAGAGCCCCTCAGGTGCCCCTCATCCATCAGTCTTAATTGTTTGGAGGAAAATGTGTGGATGAATAATGCCTTAGGGAGCTGATCTCTCTAAAGAATTTTCAAGTCTTTACCCCTTCAAGGTTTTTGCACAGTTCTGATAGCCTCTAAACATCCAGCTGATTTCTACAGTGACAGGCCTGTTAAAAACTGTCCTCAAACCAGGAATAGAGCTTGAAACATACCAGTCAAGAGCAACTTTGAGTCTTTTAAGGAATTTATCATCATTTCTTTGTTTTTGGTTCATATCGAAATAGTTCTATATTACACTTGCATAATTTCTCCAGAGCTGACTTTGAAGGAGGCATTCAGTTCCAGCTAGTTCCATATTTTGACAAGAACTATAATTCTATAAAAAAAAGAACATATTTTAGAGCGCCTGGGTGGCTCAGTGGGTTAAAATCTCTGCCTTCGGCTCAGGTTATGAATCCAGGTTCCTGGGATTGAGTCCCACAGTGGGCTCTCTTCTCAGCAGGGAGCCTGATTCCATTCCTCTCTCTCTGCCTGCCTCTCTGCCTTCCTGTGATCTCTGTCAAGGAAATAAATAAAAAAAAAAAAAACATATTTTATACCAGTTATTCATGTTTATTAACTAAGATATCACAATACAAATAATACAAACAGTTGCTCTTTATTAATACCTTCAACCAAGATCAAAAAAATATGTCCTATTTTCTCCAAAAATTTTATATCATCTGATAGGTCAGATATTTATAAAATTACATTTAAAGTTTAAAAAATATCAGCAAATATTTTCATTTAAATGCAAATTTCAAAGAAAATCTACTTTTCCAAACACGACTTTTTATCCTATTTTTTTTTTAATTTTGTCGACAACTGATAAATTGTTTAGCGAGACTATAAATGTTAGATCGAAAAAATGATTGATAGATGTAGGTTCAAAATATTATGTTCCATTAAAAATGATTTAGTCTTTGATGAACATCTGTTTGGTATATATGTTGTATCTAGATATTGTAAATTAATGACCTATATAAAACTATAGGGAAATGACACCTTCTGTTCCATTATGAGTAGAGCTTTTAAAATGCTATTTGTCACAACCTGTCATCTTGTCATTATGTAGCATTATGTAGCATTTAAAAAATGTATACTCTTCACTTTGAAGTCTTTTAGAAATCTAAAATATGACTTTCTATGGTTTGTGTTTCCATATTCCTTTATTGCCAGTTTGAACAAATCCACATGCTTTGATTCAAAGGTAATAAATTCCTCTTATTTGGAAAAAAATGATGTTTATTTTTGTTCTCTCACCCTTAGCAGGTGGTTTCATTTTAGCACACTTCAGAGTTATAATTTCATGCTTATTAAAAACATTTATTATGATCTACATAGATGAATGAAACTTTTATTTTATTAAATTATTTGCCAAAAAATCTGTTATTTTTAAAAATGTATTTCCTTTGAAGGGTTATTTTAGAGCATTCAGAGAGGATCTAGGAGTGTGGTATTATGCAATATTTAAGTAGGTATGAAATGTTTATTTATATGATTGTTTCTTTAAGGCTTATGTATATTGTCCATTATATGCTACAAAATATTTTGAAAGTAAATTTAAGGTATGTTTTACATAGTTTATTTTTTGGAAAAAAATATTGAAATGACTTATGAAATTCAGTATACTCTCAGCATATGTTTTTCTGAAATTTACCTATTGTGTCTTGAACCTATTATATGGCAGATATTACTTCAGACTACACTGGTAAATGAAATACTTGGCTTTGTAGAACGTTTATTATAATGGGTGAGACAATTAAAAGCTATAAAACTTAATAAAAATTGCATAGTGCATTCAAAAATGATGAGTACAATGGGGAAAAAGAAAAATTAGATCAGGGTGAGAAAAATCAAGGTTGCTAGGCAGGGGATGGGGGGAGTTAAGTTTTTTAATAGGAAGATCAGGGTAGTTACAATGAAGCTGACAATTGAACAAAGGTATGGAATGGTGATGAATTTGCCCAGAACTATCAGCAATAAGGTCACTCCAGACAAAGGAATTGGCTATCTTGAAGGCCATAAGGTTGGATCGTGCCTGGCATATCTGAGGAATAGCAAGGAGGCCACTGTGAGGGACTGAAGAGTAGCAGGGAAAGAGGTCACAGAGGTTAAATGAGTGAGTGGCTAGATCATGTAAAAGCTTAGAAGTCATTGTAAAACTCTGGCTTTTATATTTGGAAATTTACTGTATGATAGAATTTCTGCTAATAACTGAGAGTACAAATGTCCATAAAATTTCAAAGATTCTTTTTCTTGTAAGACAGAATAAAGAAAAAGAGTTCATATTTTCACATGGTGTAACAAATGCTCGGAGATCAAGTGTAGGAAGCTATGGGAGCACAGAAGAAGGCACTAAAATCACACCAATATATTTGATGACTGTGACTATATATAAATTTGTCTTTTCTAGATTTTTTTTTATAGTCATGGAATCACACAGTATATACTATTCATTGCCTGGCTTTTCTTTTCTCAGCATGATTACTTTGAGAATCTCCAATTGTAAATAGTTCATTTTGATGTTGAACAGTAATCTCTTTAATGAGAGATCATAATTTGTCTTTGCTCTATTGATGGACATTGATGAACATTTCCACAGTTTTCAATTCTTAAAAATAAAGCTGCTATGAAATTCATATACAAGTCTTGTATGAACATAGGGTTTGTTTCTCTTGGTTAAATGCCTAGAAGTAAAATGGCTATTTGTGTAACTGCAACATATTTTGCATTTAAAAAAATTTTCAAACTATTTTCCAAAGTGGTGGTATCATGATATATGCCAACAACAGTTTAGATTTTTTGTTGCTTCTCAATCTAGCTCAGACGAAGTAAATTAGCCTTTATAATTTTAGCCATTCTAATAGATATGTAAACATGTCTTATTATGATTTTAATTTGTATTTCTTTAATGTCTAAATGTTGAGAAATTTGTCATGTGCTTATAAGCCATCCATATCCTTTTGGTGACATGTCTCTTCAATAAATTTCTTCACATGTAAAATTGGTTACTCTGTTTGGTTATTAGTAAGGTTTTTTATTTTTATTCATTTTTAATAATCAGAGGAGATGTCCATTATCAGATATATAATTTGCAAATCCCTTTTCCATCTTTACGGGTTTCTCAATGGAGCTTTGATAGCTGTGTCTTTCAAGAAATATGCTACTTCTTTCCTGGTACACGGAGGTATGACTAGAACATTATCAATGTTGACCTTTGCAAAGAAAATCATGGCTTAAGATATATGTAGTCTGCGGTTGTTGGGAGTGTTCTGTAATATCAAGCATATCTAATTAGTTGATAATTTTGTTCAAGTCTTACATATCTTACCAATTTGATGACTATTTGTCTATGTAATCTTAAAATAAAGGTATTGAAACTTTTTTCTGTTTCTCTTCTAAGGTAGAAGTTATGATTTTTGTTCTTAGTTTTTTTCCCTATATATCCCCAAATCTGTTATTAAGTATTAAAAGTCAAGAATTATTATACTCCCTGATAAATTCATCCTTCTAGTCTTCTGTAATTTTGACTTGATCATTATGTCTGATAATGAAATTTGCTTTAAAATCACTTTTCATTATCTTGATATATAACACCAAAGTTATAGTGTGATTAGTGTTAATATAGCATAGTTTTTCTTTTACTTTATAAAGCACTTCTATATTTAATCCTGAAAAAAAAAAAACAGATTTTTAGCTCTTGATGCATCTTTCTAAATTATCTTTTTTTTTTTTTTTTAAATGAAGCAGTAGCAATTTTTGTTAAGGGACCTAAACTGAAAGTAGGTTTATTTATTTATTTATTTAGTAAAAGATTTTATTTTGTTTATTGACAGCAGAGAGAGAGAGAGAGAGAGAGAGAGAGAGGAAGCGCACAAGCGGGAGGAATCACGTGCAAAGGGAGAGGAAGAAGCAAGCTCCTTGGGGTGCAAGTAGTCCCATGCAGGCCTGGATCCCTGTACACTGGAATCATGACCTCAGCCAAAGGCAAATATCTGCTTAAACAACTGAGTCATCCAGTCACCCCTGGAAAATTAAAAAAAAAAAAAAAAGACCTTTTAAAAACATTTTGTTTGTTTCTTTTTTTAAAATATTTTATTTATTTGACAGACAGAGAGACAGAAGAGAGGAAGTATAAGCAGGGCAGAGGGAAAAGGAGAAGCAGGTTTTCCCAGTGAGCAGAGAGCCTGATGTGGGGCTCCATCCCAGGACCCTGGGATCATGACCTGAAAGGAAGGGACACTTATGGAGGAAGCCACCCAGACACCTCTTTTCTTTGTTTTTAATATATGGCAACTGATGCTTCCCAGCCACGAGGAGCATATTACCCATTGATTAAATCTTTGATAACAACCTATTTAAAGAGGTGTGTAAATATATACTTACTCAGATTTATACACTTTGTGTTTTCTTCATAGTATGGGGCTGGAGCCCATGGTCACAACACTGCTTCCAGTCTTTGCCTTCCCATCTTTTGATACCAGGTATTTGGTCAGCAAAGCAAATTAGTATCAAAATTAATAAGCCCTTGGCACCATATCTCTGGAGCAGGGGTTGCTCTTAGCCAAGGCCCAGAGCAGTGGACCTCCCCTCGCTAGTGCTATAGCCCCAAGGACTAGGTCCCTGCCACCAGAACTCAGTCTTACATGTTATGCTAAGCAGACAAAACCAAAACAGGAAAGCTGCGACAGCTTTCACTGGCATGCCTCATCTCCCACTCCCTCGATGTCCAGGCAGTACCAGATGCCAGGGAGGGGTCTTGGTCCAACATATGGGAGGGAAGGAAGTAGCCACGAGCAAGTACCTGCCTCTCTGTGCCTTTCTTTCATGAGCAGGTTGTAAGGAGGAGGAAGAGGAAGGGGAAGAGAGCTGAACTTCAAGGGGTGAAGGCCTCAGGTAGGCAGCTGGCTCCTGCCAGTAGGAAAGGGACAAAGGAGAAGGCAGTGAGTCTTGCAGGGAGGGGGGGGGTGTAAGGGTTACAGCTTATGACGGAATCTGGACAGGAGTAATAGGGATACTAGTCATTTGAGTCCACCATTGGCAAGCTGGGCTGGGTGTCAGGGCAGGTAGGACTCCCTGGGCAACGGCACATGAGAGAAGGTGGAATTCTTCTCTGAGGAGCAGGTGGAGCTTTGGGTGTTGGGAAAGCATAGACAGTATTGTTCCAGGGCCAAGGACAGGTCCGGGTACTCCTGGTTGGAGGTCAAGGCCACAGTATGATCCAGGTCTTCTACCAGCAGCTTGAAGGTACCACATGCCAGCCACCCCTCATTATTGTGTAGAACTCTCTGGTGCACTTATTGGCTTATCCATCAAATGACTCCTTCAGCAGCTTGAAAACCACCTCCACAGGCACTCCAGGATATGGGAGGCTTCCAGAGTGAAGATTTTGCACAGGATCACCCAAAAAGACCAGAAGTCACTCTGGTGGATGTAGATCTGGTCAAACATGGCCTTAGGGACCATCCACTTCACAGGCAGTCCACTGTTGGTTGTCTTTTTATAGTAACTGATGTGATGATATCTCTGGCAAGGCTGAAGTCTGAGATCTTCATCATGTTGTCCTTTGTCACCAGCAATTCCCTGGTGGCCAGGTCTTGGTGTATGCACTTCTTGGGAGGCAAGGTACTCCATGCCTCAGGCTACCTGATAGGAACAGGATACCAGGTCCTTGGAGGAGAGTTGCTCTGCTGCATTGTGGCTGATATTGTAACAGTACTCCAGGTCAGGAGGCCTCTGGGCCTGCAGGTACTCCTGTATGTTGTCTTTGGAGGCATATTCCATGAGAGTGTACAAAGGACCGTCCTGTGTGCAGGACCCAGCAGGTTGATGGTGTCCTTGTGCTGTCCAATCATCTTCATCATCTCCATTTCTGAGATTAGGTTTGACAGGTCTTTCTCTGTTGCATCTGACTTCAACATCTTCACAGACACTTTAGTCAAATGGTTGGATTTGTCTTTGTCCAGCCCAATGGCCTCCTCCAACACCACCTGCCCAAAGTAGGCCTGTCTTAGGGATCTTCCTAAACTGCCTGCAACCAGCCTGTCTCAAGGCAGTTATGAACTCTAGATTATCCTCAAAAACATTAAACCACAAGCTAAAAGTTCTCTTCACTAGGTCTCTGTCGCAGGTCTAATTTTCTTATCTTTCATCATTTATCTTTTTCCTAATTCTTATTTTCAGTATAGTTTATTTTGCTTCCAGGTGTTTCCCCTGGTTTCTGTATGCTGTTTCATAGGGAAGAATTATCCTGTCATAAAATTATTTCTTGAGCATTCATTACATCTCTCAGTTAAAATGGGTTCTTTTATGGTATTGATTCATTTGGGTTTTCTCAAACTGGGAAGAATTTTCAAAATGGTGTTTTCCTCAAGGTTCAGAGTATGTCTTAGCCTCATCTTTACTCTTTTTGAAATTCACTTTTCAAATTCTTGTCCCTCTTTTTATCTTTTTAAATTAAAATGTTTTATTTTTACTATTCTTTTATTTGAGTATAGTTGATATTCAGTGTTACATTGGTTTCAGGTTTTCAATATCTCCATACATTATTCTATGATCACTACAAATATAGCCACCATCTGTCACCATATAACACTATTATAATATCATTGACTATATTCTCTACACTGTCCCATATCTCTTTTTAAAATCTCTGATTTTTATGTTTTCTGTTTTTCCAATTTTCCGCCATCATTTTACTTGGTTACTTTAATAAAATATGCCTGATTACACACTCTTTGCTGAAAACCATAGCATTTGATTTATAGTAGTCTTCTTCTTCTTCTTCTTTTTTTTTAAATTAACATATAATGTATTATTAGCCCCAGGGGTACAGGTCTGTGAATCGCCAGGTTTACACACTTCACAGCACTCACCACAGCACAGACCCTCCCCAATGTTCATAACCCCACCACCCTCTCCCTACCCTCCCCCCCCCCCCCCCCCCGGCAACTCTCAGTTTGTTTTGTGAGATTAACAGTCTCTTATGGTTTGTCTCCCTCCCGATCCCATCTTGTTTCATTTACTCTTTTCTTATTCCCCCCAAACCCCCCATATTGCACCTCCATTTCCTCATATCAGGGAGATCATATGATAGTGTCTTTCTCTGGTTGACTTATTTTGCTAAGCATAATACCCTCTAGTTCCATCCATGTCATCGCAAATGGCAAGATTTCATTTCTTTTGATGGCTGCATAGTATTCTATATATATATATATATATATATATATATATATATATATATATATATCATTCATTTGTTGATGGACATCTAGGTTCTTTCCATAGTTTGGCTATTGTGGATATTGCTGCTATAAACATTTGGTGCACGTGCCCCTTTGGATCATATATTAGTCTTCTTTACCTCTATCAGAACCCCAGGAAGCTTTATTTATTTATTTACTCACATAAACAGATGATCCAACACAACGTTTTTTGATGTTCAAATGTATTATAACGTCTTACCGCTTAACATTATGCTTACTGCTCTCTTTCACTGTCTGACTAAATCCTCATCATCACTATGCCATTTAATCAGAAAGAACATTTGAACTCAGAGTTCTCTCCATATCAGGGAATGAAGACTCCACACTTCTGTTTGTGCAGGTAAAATAAATGTTGATGTTGTCTGTCCTGCACATACTCCATCCTGTTCACCAGAATATTCACCATCAAAATACATACAAAATAAATACCATACCTCACCACTTCTATTACCACCCAGCATGCTAAAAACACCATCATATGTTCCTGAATTATTGACTTGATTGATAACCCCACTTCCACACATACTGCACTCCTTTCTCCCTGCAAATTTATTTTGGTACAGCAATTTAACCTAAAAATCAAGTCAGATGATTTTATTCTGCTGTCGAAAGTCTTTTGGTATCTTCCCCTTTCATATTAAATAAAAACTGAAGGCGTTTCAATGTACTAGAAGGTCACGCATCAATACGTTCTTCTTCCTCTCTCCACCACTATGAACTCCTCATTGGCCTCCTTGCTTTTCCTCAAAAGTAACAGACCAGCTGTTCACACAAAGTCTATATACTTACTTGCTCTGCCTAGAGCAGTCTTTTCCTTTAATATGTGTATAACACCCTCCTTCACTTCCTGGGTCTTTGTGCAAATAACATCTCATAAATGAGATATAACCACCCAACACAAAATAAAATTAACTTTCCTCCCAGCATTCTCCAATGGCTTTTACCTTTCTTGTATTTCTTTGTAACACTTATCACCATCAACCATCAATCATTATTCTAATACTGGTTATTTTCTTTTTGGAGAGAGAGAGAGAGAGAATTGGGAGGGGGTGCAGAGGAAGAAAAAAAACACCCCACTGCCTAGAAAGCCTGCTGGGGAGTTACATCCCAGGACCCTGAGATCATGACCCAAGCCAAAGGCAGTCACTCAATGGACTGAGCCACCGAGGTGCCCCTCTATTATTGGTTTATTTCACTATTATATTTCAAAAGAATGTAAGCTCTTTGTGGTCAGGTATTTTTATATGTTTTATTAATTGAAGTATTCTCAGAAAGGTAGCTGGCAGATTGTAAGGGCTCACTAAACTCTATTTTGTTGTTATTATTGGGCTCCTTTATGGGCTTTACCTCTTACGCTTAGAAGTCTATCTTTCAGATGTAAGCAATAAGAATAGAGCCCTGCTGCCTGTTCAAATGAGTAAAAAGCCTGTATTAAGTGGATATTTTAAAAGCTAAATGAATGGCTTAATAGTTGTATATAGGGGGAAAGGGAACATATTTTCCACGGTTTAGAAGTGGAGTTCTTTTATAGAGTTCTTGTACAAGCCGACACTATTGAACGATAATGGGCAGTTGTACATTACAATTATACAAACACTTTGGGTAATTTATACCCTTTTTTTTTGTAATTCATGACTGGATCATTAAATTCCTTAGGAGCATTATAGCATTTCAACATTTCCTGTTCAATAAACTTATTGGGGTTGCTACCTTTTTTATTCAAATGGAGAAATAGTCATGATGTCATCTAAATAATGTGTTATCGATTGTGTTGTTTTCTAGGAATGAGTCGCACATGCTAGTTTAAAAGTTTTGTTAAATTCCCAAGTCTGTCACCGATAAAAGCCTTTTGTAGATTAGTAACTTGATCAAAACAGAAAAGTTATGTAACACTCAATTGTTATACTATCTTTGTTTCCATCTTGCATTGTAATAACACCCATCTTAACTCTATTTAAGACAAGTCATCGCCAGATGGCTTTCTGGCATTGATTGCATGATATGAAATCTAATATAACTAAAAGTTTTTTTGGTTTTAGTAGCATATAAATCAATTTAGAAAAATATATGTATTTGAATATAAGATAAAGTTTTAAATTATTTGGCAATAGTAAACTAAACTTTTTTTTGTAAATTTTTATTTTCTATAATTTCATTGAGCTCTTTTGCAATAAGAAACAAGTTACAAAAAATTAAGGTTTATTTACCCCAATTCAAAATTATTAGGAATATAATCATAGAGGTTGAAGTATTTAAAATATTGAACCCAAAACATTTTATTAGGTAAATTCATGAATGCTGAGCATTCACTGTTAAAATATACTAACACTATTGATAGACTGGTAGAAGCCTAAAATCATATATTTATTTATTAAATATTTATATCCATATCTTTTCATGGTGTGGAAATTCATTTCTCTAGCATTAAATAATATTCCATTGTTTGCATGTACTACACTTTATTTGACCTTTCACCTATGGAAGGATATCTTGGTTGCTTCCAAGCTTTTGTCAGTTATGAATAAAACTGCTATAGACATCTTTGTGGGTATAGATTTCATCTTCTTTGGATAAATACCAGGAACTGCTACTGCTGAATCATCTGGAAGAATATGTTTAGTTTTTGTAAGAAACTGCCAAGTTGTTTTCCATTCTTTATTCTCAATAGACATGGAAGAACATTCCTGTTGCTCCACATCCTCACCAACATTTCGTGTTCTGTTGTCAGTGTTCTGGATTCTGGGTATGTACTGGTGTCTCTTTTTTGTTTTAATTTGTATTTTCCTGATGACATAAGATGTGAAGCATCTTTTTATATGCTTATTTGCCATCTGTAATATTTTCTTTTGTGAGGTATCTGCTAATGGTCTTTGGCTCATTTTTAATCAGGTTTTCCCCCATTGTTGAGTTTTAAGGGGTCTTTGTGTATTTTTGATTAACAGTCCTTTGCCAGATGTGTATTTTGCAAATTTTTTTTCTTAGTCTGTGCTTTGCCTTTTCATTCTCTTGGCATTTGTTTCACAGAGTAGACATTTTTAAATTCAGTGCTTGTGCTTTTGTAGCTAAAGTTATTTCCAAAACCAAGGTCATTTAAATTTTCTTCTATATTACCTTCTACATGTTTCATGTTTAGGTTTGTAATCCAATCTGAGTTAATTTTTTTTGTGAAGAGTGTCTGATATCTGCCTGGATTTATTTTATTTTATTATTTTATTTTATTTTTATTTTATATTTTTACATTTAGCTTCACCATTACTCCAGAAACCACTTGTTTAAAAGATTGTATTTTGCTCTCTTGTATTGCTTTTGCTTTTATATTAAATATAAAATATAATTGATAATATATGTTCTGTTCCTTTATTCTAGTCTTTCTGTGATATTACAATATCTTGCTTACAATTATCGTTATGGTATACTTTTTTAAAAAGATTTTATTTATTTATTTGACAGAGAGAGAGAGATCACAAATAGGCAGAGAGACAGACAGAGAGAGAGAGGAGGAGAAGCAGGCTCTCTGCTGAGCAGAGAGCCCTATGTGGGACTCAATCCCAGGCCCCTGGGATCATGACCTGAGCCAAAGGTAGAGGCTTAGCCCACTGAGCCACCCAGGTGCCCTATCGTTATGGTAAACTTTGAAGTCAGTCCTCAGTCTTTGTTCTCCTTCAACACTATGTTGAATATTGTGAGTCTTTGCCTCTCCATATAAACTTTAAAATAAGTTTGTTAATATTAAGCAAAATGAGACCTCAAGGATCTGAGAGATGTCTAAGAAGTACTTGATACATCCCTTGGGTATGGTTTATTGAAGTGTCTACCTGTCTGAAAGCTGGGGAATCTAGATAAGGGAGGGAAAATTAGTTATGATAAAACATATCAACAAACATGAATAAATTTTGTAAAACTTATTGTCATGGCTCATATACAATATGACCAACAGAGGGACTATCAAAAGGAAAGCATTAGTTATGTTTATTGTGAAATTTTTTATTCAAAATAAAGCAATGAGAGGGGAAGACACAATGAGAAAATTACCATTTTTTAAACGGTAAACTTCTTACCAACTGGAATAGGTTTTATATTCTAAGTAGTATATTGAAAAGTAAAACATTGGGGCGCCTGGGTGGCTCAGTGGTTTGGGCTGCTGCCTTTGGCTTGGGTCATGATCTCAGGGTCCTGGGATCGAGCCCTGAATCGGGCTCCCTGCTCCGCAGGAAGCCTGCTTCCCTCTCTCTCTCTCTCTCTCTCTCTCTCTGCCTGCCTCTCTGTTTACTTGTGATCTCTGTCTGTCAAATAAATAAATAAAACCTTTAAAAAAAAAGAAAAGAAAAGTAAAACATTAAAAAATAAAATTTTAATTTAAAAAAGTTATGTAATTTTTTAAAAAGGTTAAAAATAGCAGAACCATTTTTCTTATAACTGGAAAATACATTGTATATATATCTATCAAAAATAACTTGTCATGGGGGCGCAGGGTGGCTCAGTGGGTTAAAGCCTCTGCCTTCGGCTCAGGTCATGATCCCAGGATCCTTGTATCAAGTCCCACATCGGGCTCTCAGCTCAACAGGGAGCCTGATTCCTCTCTCTCTCTCTGCCTGACTCTGCCTACTTGTGATCTCTCTGTCAAATAAATAAATAAAATCTTTTATAACAAAAATTTTAAAAAATAACTTTCATGTCTGGAATCAGGAGCATATGGAAAAAAATAATATCTGAGGACAGTACTTCTGCCATGTTTTGTGCCTTGTTAATATTTTTAAACTGTCAGGCAACTTTTAGCTTTATTGAAATACCTGCGAAGATACTAGCAGTGCCTTTTGGAGCCCTATGACTATAAAAATTAATTGCAAATATTCAAAATGTTTACTATGGTGTCACTACTATTTAGGGCAACCACCAAGTATGTTTCAGAAGTAAGCATAACTGTTACTCTTCCAGAAGGCAAAAGGGCATATTTTCAGGAGTTCCATTTGCTGTACCAGGAGGTGAATCAAGTAATGATTTTTGTCTATAAAATAATTCACTTTTCAATCTAACATTCCTCATTCCACATTAAAATAATAAAAACTAGGAGGAGACTAAAACAAACAAACAACTACAACTAAAACCACCAGCTTCAGTGGAAAAGTAAATATAACCTTATTTTCCTTCAGTGGAAAAGTGGAAGGAAATATAACCTTATGAGACTCGATCCCAGGACACTGGGATCATGACCTGAGCCAAAAGCAGCTGCTTACCCTGAAATTTATTTTTTAAATATTTTTAAAATAAGCGTTTTTGTTAGAAAACCATATATTTTATATTGCTAAGAAATAACAGGCAAAGTTTTATTAACTTCTAAAAAGTCTAGTTACTTTTATTTATCTATTAACTCATCTCTGTATGAAGTAGAACATGATCACACCTATTGTATCTACCCAAGTTTGTATGCTTTGGTTATTTCATGTTTGCTACTTTCTTGCTTAATTTTTACAATATTTGATACATAATAGTATCTTTAAGTCCATCTACGGTTTCACAGAATTTGTTTGAACTTCATAAAAATGTACCATACTTTTTGCACTGTCCTTGTTTTAATTCTCTATTAACTTTCCAAGATTTACTCACTTTAGAGGGTGTAGCTATCATTTATTTTTATTCCTCCATAATGCTATGTTTACAAATTTGTATTTATCTGTACCTTTAAAAATATCTTAATTATATACCATTTCTCATCTCACGTAACACTCATGTTACTTCTACACTTATCAGATATTATGTAACTGAAAACCACAACTCAGCAACAATATAGCACCATTTTTCAAAATTAAATGGTTTTACCAGAATTCTTTAATTCTATCCTTTATTTGTATTAGATGACCCTTTATTCTTGTATTTGGCATTGTTCATATGGAAGAAAGCTTATAAGTTGATATTTCATAAATAGAAGGATTTATTATGATTGATTAATTATTTTCATTTAGAATGCATAGAATATGGTTGATTTAATATTTGTTTCTTACTCTCTGCCTGGAACATAGTGCTATCTATGTAATAGCCACTAAAATAGTAAGTTAATCACCTAGACTTTAAACTTCATATGAATAGGAATAACATACAGAACTCTTCAAAGATTGGGACATCTGGGTGGCTCAGTCAGTTAAACGCCTGAGCCTTTAGCTCAGGTCATGATCTTAGGGTCCTGGGACTCAGTTCTGCAACACATTCCCTGCTTAGCCGGGAGTTTTGCTTCTCCCTCCCCCCTGCTGCTCCCCCTGCTTGTGCTCTCTCTCACTCTCTCTATTACAAATAAAATAAAATTAAAAAAATGAATTCTTCTCAGATAGCTAATATAGAATATCGTCTTTGTATTCATCAAAGGGAAAGTGCCATATAATAATGAAATTCAGACTACTTCAAATTCATTTTTTAACCAGTAAGAAAGTACTGGAAACAAGCCAAAAATGTCTTTAATGAATTAAAGAAATAGATTGATTTTCAATATCTTAATGTTTCTAAAATAAATTGCAAGATTTTTATACTAGATATCAGTGTAAATATTCATTATACAAGGATATTCTAAAAATAAACCTGAGAAAACTATTTGACATATATGATGACAAAAACGAGTTTGACAAAAGTCAGTTTGGGTAAAACTTACAACACCTACCACCTGAAACTCTTGTTCTATAATTTAATTCTTTTAATTTACAAAAATACAAAAATAATATATCAGAGTAAGTATATTGATAGCTTTGAAGGTATGCTCTGGTTGTGCACTCTTTACTATTGAAAGGGGAATCAAATATGTGATGCTTATGGTGTGATTATATTAAAATTCAACAAGTTCAGAAGCATACAAGGAATAGAATAAAGATAAAAGATGACCCTTACTTATCCTAAAGATAGACATGGTATATATGTGCTAGTTGGGGAGAGAATCCAGTCAGTAGATGGAGGATGTAGTGTGTTGGAAAAAAAAAAAAAAAGACACAACGTTTTGGTTGAACGTTTAGCACTATATTTAACAAAGTGAAATTGTGTGTTAATAGCCTTGAATAAAATCCAAAAAATATTTTCAATTCATTGAAGATTATTTAGGAAAAACTTGAAAAATACAACTTGATAAGGATTCCAATAAAAGATTCATAAGCAATACAAGATTCAGAATTTTTAGTATATTTTCCCTAAAAAGCCATTTGATTTAATTAAAAAGAATTCTATTTACCTGCCACTTAAATAAGAGGAAATTATTTGGTTTTGTAATAAGTCAATAAAATAAATTAACATATCTTCAGAAAACAGATATGCACACTAATTTTAAAATAATAGTGCTTAAGCTGTTCAGCAAACATTTGCAAAATTCCTTGCCATCAGCTGGCTCTGGAGTTCTGCTAGGTGAGTAAGGCCATGTATGTTACTGCTCAGAGTACTGACGCAAAGCAATTGTCCCCTTCACCTCCATTTTTTGCCGTTGATACGTCATGCTATGTTGTTTAGAGATCCATAGATGGCCCTACATGAAGGCCTTTTTTTGTGTGTATATGGGTGACTGTGATTTAACTTTCAAATCAGATGGCTCCTGATTTAAAATGATTCAACTTATGATATATTTGGCAATGATGTGAAAGTGAAAGTGATTCAGTAGAAACTGTACTTTGAATTTTGAATTTGGGTCTTTATAAAAAGGGCCAGTGACATATGGTATGGTGCCGTCTTGTGATGCTGGGCAGGGGCAGTGAGCCACAGCTCCCAGTCAGCGAGAAGATTACAGGGGTGAACATCTGATATTCTTACAACCATTCTATATATAAACATTCTTCTTTTTTTTAGTGTAATATTTAATAAATTGCATGTGATATTTGATACTTTGTTATAAAATAGGCTTTGCTTAAGATGATTTTGCCCAAATGCAGGCAAATGTAAGTGTTCTGAGTATGTTTAAATAAGCTTAAGGTAAGCTATGATATTTGATAGTTTAGGGGTATTAAATGCATTTTCAATTTTGTATGTGTTTTCTCTGTACATAGCCCCCTTGTAAGCTGAGGAACATCTCTATATGTATATGTAGCCTTGGTATGGCTTACATATTATTGGCATGAAACATCTAGAACAGTACGTGTGCCATATAATTGTCTACAACATCAAACAAGTTTCGTGAAAACTTGTGCCAAAGGGGTTTTGTCTTTAAGGATTCTTATTTCAGAAGGGTTCTCTCAAATGTAAGATTTTTAGAAGTTAAGTGAAAATCTGACCAAACTAAACATTTTTTCCATTTTCCCTAGTGAGCAAAGATAGCTAAAATCTATCTGCCATTTTCAACACTGTACTCAACGACTGTAATTCTAATTTAAGAACAGATTATTTATATCAAAACCACATGTTGGCCTAATCTTACACAATATTCATAAATCTCACTCAGAGCCTTGGACACTTTTATTTGTTGAGTCTATATGGTACTACGGACATTCATCTTTTTTGACCTCATAGCTTCATGTATGTCTATACTTTTGAAAAATACATGCATCATAGTTCCATTGTAAAATGTCTGGGTTATAAAATGTGCTATGCTAGCAAAATGGTAATAAGAACATACAAATGACCTGATGTAATGAACTGGACCAGATTGCCAGATATCACTTTTCATACAAGAAGGATTCAGTGGTAAGTTTTAAAATAGCCAGCTATACTTCGACTGAATTATAACTCATTTAACTTCTTTCTTTGTGTACAGTATTATACATTACTCAGTACTATAGTAAATAAGTACTTTGGACAGATGTACATATGCTGTAATAAAAAAATGTTTTTTTCTTCTTTCTTTTAGTCCTTTTTACTTGTAAGACTAGCCACAAATACCATGCCTCTCCCAAAATAATTTGCAATCCAAATTTATCTCTAAATGACTTTATTGCACAAAAAAAAAAAATATATATATATACACTTAGAGTAGACATGTTCAAAAATAGTTACACAGCAGCAGGGCCCTAAATGTAAGCAGTATACTTGTTTTGTTTTGTTTAGTTTTGTTTTTTTTTCTTAAAAAAAAAGAGGTTATGTGAAATATTGGAATTTTATTTCGAGGCGTAGTATTTCAAGACAGTTAACTACACTTACGGTGTCAACAGCCTCTTGTTGGCAGTATGATTTTATTGGCTCCATGGAATAACAGCAAGAATTTACTATTGCTTCTTTCTTTTATGACACACACACACACAAAAAAAAATTGACACATTTGCTCAAGACCAACCAGAATCATTTTAACCTATCAAAATTGATGGGAGGCCTTCACTGCCAAAGTCACTGCTGGTTTTTCACAATTCATTGCAGACAATCTGCTACTCCCATTATGATAAAGGAGAGAAGAGTCATAATCAGGGAAGAAAGCTAGATTAATACTTGTAATTATCATTGAATTATTTAGCCTGCTATAGGATTATTATTAGTAGTGTCATTTGATAATTTTCTCTCATTTTAGTAAACACAACTGTGAGTAATTACCCTACCTAATATTTCTCTGTATTGGCTGACTAGCTAGCAAACATTCATGAAAATATCCATTAGCCACACATATAAAATGCTTCATTATGATGCTGTTGAATCAGAACATACCACTACCTGATCCTGTAGCTCTTTGAGGATTTGCAAATCAATTAATTCTATGTTTATTGGATTCTTCCCATACAATTAGAAAATGTATAATAGAGTCCATGAACATTATTAGTTTTACCATTTTAAACCAGCAATCACACTTTGATTTTTTACAACAAAAGCAGAAATATAAACACACACATTTGGATCTGTTTTCTGTTAGTCTGTCTGGACTTCAAAATCCTATTCCTCAAGATAATGCACACCAAAGTTCTGGATTAAACAAGAAATTAGATGGCACCTGAACACTTGGTTTAATATTCTCCAAAGGACTATGCAACTTATTTCTTACATTATGACATTGTTTTACAAAGATGCACACTTTTATAATGTTAGTATTTGTAATAATCAGTAAAGTCAATTAATCATGATTAAAAATCAAACATAAAAATTTCTACTTTTTGCTTTTACCCCCTCCATTTAGAACTTATTTATAGCCTGATAACTCAAAGGTCCCTATGTTTATGAAAATCTGGACAGAAATAGCTCTAAGATCCCATTCAGAACTTGATATTAATCTAAGTCTTTTGGCTCCATTTATCCTGAGGGCAAAGAGTAGGACAAAGTATTTGAGTACTGTTAGTTTATCTGGGAGATTATCCAAGGTAGAAAAGAATGGGAAAGTGATACAGTGAAGAAGCAAATTTGTCAAAGAGGTACGTTGTTGTTGATATAATTGTTGTTGAAAGAAAATGAAGGCTTGCTTTTACTGAAAGGTCCTGAGAAATTTCTTTAAGTTGTCCTCATGAAGAATTGAAAACTGACAATTTTATCTATTGTTCTTATTTCCACTTCACTGACTGAGAGCTGTCCTCAGAGGACATTTACTCTCCTACACTTTGGGGTTGTGTTGGACAGACACATTCTAAAATGAGAGAGAGAACATGAGATGCTATCAGTGTTAAGTAACTGCAATTTCCCATGGAACTATCCACCACAGGTTTGGCTATAATCAGGTGTTGGGCCTTGATATCAGAGGGATTTGAGGCAGAATCATTTTAGGTTAATCATTATATCTGAAATTTCCAAAAACTTCAACTGATGAAACTTTGATTATAAATCTATAAATATATCAATAAATCTACAGTATTCAAATTATTTTCATAGAAATACACAGACAAAGCATCAATTGATTAATATTTAAATGTTACAAAATACTGAACTGAAAGAATT
This sequence comes from Mustela putorius furo, assembly GCF_011764305.1. NCBI lineage: Eukaryota > Metazoa > Chordata > Mammalia > Carnivora > Mustelidae > Mustela > Mustela putorius. The sequence continues at coordinate 251,184 of NW_025421350.1, forward strand.
TGGTCATATAACAACGTGTAAGAAGTAGAACTTAGGTTTAGGTTAGAACTCAGGATGCATTGGAGACTCAGTTAAGAAATTGAATGGAGGGACGCCTGGGTGGCTCAGTGGGTTAAGCCACTGTCTTTGGCTCAGGTCATGATCCCAGGGTCCTGGGACCGAGCCCCAATTGGACTCTCTGCTCAGCAGGGAGCCTGCTTCCTCCTCTCTCTCTGCCTGCCTCTCTGCCTGCTTGTCATCTCTCTCTGTCAAATAAATAAATAAAATCTTAAAAAAAAAGAAATTGAATGGATGTCTGACTATCTTATAGGTTTGCTAAAAATCAGTGACTTTGAGTTCACGTGTGGCTATGCAGGAATTTTTAACTTTCTCTAAGAAGTTATTAGATTTGATTATATAATGGCAGTAAACGATGGGGAAAAGCAAAGTACAAACCCCATAAAGACAAAGACACTGAGTATGAGAAAAGAGTAATAGATAAGAAGAATCAATGCATTTGAGGAAAGTGGGAATTGAAATACACAATGATTGTTGATTTTGTTTAGATGGAGAAAACAAAACTAGCTTGCAAGAAGGAAATAACAGAAGACATGTTGTGATGTGAGACAGAATCCTGGAAAAGGCAGCAGTAACGTGGAATAAAGGAGTAGGGAGAGCATATCAGGTAATTTGGATAGGAAGGAGTTAGGAGATAATTGCTTGATAAATTTTATATGGCCCACGTAAATGCACAGATTTCTCTTCTTTAATTTATATGGAGAACAGGGTGTCCTTTCTCTTCCCTTTCAGAGCACCAGAGGTGTACTCTTTCAGACTGAAAACGTGAAAAGCTCAGGACTCAATTGCTTAAGCACAGCTGAGAGGACATATTTCAATTAAGATTCACATTTTGCTGTATGTAGTAGACTTTCAAAAGTGGTTTAACCATATTTTTTCATTTAACAAGAAGACTACAGAGAGTGTTTTCTGGTGTTGGTTCAGAGTCTTAAGAAAGTCAAGTGAACTATCTTAGAGGTTTTCATGGCTTTTATTCACAGTTGCAAAAATTGCTGTTGGAGTTCTCACTATTAAGCCCACATTTCTGGCAGAAAGATAGAGGTAAAAGAGCATGATAGCTTGTACGACTGATACTTTGTCATATGGTTACAATATCACTAGAAAAGAGACAATAAAATATTTGATGTTGTTTTAAGATTCCTTGTTGTCAATCGCTCAGTGCTTTCTGATATTAAAGGAAAAAGTAGATGGATATTGACCTGGCAACTATCAACACCTGTCAGTCTCTCTTGGATAACCAATATCTCTATAATCTCTTCTTCCCAGTAAAATATATATATATATATATATATATATATATATATATTCATAACCCACACTGTGCGATCTCAAGTTCCTGCACCAAGATAAAATTACAATGATTTTCAGTTGTTCCAAATGGACAGAATACGCTTCCTTATGATATCATGTCTTATAAGATAGATAATTGGCTTGCTACCAATATACCCAGATGTGACTGTGGAAGAGACAGGAAAAAAATAATAATATTTATTTATTCCTTGGGTTGACCCTGTTTACACAGATGCATTACTATTAGAAAAGGTTGGTTTGGGACATTGGAATGAATTTACTTAATGGGTCTGTATGTAATTGGGTGGGAGGAAATTTTTAATTTCTACAAAAATTATTAGAATTCTATCTTATTCTCTTTTTGTTAATTTTCACATGTTAACAAAGCCAACGTTTTTGTCTAGCAGACAAGATCTTAAATCCTAACGAAACTCAATTATTTTTTTTTTTTTAAAAAAAAAAAAAAAAAGCCTCATCTTCTCTCATGCTGCTTTAAATACAACTCAAAAAAAAAAGGAGCTAAGTGGGGCCGTAAGACCAGACTTTTAATTTTATTTCATTTATCTTATTTTTAATTAAAAAATTAAAGATTGTATTTATTTATTTGAGAGAGAGAGCATGAGTGGGGCAGGGGGAGGTAGCTGCAGAGAGAGACTGTGAAGTATACTCCCTAATGAGCAGGAAGCCCGATATGGAGCTCGATCCCAGGGTCCTGACTGAGATCATGACCAGAGACAAAGGCAGATACATGTGCAAAATCCCTTTCTTTCTCTGGGAAACGATACTTTACAAGAGATGTTTGAAAAAGTACTGGGGAATCAACTTTAATAGGAGACACAAAAATTTAATTGACTTTTGTAAAGCTACAGGGATCCAAATGATGGGAATCCCAGCCCGTTTAGGTTGTGGACCACAGAGTATTCTTCTCTGTAATATTTTATTTTCTTCCATGTCTACTAACTCCAGTCCAAGTTCCCTGAACTCTTTTTAGATAGTGCAAGACATGGCAAAGAATACCAAACGAGTGCCCAATATTCTACATTTATTACATCATTTCTAACATATAGAAGTGTGTTATCAAGGCTGGTTCTGTGAAAGAACATAGTTATGCTAAAGTGTGTTTTGTTCTCCAAGAAATTAAATGCACGATTATCACGCAATTATAAAATACTTGTGTCAAGAATTTTTATTCAAAAATTAATAAGAGAAGCAGATATTAAAACTAGTTCACATGGTTATTTGGGATATAAGCAGAGTTGTGCAGCAGAAGTGCTCTGGGCCCATAATTTGGGATATAGCATTTATGTTTTCTAATGAAATATCACTAATTTGCATTATTGTTAACAAGAATCTTGTGCATTACCATCAGTTTTCTACATTATAACATTATAACTTCTTGCTCTACTGTTTGTAAATAACTTTGTCAATAGCAAGCTAATAAACGGGGTGACTCCAATGGATTGAGATCATCTCCAGAGTTTCTGCTACATAATGCCCAGGACTCCATTGAAAGGACACCTAAGAATTTATTTTGCCCCAAAATTTGATCATTTTTTTCACTGTCCTTACCTATTATCCAAACCTAGTCCTTTTGCTTCACCTTTCAGTCTATGGACAACCCTGTATCTGAGTGAAAGGGGAGACTGATCACCTCCCATTAGCCAGAGATGCCCAGAAGGGGAGGGTATCCAACCTGTTTGAATCTGAAGAGTGCCTGACTGTGTGAATGTGTCTGTATGGCTCCACCACTTCTGCTACGGAGTCTGAGTGGGCTGCACCTTGAGTCTCGCAGGGCGTCATATGGCATAACGGTCATCTACTCCACGGAGTAGCCTGGTCCGGGGTTTATACGGACAGGCCTTAGCTAGGACGCTCCTAAATTCCCATGAGGGATGGGAACAGGACAGCAGGGGAAAGATCCCCCTCCTTTGTCTGCGACATCATTCATGATGGGAGGGAAACCCAGGAAACTCCTATCTTAAGACTGCACACTTAGAAATAAAATAAAAAAGGGAAAGACACTGGTATAAAAAGCTGGTTTTCTTTCTGTTTAAAAGGGGCAAAGTTTTCCTAGCTAATTGATCTGTTAAAAAGTGTAAATGGTTTTCTCTTTGCCTGCCTGGAAAATTCAGTTCCTATGTTTTGTTTTATCAGGTGTTAAACATCCCTAATTATATTTAGGCATGTGTTTTTAAACTTTCTAAGGTTTTAGCAATTGTTGACAAGATTTAAACCAATGATAAACCTTGGGTTACATTTGGGAAAATGCTATAACTATTCTAGAGATTCTATGCACTTCCTAAAGTTTTAATGTTTTTGAGAGATCATCGCTTGATATTGTAATTATGGGAATGTTATATGTCACAGAAACTGTAACCTGATTTTCTTGCAGCTAAATTGTAAACTCCCATGTCTCTTTAGCTCTAACCATATCCATTCTGAGTTTTTGTCATTTATAATTGTTTTAATTCTCTTGTAAAATGAGTTTTATCTTCAAGGAGATTCCTATAAAGGACTTTCAGGACAAATACAGATATTTAATATACTTGAAAATCCTAAAACTGAAATGGGTAAGAATTTCCAGAACTAACTAAAGCCGCATTCACCAGATTTAGTAATATGGAACTAAATGAACTAAAAGATTATAATGTTGTGTCTCATAATGTTTTGTCTTACTTTAAACATTGCTGGTTCTCTCTAATGTTTGCTCTTCCAGACCAGGGATACTTCCTCCTAGTTATCTGTAACTTACAGAGATGTGAAAGTGCTCAAGGCATTCAAATTTTCTCTCTATATGAACCCTCTGAAACCAAAAGGTCTCAGTAAGTATTCTTTCTTCCATGGCAATCAGTCATTTGCATAAGTTCAATAAGAATCTGTTCTCCTTTAACAGGACACCATTGAGAACTGGTTATTTTACCAAGGCTTTGACTGGAATGTCATATTTGAGAAAGACATGCATAGACTCAGATATGACCAGACAGCTTTAAGGAACTAACGTTGACTTTATGAAACCTGGAGCCATAAAGCCCCTTGGGACTGTTGGCCTGATACCTTGCTTACAGAGTTCCCAGCAGCCTCACCAGGTGAGTAAAGAATGTCACTCTTTGGTAGGTGCGGAAACTCAGAAGAGGAACTCGCCCAAATCAACAGGTATTGCAGGCATGCCTGATGGCAAGTACAGGGCTTGGCTTCTGGCCCGGAGAGGCTACTAAAAGTTCAACCCAGAGATTCCTTATAAGAAGTTCCAGCAAAGCAGATTCTAAAAGATCTATATGATCACACTCAACTGTTCTTGCTGAGCTTATGTAAATAATGGGCCAAGTTTGTTAAAACTGGACTTGTTTCACAAGTGTATTAGTCCTGATTTGGCTATCTCTGTAAATGAGGGTTATTTTAGAGAGAAAAATTATGTTTTAGTAACACATCTTTATGGATGTTAAATTCTAGATTTGATTGTCTTTAAATGTTTACCTAAGCTAAACAATTTGAGGTAAACTTCAGAGAAGTTACACATTAGCTCATTTAGATGATCTTCTTGCTTTTTTTTTTATTTTGTGGGGATATTAGTAGAACCCCCTCACACATGATTAAACAACTGGAAAATGGGATTAATTCTCCTACAATTGTATAACTTAACTAACACCTTATGTGTGGCTGGGATAATGAAATTGCCCAAAAGCCAGCCTATTGCACTCCATAGGATTAACTATGGACTTGTGGAGACAATGGATGACCCCACTTTGTTTATGAGTGGATTGTATGATGCATGGGGGACTCCCCTTATCTCTTGACAAGTTTTCTCCCACTTGACAATGATCCTCTGTAATCAGGATATTGTTAAGGCTGGACCACTCAAAGGTCTTCTTATGGGTTTCATCCCTTAGTAATATTTATCCTAGAGGCCACCTCTGTTGAGGTGCAATTGCAAACAGATGCTTTAGCTAAGCATAGAACAGCCCTCATAAAAGGAGCCTCAAAGCTCACTATGGAACAGTCCCTGACTGTAATGACTTCACATCAGGTCCAGATTTGTCTTAGAAGCCAAAGGCCACCAATGGATGATAGAGGCCAACTAATTAAATATTGGACTATACCTATAGATATGCCAGAAATAATACTTACAATTTGTCAAACTTTAAACCTAGTTACCTGTATGCCTGAACCTGACCACTGTACTTCTTTCTCTGTGGAGCGGAGGTGTTCAAAGGTTGTTGATCTTGCTTATTCTATAATCAATAACCTCTGAACATTTTTGCTCTATAGACAGTCCTACAAAATAGGATGGCCTTAGATGTCCTGACAGCAGCCCAGGATGGCACATGTACAATTATCAAGACAGAATGTTGTGTGTACATCCCAGACTATCACAAAAATGTCACAGGACTAATAAAATATATGAATACGGGGCGCCTGGGTGGCTCAGTGTGTTAAGCCTCTGCCTTCGGCTCAGGTCATGATCCCAGGGGCCTGGGATCGAGTCCCGCATAGGGCTCTCTGCTCAGCAGGGAGCCTGCTTCTCCTCATCTCTCTCTCTCTGTCTGTCTCTCTGCCTATTTGTGATCTCTCTCTCTGTCAAATAAATAAATAAAACAAAAAAAAAAAGTATACCATAAAATATATGAATACCCAAATTAAGGCCCTACAAAATCCTTCTCTCTCTCTCAGTGAATGGTTAAGTTCCTGGTTTGAAGGAGGACTATGGCCAAATCTCCTTCTCGGGCTTTTCATTCTTATCGCCTTATTAACCTTAATATGTTGCTTTGTTCAGTGTTTCTCTACTTGGTGCCGAGACTCCATTGCTGCAATGACTTCACCACAACAGACGATCCTTGTCGCGTGAGAGGACGCCTCTTCACTGTCAGCGCTGGATTCAGCTGCCTCCACCTTTCGTAACTCCCTTATACATTCCTACCCTGTTCAATATTGACCCCAGTAGGTAGTGACAGCTCTACGCCCCTATTCAGCAGGAAGAGGTTACAGAAGATGAGACCTTCCACCTTCAATCACCTTAAAGCTTTAAGGGTCAAAATTGTTCAGGGGGAAATAATGAGGGAGCAGGAGGCTGGCTGAAGATGGAAAAGGGGCTGATGCCTTGCACCCCCTCTCCACCCACATCCCTTGGTAATATGTGTGACATTCCACAGGCACCCCTGACTGCCTTAAAAGAAGAATGTTGCTTTTATGCAGATCAAACTGGAGTAGTCAGAGAAACTATGGATAAACTCAGAGAAAGACTTGCTCAAAGAAAAAGGGATTTTCAGTCCCAGCAGGGATGGTTCGAAAACTGGTTCAACAGATCACCTTGGCTTACTACTTTGTTGTCATCTATAACGGGCCCTCTCATCATTCTGTTATTAATTCTAACTTTTGGTCCTTGTGTCTTAAACAGGTTAATACAATTCATTAAAGATCGCCTGTCTGTTGTTCAGACTATGGTCTTGACTCAGCAATACCAACTACTTAAACAAGTAGAGTCCCAAAAGGACTCAATTGAAGAACAAAACAGATGGATATAAGATTATATCCATGATAAAGAAAAAGGGGGGAATGAAGGACCCCAGGTCAGAACTATAGTATAGCCTATAAGTTTTAACATTCTTTTTATAACCAGCTCATGCTAACTAAGAAACTGTGGCCAGCTGACCATAGATAAGGGAGTCAGCAAGCAGCATAATAGGATAACAAATATAGCAAAAATCTGTGTTTAACCCAGCTGTTTCTGGCTTCTGTATAATAATGCTTCTAATGCTTTGCTAAGAAATGAAAAATTGCTTAAACCCTCGCTCGCTGTGTAATCAAATAAAGTTATACCCTTCCCCTGTTAAGAATTTCCCCTACTACTCAATAAAATTGATAAGGGTTGTCTCCCGTACCAAGGCCGAGACGAGCGGTTCAGCACGTACACTAGCTGGAGACGTGCGGTTCAGCACGTATACAGATAAAGGATAGAAACGTGCAATTCAACATGTATCCTCTACTGTACACTACCTGAACGGTGACAGGCCAGAATGTATGGTTGATTTTAAAGGATTGGCTACCTGTGTGTAGGCCTTACTGTAATGCTTTGAAATTACTGGCTAGAAAAGTGAGAGCTCTGATGTAATGGACTGTAAAATTCTATATTAAGTCACTCCCGAAACAGATCAGGGCTCTCAGGCACTGACCCATCCTACACGGATTTCATGGTCAAGTGTCCCTGGGAGTCCAAGCATGCCCGAATAAAATCCTCTTGCTTATTGCATCCAGTGGTCTCTGAGTGCGTCCTTGGGTGCGGGTCCTCTACGGTCTTTCAGGTAAGGTTGGTCCAGCAACAGGGGTAGAGGGGAAGTACCCATCTCCTGCTTGAAGAGCTAGAGAAGACCCCTCTCGGAGATTGCCACCAGGGGAGGAGAGCACTAGATGCTGATGATGAAGAATATTTTAATGAGCAGAGAAGGTCAAAATGACAAAGTTCCAGGATCAGAGTAAACATATGAGATTAAAAAATAAAAAATAAAAAAAAAGATTTTTTTGAAAGAACTTTTTTTTAAAGGACTTTAAACAAAAGTCCTTTTAAAGAGACAGTTGGCTGTTTAAGCCAAAAGTATAACGCACTGAGAGAATCGCCGCATTATTTATTGGGGTAGAAAGGACCTGGAATGTAGAAAGGCCCATTCTTCAGAGGAAAAAATAGAATAAGTAACAGGCCTCATGCCTTGCACAGCCAGTGGCTAAAATCCCTGCCTCATGAGACCCTGTGCTAGAAGGCCGCTAGAACCATCTAGAACTATGTTAGTCTTTCTTGGAAGCCAACAAGTATTTGCCCAGTTAAGAGCATGGTAACAATCAGTCACGTTATGTTATAAGGATTGTCGATATCTTTAAAAGCCTTGTCAAGTTCCTTTTTGAGTAACCCTCACCCCACCCTTAGAGAAATTTCTCTGTGGTTCACCTCCTTGAAATACTTCATTGTTGTTCCACTTTCCCATAGCCAAAAAAAAGAAAAAGAAAAAGAAAAAAAAGCTTTTTATTAACAATGTGTTCAGACGGGGACGCCACTGTAAACAATGAGAGCTTTCGCTGCCGGGTCAATTTAGTGTGGCAGAAACAGCTGAAAGCAATCAGCTGAAAGCAATCAGGTCAGACAGAGCCAAGGACTGGAGGGATTTTTAAAATTACAAAAAAAAACCGAACCAAATCAAACCAATACAAAAATCAAAACCAATTGCCAAGATTTCAAGTTTGCTACTAAAGGTATGACATTCTCCTAAGACATGCGTGTGACCTGATCAATATATTTATATATTTATATTTAAAGAAGAAGGAACTATTTGATGCAGCAAATCCACGTTGGTTAAAAATTACCAGATATGGGGGCTCCTGGGTGGCTCAGTGGTTTTAGGCCTCTGCCTCTGGCTCAGGTCATGATTTCAGGGTCCTGGGATGGAGCCCCACATCGGGCTCTCTGCTCAGTGGTGAGCCTGCTTACCCCCTCTCTGTCTGTCTGCCTCTCTACCTACTTGTGATCTGTCTGTCAAATGGGTAAATAAGATCTTTAAAAAAAGAATTACTAGGTGTGAAATACATCGAGGGTATGGGAAGGAAAATGATTTCACCTGATCTGACTAGGAAGTGGTTGAAGCCTGAATTAAAGTGCTATAAAAAGAGTAAAGCCCTGGGAAATATATGGGGAAAAAATCCGTAGTAGAAAAACAGCAATAATAACTGGCTGCTCTTTATTGATCCAGATCCTGCGGTAGGCAAAGAAGAGCTGGTTTTAGCCAGAGGATGATCTCCGTTTGTCTTCATGATCTGGCATTTCCTGCAAGCCAGGCATGGGGCTCTGCACTAGAGCTGCAAATGCTGGGGGAACCTCACTGTCCCCTTTCTCTTCTCAGGGGGACAACGGGCATGTCCATGGTGCAGTGTGACAGGCTTTACCACAGGTAGATAAAAGACTACCAAGGGTAGGTTGGAGCTGGGAAAAGCCACTTAGGAACAGATTTTCAGGGGAGCTGATAGACAAGGGCAAAGCGAAGAATGAGGATGAGTGTGTCAAGTTTCAAAGTGCCAGGAGGCAGCACAGTGCATTCAGGAAACTACAGCAAGTTCATGACAACCGACAGCTGATCTGGCAGCATCACCTGGGGATGGAAGCTGAGCCCCGGGGTTAACACTGGGGGTGAGATGGTTTGTACACAATGCCGAGGAGGTGAGGTACTACACTGTGGGGGCACAGGGAGCTACTGGAGGATTTCAAATATCAGAATCGTAACCATAATAGAGTATTTAATTGCATCCTAGCTTTCATCAAGGGTAAGATGCACTATAGTTTATGTTCGACTAAGAAAGAGAAATGCTGTCAGTTAAACTAGGATATGTCATCAAGTGCAAGGTGAGTGCCACCTTAAGAGATATGAAAATTGCTGGGGGAGGACAAGTCTTAGAACAAGTAAACTGTGGTACTAGAATAATTAAGAAAGGTCGAACACTTGGATCAACAAAATAAGTGATTATTGCTTACCATGTGCCCCAAACTATATTAAGTCTTAGAACAAGAGACGTTCTCATCTTGATGCCCCGCAGCTGTTAGACCCAAAGTACAGAGCGCAGTAGCCAACGACCAGCAGGCCCCAAGTGCCATGTGCAGACTCTAAGAGCAACTGCCTTTGAGAGAGGAAACGGTTGAGCGTGGGCTTTCTGAGGTAGAGAATTACTAGCTGCGAAAGTAGGAAAACTGACACAGAATCGGAATTGATGCCCCTACATGACAGAGTTGGTGAAAGTTCCCTTCTCAGAGATCTTGAGGCTCCTCAGAAATGTATTTTTCATTTTGGACGGAACATTCAGGATAAATATGATCTGTTCGTGTTCCTGGTTCTCTCATCAGGGTTTTTCTTAGGCTTCACTGGCACAAGAAAAGGGTTTTGATAGTCCAGGGCAAATCCTGACAAAAGCAAAGCATGGTATCTATGAAAAACTAACCATTCAGAAGAGAACAACAGATAAAAGAAGGCCAGGCCGACCTGACCCTGCAGGATAGGTAAGGTTGGTCCGGCAACAGGGGTAGAGGGGAAGTGCCCATCTCCTTCTAGAAGACCTAGAGAAGACCCATTCCGGAGAGACCACCAGGAGAGGAGAGCAGTAGGTGCTGATGATGAAGTGAAGGAGCAGGAGACTAGCTGAGTACAAAGCAAAAGCTGGCGCCTTGCACCGCCCCCTTCACCCGCTCCCCTCCATATTTGTAAGCATTCCTCAGGCACCCCTGACTGCCATAAAATGATAAATATAGTTAACTTGCAGAAATCACAGTCCTGCAGGGTAGGAATCTTCCTTGGTTTGCAAATGTCCTTGAGATTTACAACAAAGAAGTTACCTTACCTTTGATAGCCGGAATGTAACATTTCACCAGGAGACTCCTAATTGTCTTTATGTTAGTGCCTCATTAGAGGGAAAGTGGCCTTGGCTTGATAGTAACCAGGCCTTCAATATCCTGATAGTGCTTTTTTTTCGCATGCGTGGGCTAACCGGCCAGTTCTGCTTCTGTAAGATTGCTTTGTCTGCTTTCGCGCGCGGGTCCCCTGACCCAATCCACGGACGCCAAGTATGCCTGTTCAAACTATCAATCAATCAGCTCAGCCCCACCCGAAACTGTTTTTGTATCTGTCTATAAAAATCCTGCACTGACCCAGCTCCGGACCTCTCGGCGTTATTGGCAACGAGCGGCACAGAAGTCCAGGTTCGAACCTGCAATAAACGACCCTTGCTGCTTGGCTTTGACTCATGTCTCTGGTGGTCTTTTAAGGTGGGGGTAATATTCAGTTGGCAATACATTTGGAGGTCCCACCGAGATCTCCCCTTCAAGCCCACCAGACAACTTGTCAACGGGTCACTGCAACCGATCGGTAAGAAAGCGGGCTTTGTCTTTTGTCTCTATGTTTTTCGTATGCTTTGTTCTTATGTATGTCTTGTGTGTCTTGTCCTTTCTGTGATTTTTCCTGGGTTAGAGTCCCAGGACCTGGGTTAGAGTCCCAGGAGGGTGGCTGGCAAATACACCCTGGCGGACACGCTATAGTGTTGCCAGCGGGCCAATGGGGAGGCGTCCCTCGTGCCTGGCGGGAATGGCTTCTCAGAGATCGTGGGTACAAGTCCCACCTCAGGGGCCGAGATGGCTTCTCAGAGATCGTGGGTTTGAGTCCCACCTCGGGGGCCAGGAGGGCCTCGCAGAGATCGTGGGTTCGAGCCCCACCTCAGAGGCCAACAATGTATGTCTTCATGTATGTCTCCATGTTATGTCTTTAAATGTGGATATATGTTCCTTGTACTGGTCATGAAGGTTACATTCTGTTTAACGGGAGGGTGTCTAACCCTTTTGAATCTGAGGAATGCCTGACTGTATGAATGTGTTTGTGTGGCTCCACCGCCTTCGGCTTCGGAGTCTGAGTGGACTGTACCCTGAGTCTCGTGGAGCGTCATACAGCATAACGGTCATCTACTCCATGGAGTAGCCTGGTCCGGGGTTTATACGGATAGACCTTAGCTAAGACGCTCCTAAGTTCCCGCGAGGGACGCGAGCAGGACAGCACCTGAAAGATCCCTCTCCCCTTGTCTGCAACAACGTACATATCGGGAGGGAATATAAGAGATAGGTATTAAGAGCTAAAACCAGATTCAATGAGTCAGCTAGTAAATTTCCTCCTGACATATTGGATGATAATTATGTAAATAAGCCTTCTTCTAGTAAACCCAGGTTGCTGGGCCATCCCTAGCAAAGGGGACTCTGGATTTATTTCTCTCTGTTACTCCTAATAGATGTGGGGGCTTCTCCCTCACTCACTTCCCATGTTAATGGCTATAACCGGAGCCAACTGGGTTTGGTCTAACTCGAGACAGAGACTATAAGGAATATTCCCAAGCAGCTGCCGAAACTCTCTTTGTTTCGGGGAAGTTTCCCTGTGTTCTCTGGTCTGACTTGGACTGCCTAACCCCTCCCCCCTGGCTGATGGGAAAGCATGGTGTCTGCTCCTCTGTTGGGCCGTATGAGCTCTAAAACTGGGAATCTTTTCTCTGCTTCCTGGCAGCGCTTTGTTTCTTCTGTTTCCCCCTTACGTGTTTCTGTACCAACGTGTGTGCAGCCTGCATGACTGGCCTCTAGATCATGCACCACAGCTCCTTCTCTCTTCACTGTCAAGGAGCAAGAAGAGCACCCCCTGGACCTAACACCCCCCACTCCAGATCTTCCCACGCATGTCTCAGGTAAACATTCAAAGTGGAGTGGGCCCAGGTGGAAAGTAAATCAGTGTTGGAACTAAGTTAAGGTTGTTGGTTTAATTAAGATAAGACCTGTCTTTTAAGTTATCAGCAGTAAATGTGAAACTTCGGGGTTTACTGAAGGTCAAATAAGCTCATGTTATTTATTAAAATTTGTTAGCAAAGAAATAACTAAACTGAAGGTTAATTGTCTGTCTCAAAGTTCTAATGGGTAATTGCTGAAGTAGCTTTCAAAGTCTTTGGTAATCTTAAAGTTTTAAAGTTTTGCTTGGATGACAAATGGAATTAAATTGTGGACATCTAGGTCTTTACCAAACAGGATAAAATGCTAAGTCGTTAATTATTGGATGTAGGTTTGTGCTTTTACTTCTTACTGCAAAGAAACTAAGAGTATTTAAATCTGTTGGTAAACTTGTTTGCCACTTAACTGATTCATAAATTTGCCACCTGAAGAATTCTGTTGTGTAACAGTTCACAATTGGTTAATAACTAAAGGTGTTTCTAAGAATACAAAGTTCTGCTTAGTGTAACTAAGACTGATGGAAATAAGGGAAACTCTGTATGTAAGAAAGTAGCAGATATGTAAGAAAGATTTAAGGAATGGGAATACATTTTGTTGAAGGTAAGGGAAGGTAATTTTGTCCTAAATGAATGGTTTTTAAAGGTACATTACATTAGTACAAGACTGAAATTCTCTGTTCAAAGGATAAAGTTTTATTAGATTAATTGATCTCCTGTTACGAGAATGTAAGTGATTTTCTCTTTGCCTGCCCAGAAAAACCAGTTTCTATGTTTTGTTTTATCAGGTGTTTAACATCCCTAAGTATATTTAGGCATGTGCTTCAAAACTTTCTAAGATTTTAGCAAATGTTGACAAGATTTAAATTGTAAATTTCTTTAAATCGGGCTTTTCCTTGGTATGTGAAGTTTCTCGTGAAATACTGCTGAACCAATGATAAAACTTGGATTACATTTGGGAAAATACTATAACTATTCTAGAGATTCTATGCACTTCCTAAAGTTTTAATGTTTGGAAAGATCATCGCTTGATACTCTAATTATGGAAATGTTATGTATCACAGAAATAACCTGATTTCCTTGCAGCTAAATTGTAAACTCCCATGTCTCTTTAGCTCTAACCATATCCATTCTGAGTTTTTTTGTCATTTATAATTGTTTTAATTCTCTTGTAAAATGAGTTTTTTATCTTCAAGGATATTCCTATAAAGGACTTTCAGGACAAATACAGATATTTGATATACTTGAAAATCCTAAAACTGAAATGGGTAAGAATTTCCAGAACTAACTAAAGCCGCATTCACCAGATTTAGTAACATGGGACTAAATGAACTAAAAGATTATAATGTTGTGTCTCTTAATGTTTTGTCTTACTTTAAACATTGCTGGTTCTCTCTAATGTTTGCTCTTCCAGACCAGGGATACTTCCTCCTAGTTATCTGTAACTTACAGAGATGTGAAAGTGCACAAGGCATTCAAATTTTCTCTCTATATGAACCCTCTGAAACCAAAAGGTCTCAGTAAGTATTCTTTCTTCCATGGCAATCAGTCATTTGCATAAGTTCAATAAGAATCTGTTCTCCTTTAACAGGACACCATTGAGAACTGGTTATTTTACCAAGGCTTTGACTGGAATGTCATATTTGAGAAAGACATGCATAGACTCAGATATGACCAGACAGCTTTAAGGAACTAACGTTGACTTTATGAAACCTGGAGCCATAAAGCCCCTTGGGACTGTTGGCCTGATACCTTGCTTACAGTGTTCCCAGCTGCCTCACCTGGTGAGTAAAGAATGTCACTCTTTGGTAGGTGCGGGAACTCAGAAGAGGAACTCGCCCAAATCAACAGGTATTGCAGGCATGCCTGATGGCAAGTACAGGGCTTGGCTTCTGGCCCGGAGAGGCTACTAAAAGTTCAACCCAGAGATTCCTTATAAGAAGTTCCAGCAAAGCAGATTCTAAAAGATCTATATGATCACACTCAACTGTTCTTGCTGAGCTTATGTAAATAATGGGCCAAGTTTGTTAAAACTGGACTTGTTTCACAAGTGTATTAGTCCTGATTTGGCTATCTCTGTAAATGAGGGTTTTTTTTAGAGAGAAAAATTATGTTTTAGTAACACATCTTTATGGATGTTAAATTCTAGATTTGATTGTCTTTAAATGTTTGTTTACCTAAGCTAAACAATTTGAGGTAAACTTCAGAGAAGTTACACAATAGCTCATTTAGATGATCTTCTTGCTTTTTTATTTTGTGGTGATATTAGTAGAACCCCCTCACACATGATTAAACAACTGGAAAATGGGATTGATTCCCCTACAATTGTATAACTTAACTAACACCTTATGTGTGGCTGGGATAATGAAATTGTCTAAAAGCCAGCCTATTGCACTCCATAGGATTAATTATGGACTTGTGGAGACAATGGACGACCCCACTTTGTTTATGAGTGGATTGTATGATGCATTGGGGACTCCCCTTATCTCTTGAAAAGTATTCTCTCTTGCCAGTGATCCTCTGTAATCAGGATATTGTTAAGGCTGGACCACTCAAAGGTCTTCTTATTGGTTTCATCCCTTAGTCATATTTATCCTAGAGGCCACCTCTGTTGAGGTGCGATTGCAAACAGATGCTTTAGCTAAGCATAGAACAGCCCTCATAAAAGGAGCCTCAAAGCTCACTATGGAACAGTCCCTGACTGTAATAACTTCACATCAGGTCCCCAACTTGAAATAAAGATGGACGCGATCTGTTTTTAAATGGTATGATCACTTAGCATCCATTTTTTGTTCCATCTGCGGGACTAGAGGATGTCATGTGGCATGTAGAAGCCTTTAATAAATATACTACAAAGGCACTCAATGATTCACTAAATGGCATCTCCCTACTTAATACCGAATTGTCACAGATACGCAAGGCAGTCCTACAAAATAGGATGGCCTTAGATGTCCTGAAAGCAGCCCAGGGTGGCACATGTGCAATTATCAAGACAGAAGGTTGTTTGTACATCCCAGACTATCACAAAAGTATCACAGGACTAATTAAGGATATGAATGCCCAGATTAAGGCTCTACAAGGTCCCTCTCTCTCTTTTAGTGATTGGTTAAGTTCCTGGCTTGGAGGAGGGCTATGGCCAAATCTCCTTTTCGGGCTTCTTTTTCTTATCGCCTTATTAACCTTAATATGTTGCTTTGTTCCATCTTTCTCTACTTGGTGCCGAGACTCCATTGCTACAATGACTACACCACGACAGACGATCCTTATTGCACGCGAGGACGCCTCTTCACTGTCAGCGCTGGATTCAGCTGCCTCCACCTTTCGTAACTCCCTTATACATTC
Source organism: Mustela putorius furo (assembly GCF_011764305.1). NCBI lineage: Eukaryota > Metazoa > Chordata > Mammalia > Carnivora > Mustelidae > Mustela > Mustela putorius. The sequence continues at coordinate 267,144 of NW_025421350.1, forward strand.
CTACCCTGATCAATATTGACCCCAGTAGGTAGGGACAGCTCTACGCCCCCATTCAGCACGAAGAAGTTATAGAAGATGAGACCTTCCACCTTCAACCCCCTTAAAGATTTAAGGGTCAAAATTGTTCAGGGGGGAATGAAGGAGCAGGAGGCTGGCTGAGGACAAAGCAAAAGCTGGCGCCTTGCACCCCCCCCTTCACCGGCTCCCCTCCATATGTGTAGCATTCCTCAGGCACCCCTGACTGCCATAAAATGATAAATAGTTAACTTGCAGAAATCACAGTCCTGCAGGGTAGGAGTCTCCCTTGGTTTGCAAATGTCCTTGAAATTTACAACAAAGAAGTTACCTTACCTTTGATAGCCGGAATGTAACATTTCACCAGGAGACTCCCAATTGTCTTTATGTTAGTGCCTCATTAGAGGGAAAGTGGCCTTGGCTTGATAGTAACCAGGCCTTCAATATACTGATAGTGCTTTTTTTTCCGCATGTGTGGGCTAACCGGCCAGTTCTGCTTCTGTAAGATTGCTTTGTCTGCGTTCGCACGCGGGTCCCCTGACCCAATCCACTGACGCCAAGTATGCCTGTTCAAACTATCAATCAATCAGCTCAGCCCCACCCAAAAATTGTTTGTATCTGTCTATAAAAATCCTGCACCGACCCAGCTCCAGACCTCTTGGCGTTATTGGCAACGAGCAGCGCAGAGGTCAGGTTCGAAACTGCAATAAACGACCCTTGTTGCTTGGCTTTGACTCACGTCTCTGGTGGTCTTTTAAGGTGGGGGTAATATTCAGTTGGCATTACACCCCCTCTCAAACATGGTTTATTTCTGTGAATGCTTTTCCTAGTTGGTTTCAGGGCAAGAGCACCCTTCATGGGGAAGGGGGGAAGGGCAGGACCCGAAGAGAGACCTAGTGGACTCTGCCCTGAGCCCAGAGCTAGCCTCAGGGCTCAATCTCAAGAGCCTGAGATCAACCCCTGAACCAGAACCCAGAGTTGGGCACTTCACTGAAGGTGCCGCCCAGGTGCTCCTCAGCTCTTGTTGACCCATTTCCGGTAACGGGCGCCTACATGGCTCGGTTATTTCAGCGACTGCCTTGGGATCAGGTCATGACCCCGGGCAGGCAGGACCTCCTACCACCTCCCGCTCCCAGATCCTTGGGGAGTTGGCTTCTCCCACTGACCATCTCCTCTCTCATGCTCTCTCTCACTCATTCTCTCTCCATGAAAGAAAGACAAGCTTTCCAAAAAGTGTCTGGAGCCTTGTTGGATGGGCTTGAATGTGGTGGATCTCAGGGAGTTTTCTCATCGCATGCAGACACCTTGAGGATAGCCATGTCTTTCTAAGAGGATCCCTTGTTGTTCTGCAATGGTTGCTTTCTCTGTTCAGGGATCGGGTGTCTTTCCATTGTCTCTTCTCAAGACCTCGGAAAAGCAGCCTTTGAGGATTCCTTTGGGTACATACGGACTAGCCCTTTTCATCCTTTCTCTTTCCACAAAATCTATACTAGCCTCTGCATCCCCCTATGTAGAGTTTATTTTTCACTGACCTATGCAGGTCTTTTCTTTCAATAGAATTTCAGTCGTTCATTCTGAAGGTCATTGTTGAAAAGTTAAAGGTGAAGTCTACTAACTCGCTAGGCGTATTTTTTTTTTTCCCGTCTATTCCTTCCTCCCTTTCTATCTATATACATAGATATATATATAGGAATACATATACACACACACACGTTTGTGTGTGTGTGTGTGTGTGTGTGTGTTTATGCATATGAAGTATCCCAGTCCTAAACCCCAGCACCTGGGAGCATGACCTTATTTGGAAATAGGGTCCCTGGAGATGTCACTAGCTAGGATGAGGTCATATTTGAGTAGACTGGGCCCCTAATTCAGGGGGACTTGTGCGCTTCTAAGAAGGGAGAGTGCAGATACACAGATATGCACTGAGGGAGAAGGCCCGGTGAAGAAGTCCAAAGCCAGAGCAACGCTTCAAGCTGTAAAAGGGGCCTGGAGTAGATCCATCCACAATACCTACAAAAGGAGCATGTCCTACCAATATTGTAGCCTCTAGAAATGTGACACTGTCCACTTCTGTGGTTTCAGCCTCCAGGCTTCTGGTATCTTGAAATAGCAACCCTAGAAAACTATATATATATATATGTATATATATACATATATATATACATTTATTTATTCATTCTTTTACCTAATAAAATATTTTTTCAGAATCTCAGTCTTCCTTCCTTTCAATAGAATGTTATTCACATTCTTTTGGTGCCTCCTGAACAATTCGACCATGTCTACCTCTTCAATTTGCATGAAAGTTATTCATACCTAACGTCGTGTGCCATTTCTTTAAAAACAGTTGGCATCTTTTTGCAGTTTCCAGTGTTTTTGGTTTGAGTATCTGTTTATAGGCTGATAAAGGTAACTTTCATCCTACTCTTTCCTTCTGTGTTTATTTCTTTCTAGGAAAGTATATTTACTACTCGTTAAAAAGAAGGACCTAGAAAAGCAAAATGCTTCTTCCCTTTCCCCATTTTTTGTTACCTCTCTTTAATGTCTCCCCCTGCTCTGAGGCACTGCATGTTCTAAGCAGCCTCAGGCAGGCATATCTCTTTCTGAACGTCAGACTGACGCTGAGTACACATAGGGAATAAGGCATATTTTGAGTCTTTGTATAGAATCGTTCCTCTATTGCTTTGCAATGAATTACCCCCAAACTTAGCAGCCCAAACTATATATTTAAGTACTTTATGATCTCACACCGTTTCTGAAGGTCAGGCACCTGGAAGCTGTCGAGTGTGTGTGTTTCTGCCTTGAGGTATCTCATGAGATTGCCATCAAATAGCCGGCTGCAGCTGTTTGAAGGACATGTGATGATGGACAGACCTCAATTCTGTGCAGGTGGCAGGTGTGGAGGGCTTCAGTTCCTTGCCACCCGGGTATCTACAGGGATACCTGCATTTCCACAAGAGCTAATGAGAAATGAGAAAGAGAGAGAAAGGGGAGGGAGTGAGAGGGAAGGAGAGGGGGAATAGAAGAAGAAGGAGAGAGAGAGAGAGAGAGAGAGAGAGAGAGAGAGAGAAAGAGAGGAAAAGAGAGAGAGAAAAAAACAGAAGCCTCAGTGTCTTTCATAACTAAATTCTGTAACTGATTTACCCCCAATTCTGCTATATCCTGTTAGTCACACCAGATGTGGGAGGGTACAACACACATGCAGATACTGGGATGTGGAAATCTTCGTGGTCCTCCCCGAGGCTGGCTAGCACACTGACTTGTGCTTTTCCCCCCACACAATCTAACATCTTTGAAATTGGGATACATCTTACAATCAAAGGTATAGCATGGTTTGAAAGGCAAAATTCCCATTTAACAGCATTTAAATCGTCGTAAGCCTTATCATCATGATTTGAGAATATGCTATCCTGGGATATTCGGGCTTTCTGGAGGCTTCCTGGCTCCTGGCAGCTTGCCTTGACCCCAGTCTCTCACGGCCCCACCTTGACAGTCCACTTGCCACCTGCCAGATGTGCTCGGCTCCTGTCCTGTGCCCTTGCTCACCACACCACCCCTTCTGATGTGCCCTTTTCACGACTAAATGATCACACCAGGTACTGAAGCCTCCAGAAGATTTCCTGGACCATCCGGAAGCATCACAGTCTTCTCTTGCTATAGGATTGTCTATAGTCCTAGCTACTGCTTCCATCCATTCATCAGTACTTATGCTTCTGGTCTTGTAGACTTGCCTAATTTTCTGTGTAATAAATGTTGCTGTATGCATTTAGCCTTAAGAGCAGAATTTCTGGAGTCTTCGTAAAACATAAAGTCTTCCTTCCTCAGGTGAAACTGTAAAACTACTCCGGCACACATCAGTAATGGACAGCTATCCAAGAATGCACAAGCTCACTGTTATAAACCGAAGCTGCAAAGATCACTGTTTCCAACGTTCATCAAACTGATGAACATTCTGTTCCCTACAACTTCAACATTCTAAGATTTGCTTAGACAAGGCTTTGAAGTGCACCATCGCATAGGATGGGGAAGGGGTGCCTGCTCTTTTTTACTCGCAAAAATAGGGGTTCTGTCCAGTCACTGTGTTAAGAATAAAAGGTCAGTACTTCGTGACACTCTTGTAAGTGGCTTAATTTGTTGCCCTTTTTTTTTTTTCAGGTTCAATTCCAACAGGTGAATTGATGTTCTCTATAGAAAGCAGGTTGAAAAGGGGGAGTGGATAAAATGCATGAACTTACATTGAAACCCAGTAGACAAGATTGTTAAATTTGAGGATTTTCTTTCAGTTATTTGACTGCTCTGAAGGAAAGCTGTGCTGGACCATTGCCAGGAAACAGTAGGAAAGACCCAGGCCCATTCTTTTTGGCGGCAGGCTGGAAAGCATTTCTATCATTGCATGTATGTATGGGAAAAGAAATCATCACTCTTGCCTCACATTATATCCAAAAATTAACTGGAAATAGATTGTAGACTTAAATGTAAAGGCTAAAACCATAAAACTTTCAAAAGAAAATGCAGGGGGAAATCTTCATATTCTTGGGGTAAGCATGGCTGGATCGGGCCAGGTACACTATTCCCTGGGCACCATTTTTCAATTCAGGGCACAGGAAGATTCAAGACTATTTTGGTCTTGAATCTAAGCCATGCTGACTCATCTAGCCCTCAATACCTATCACATTTGATTGAACTCGGTTCTTATCTGTTGTCAGTCTAGGTTAGAACCCAGAAGGATGATTCATTGACACCTTCCCTGATCTCTAAGAGCACAGAGTCTAATATTCTTCAGTTTTCCCAGACTTGGGAATAAGTGCCTTGCGGGGACATTGCAAAAAGGTGGATGAGAGGTTGTCTACAAAACACCCAGGTCTCTAGGAGGAAGACACCTCAGATTCACAAGGGTCCACTAGCATAACTCTTTTTCCCAAGAATATGTTCTGACCTGTTGCCAAGAACCTGTCTTTGATCTGTCTCAGGATGTCTGTGTTTAAACGCCCAGAGTTAATGATTGGGTTGGTGGTTGACATGAGGGGATGGTCACTGAACAAAGGGCACCCCACCTATCTTCTGCTCTCCGACTTCCTCCCTCTTCTCCAGGTCCCCTATAGCATGTGACAAGCAGAATTAGCTCACATAAAGCTATCAAAGAACTCTCTCATTAACTTAGCCCCCAGGTGTCAAAAGAAACAGCTTAAGTCCCTGAAACATGAAATGAAGATGTGTCCCCACCTTAACGATGTAACACCCCTTCCCTCACATGATGCACACCGTGGGAAGCTCTAATCACATCCATTAGGGACCAAGCTGCTGAGCATATATCAAAGGAATAGGACAGAAGTGAGGAAAGATAATTATGTTTAACAAATGAATTAAAAACAATTATACAACCACCCACTGAGTACAGAGCTTTGAGCTCTGCTTCAAATAGGATATGAAAAGAATCAGCTGAGAAATCGTATTGCAATCAAAACTGGTCAGCACTTCCAGAGAACTTTTTTCTGCAGGATCAGAATGCAGATATTGTTGGTTAGAGAAATCTAAAAGGTGCTCTCTTATCAGATATCTTGTGAACCTACAGTAAATGATTCCCAGTAACATTAAAACACAATAATAACTGTTTCAAGACATTAAAACCCCACTTCTGATGGTCAGTGGTATCGTTTGTCATGTTTGTTGTAATTTGAAACAGCCAGCATCCTTTGGACACTCTTCCTACCTCTGAGGAATTTTCCCATGTTGACTTTCTACCCCAAGAGAAGCCAGAAATTACTTTGCAAATGATACAAGGTCTGCCCATCAGATGCACCCACATGAGGCTCTGATGGGAGAAGAAGAAGCAAGCACCAAGTAGGTAGGATCTGTTTCTAAGGATGGATGCAAAAGACTGGAATTCTCTGAGCAGCCATGCCCATGGTTCCATCCAGGGTCAACTGTTGGGGTATCACTGCACTATCTCCCCTGGGCAGTCCTGCGGTGGTACAGCCCCAGAACCTGGCATTGGCCCTCCGGGCATTCTTCAAGGCCCTTGATAATGTTCAATAAAGTTCTTTTCTGTTCAAACTAATTACATCATTGGCTGATACACATTTTGCTTTTCAGAAGTAAAGAATAGGGGAAGAACTCATAAGTGCTTTGAAAACTGTAAAAGACTGTACCGATCTACGGGAGCAACTACAGTGCTTGGCTTTTAAAGGCAAGAAGCAGCAACCTAAGCTTGCAAAGAAATAGACCACTCACAAGCTTGTTGAATGTTTGGAATTCTACAAAGTAAAACATGGGTCATGGGATTAATGTTGTAGATGTCCCTTCATAGCCAGATGGATGATGAGTTGGGTTTTCAGAAGTTTCCAAAGCTACTCTTCGTGTAGGAACTAACTGAGGCTATTTCTGCCCCCATGCTCTGACACTGGACATTGTCCTTTGGGGGGAAGATAGCAGGAAACCCCAAGTTGGTGGGACGATGCAGGTTTTCAGTCCGGGCCTGGCTTAGGTCCCAGCCAAGAGCCAGCATGGCCCACCAGGGACATCACCCACACTCCTTCCTTTGTTAAGCTGAATAATCTTCCATTGTAATTTATTTATTTATTTATTGCATTGCAATTTTATTTATTTATTTATTTATTGCATTTCATTTATTGATATAATAATATAGCATTATAATAATATTTCATATATTATATGTAATATATCATATCATTGGCTCTCTCCCGTCTCTTCCCATAAGGGCACTAATCCCATTGTTAGGGCCCCACCACCATGACCTAATAATCTCTTAAAGGCCTTATCTGTAAATGTCATTACACTTGGCACTTGGATTAGGGTTCCAACATATGACTTTTTTTTTTTTAAAGATTTTATTTATTTATTTGACAGATAGAGATCACAAGTAGGGAGAGAGGCAGGCAGAGAGAGGGAGGGAAGCGGGCTCCCTGCTGAGCCAAAAGCTCGATGCAGGGCTCGATCCCAGGACCCTGGGATCATGACCTGAGCCAAAGGCAGAGGCTTAGCCCACTGAGCCACCCAGGGTGTCCCTCCAACATATGACTTTTGAGAGGGGACACAAACATTCGGACTACAGAAGAGCTATATTTTTTTAAATTATTTTTTAAGAAACAGGAATAATTAACCAAAAACCATTAATGTAAAAAAAATGATAAAAGTACATTGTATTACTGTAGACTTATTTTGTAACTGCTAATATTCACTTAATATAATCAATCACCTGGGATGATTAAAAAATGTGGACTCAACAGCCCTGGCTGACAATTTGAGTCGGCATCTAAACTGTATCTGTGTTTTATTTTGTGTGTACGTGTATTTTGTGTCTTGAGAAAAATCTGATTACAGAGATAAGTAACTGTAGATAAAGGCTGACTCGTGACAATTTGCCTTAAAATCTCAGAGCACCCCTTAATTTAACCCAAAGTCTTGAAGAAAAGATGAAAAAAGTCTTTGCTTCAAAGTTGAATCACTAAGAAGGTCAAATACGTGTTCAGATTCCCAAACAGAAACATGCACATTTTATTATGGCAGCAGAAATTTACACAGTGATGGGTTAGTCCCTCCCTTGCTATTGTATAACACTATCAGGTCCCGGAGGAAATCCCAGGGAGGAACATGAATCAAGCTACACCCATTGGGGCAAAATAGTGCACATTCAGCATCTTCGCCTGACCTTTTAAGGGTTACCAGAAGGAGACACTTTGGGCTAAAAAACCAACCTGTGCTTTGCTCCCCAAGCAGTCTCCACAGCACACAGCTGCAACCGTGCAAAGGATGGTGCTTCTTTTCCTAATCCACACCCAGGCACCATACAAAGATAATAAGGCACCATACATTCATCAGTGGGAGGGGTCCTTGTGTAATCAGGCATATTGTTTTGATTTTCTATGCACGGATATTTACAAGCCTCAATTTCTTAAAAGAGCAGTCAGAGTTTAAATTTTCCTGGTTAATTGTGTATTTGGAAGGTCGAAGATAGGCACAATAATGCAGAGGAAAAAACGTATTCAATAATCAGTATGAGGATGAATGAACAATGGCTCTATAAGTGAATGTGATGGTGGAAATTCAGGATATATAGCACACCTCGAGTTTTGTTGTCATCATTTTAATAAAAAAATAATATGAATAAAAAACATTTTTAAGACACGTGAGTAAAGACTAGAAGTGCAGTCTTACAGGCTACTCACATCAAATGAGGTCACACATCCATTCCATCGAAATTAAAATGGCTTCAAGTTCTCACCCTCTTCCCTCAAAGGAATCTGAAGGTTGAACATTGCTATGCTGTCACTTGGGATGCCATTGTTGGCGCTGTCACCTTGCAAGGACAGAAATATGCACTGGTTATTATGGGATCAGAAGGAAGAATCACAGAAACCTGATTCAGGGGAAGAGGGTGAAAAAAATATCAGGGAAGAATAATTGAACTCTGCATTAGAAACTATTGATACACTTTACATTAACTAATTGAATTTAAATAAAATAAGTTTAAAAAAAAGAAAAAAAATCAGGGAAGATGAGTAACCGTCCTTTATTTTCCATATTTTGATACTTTGACCATCATGAGTGCTTGCTGAAGCTGGAAGGACTGCCCCTCCAGGGTTGGTCAGCTCCTAGAGAGAGTTACCCCTCAGCTGGGAGTGAGGTTTTTAAATGCAAAGCAATGAATCTAGAGTCTGAATTCCTGACCACCTTCTCTGTGGAACTGTTACTCAGGGTCCGAATCACCCCAGGGCCAAGTACCAGACAACCAGGGACAGCCGTTATACCCCAGCTCCTGCTGAAAGTGTCCAAATCAGCCAGTCACAACCTACCATCCCTACTTCCCCCATTCCTTCCTACAGAAACCACAATAAAGGCTCTTATCCTCAGTCCCATCCTGACGGAACCCGGTGCTCCCCTTTGTCCTCCCCCACCCCTCCCTGGTGGCTGCGCCAGCCCCCTCCTTCTGGGATCTGTGAGTAACCAATTGTCTTTTCAATGGCAGTGATCTCCTGGTCTGTTGGCCTTACTATCCCTAAATGACAATAAAACCCCTAAGTCCAAACAAAGACTTCATGGAGGAGGTGATGTATGAGGTGTACGGTGTGTGTGAAGAATATCTGGAAGTATTATCTTTGTATAACAAGGCAGAAAATAGGGTTTTAGGCACAGAGAGCAGCAGGTGTGGCCAGATGCAGGTAAGAGAAAGCCAAAGCCATCCACGAATTCACAGGGGCTCACTGTGGTTCAAGCACAGAACCTGCGGAAGGAGCAGGGAAAAGTGGAATCGAAGAGATCATGTAAATGGTGGAAACTGTGGGCTATGTGTTGTGCCTGACCGCTGTACTTCCTCATCTTCCTCTTTCTGGGTACACAAAGCCGTTCACTCTGGATAATTTCCCCTGTGCTTCACAGTATGAAGGTTCCTCAAAGAGGAAAATAGAGTTACCCTAGGACCCAGCAATCCCACTACTGGGTATTTACCTAAAGATACAAATGTAGTGATCCAAAGGGGCCTGTGAACCTGAATGTTTACAGCAGCAATGTCCACAATAGCCAAACTATGGAAAGAACCTAGATGTTCATCAACAGAGGAATGGATAAAGAAGATGTAATAAACACACACACACACACACACACACACACACACACACACACAGGAATACTATGCAGCCATCAAAAATGAAATCTTGCCATTTGAAATGACTTGGATGGAACTAGAGGGTATTATGCTAAGTGAAGTAAGTCAATCAGAGAAAGGCAATTATCATATGATCTCTCTGATATGAGGAATTTGAAAGGCAGGGTAGGGGGTCATGGGAGGTAGGGAGGGAAAAAATGAAACAAGATGGGATGGGGAGAGAGACAAACCATAACAGACTTAATCTCACAAAACAAACTGAGGTTTGCAGGGATGGAGGGGGTATGGAGAGGGTGGCTGGGTTATGAACATTGGGGGGAGGGTATGTGATATGGTGAGTTCTGTGAAATGTTTAACACAGATGAATCACAGACCTGCACCCTTGGGGCAAATAATACATTATATGTTAATTAAAAAAAATTTTCACCTGTGCTTTATGCAGTCTGGGGGAGGACGGGCACACATATAAACCCATATAGTGATTGGTCCACCTGACACCAATAGGACGAATCAGAGTCTCCCTGGGATTGATATGTAAATGACAGGAAGACAAGGTTCTCTCTTTAGGCGAGTGACTGGCCTTGCTGGATGGGATTCAGGAGCTGGCAATGGCCATCTTCCTGGACACTTGAAGAGTCTGACCAGAGAAGAAAGCAGCCATATGGAGACAAGTAAACATGATACATGGACAAAGAGAAAAGTGTTTTGCCGGTTTCCAGTCCCTAGTTCTTGATTCTGAAATTTTAGTTCTGTAGCACTTCTTTTGATTTTTTAAAAATATTTTTTCTTTATTTATCTGACAGAGATCACAAGTAGGCAGAGAGGCAGGCAGAGAGAGAGGAGGAAGCAGGCTACCTGCAGAGCAGAAAGCCCGATGTGGGACTCGATCCCAGGACCCTGGGATCATGACCTGAGCCGAAGGCAGAGGCTTAACCCATTGAGCCACCCAGGTGCCCCGTCTTCTTTTGGATTTTTATGAACTGCTGTGGTATCCACCCCTACAGGAACCTGGACATTCCTTTGTTTTTTTGTTTGTTTGCTTGCTTTTCCCTTTTGGTTCCTCCAGTTTTCTTTGGATTGCTGCCACTTGCAAGCAAAGGGTCTTGTAAAAATACCACACCAAGGAAATTCACACGTCCTTAGGAGCTATAGAGTAAGTTCCTGTAAGGGAAGGACACAATGAGATGCACATTTTAGAGTGATCATCTTAGAATAAGTTTAGAGGATGAATTGGTGTGAGGATGGGAGGGAAAGGGGCATATTCCTGAAGATGACATGACAGGTTGGAAGGCCGTTATGGTCATTCTGGCAAAGTATGGTGAGTGCCTGAAACAGAAGAGAAAAGGGGGCTGAGGAAAGATTAAACTTATACAAGGTGAGAAGACTAATGAGACTTTATGAAATCTGAGTTTGTGAAATCGGATATTGCTAGGCTTTTAGCACACTTACTTTGGGATCTAATCTTCAAAAATATTTAAATATCTCTGGTGGTGACAACACCATCATCTTTCCAGTGATTAAGAACTCTGAAATCTTAATCTGGCCTGGGCTGTAGAATGTCAGCTGCGGCTTGAGCACAACGAAAAGCCGTTGAAGGGTTTTACACTAGTGGGTGGAGCGTGGTCGTGGGATTCCTTTTGCATTCTTAAAATGTCATTTTTGGCTGCTGTGTAAAGAATGGATAGAGAAAAGGCAAAAATAGAAACAAATCATTCTCCAATATTTACGGAACATCTACTATGTGTCAGGTACTGTTCTAAACCCTAAAGACAGAATAGTTAACAAGAAACAAAATGAATTTGATGTCCTCTTGGAGTTTTCATTTTAGTTGTTGAGTGAGAAATGAAGCAAATAAATATACATACATATCAGGGGTTGATGTGGGGTAGGAAGGAAACTAAGCTGAGTGAGTGGACATGGGGGGTGTGAGGGTTTAGGGGAGCAGGTTGGTATTTTCTATGGGACTGTGTCAGAGAAGTCTCCTTCATTTGAGGAAAGACGTGGAGGAAATTAAGGAGCGAGCAGTTGTGCTGTTTGGAGAAGAGCATCCCACACAAAGCAAACAGTAAGCCCAAGGTGGGAGCACATCTGGTGTGTAAAAAAGAATGACACGGCGATCAATAATGCTGGGCAAAAAATGAGCAAGACGGCAAGTGGTAGGAGGTAGGTAAGGAAGGTAGTGGGGTCAGATCACATAAAGTCTTGAAGGCCATTGTAGGGATTTGCCTTTAACTTTGTGCCAGATGAGAAGAGCTTGGATGGTTTTGAAGAGGCTTGACTTGATTTAGATTAGAAAAGGATCGGGGCGCCTGGGTGGCTCAGTGGGTTAAGCCTCTGCCATCAGCTCAGGTCATGGTCTCGGGGTCCTGGCATCGAGCCCCGCATTGGGCTCTCTGCTCATCAGGGAGCCTTATTCTCCCTTTCCCACTGCCTGCCTCTCTGCCTACATGGATCTCTCTCTCGATCTGTCAAATAAATAAATGAAATCATAAAGAGAAAAGAAAAGAATCACTCAGGCTGCTGTGTGCAGAACAGACTTGTGGGGGGGTTGTGGGGTGGGGATGCTACTTGCATTAATGTAGACTGAGATTTCTATACTGCTGGCATTTGGGGCCACATTAATTTTTGCTATGGGGAGCTGTCCTGTGCACTGACCACTAGATCGCAGGAGCGCCCTTTCCCAATCCCAAGTTGTGACAAGGAAAAGTGTGTCCAGGCCCTGTCAAAATCCCCTGGGGAGAGCAGGTGCACAAAACTCTCCTGGTTGAGGACCACTGATCTAGGTGAGAGGGGGTATTGGCCCAGACCAGAGCAGTAGATGCAGGGGTGGGGAGAAGGGGGGAGATTCTGGGTGTATATTGAAGACAAAACACGCAGGATTTGTAAATATATTAAGTGTGGAGTGTGCGGAAAAGACAAGAGTTGGGATGATTTTACAATTTGGGGGGCCCGAGGCACTAGAACAGTGACATTACCACTTGCTAAGATGGGAAAGACGACGGGAGAAGCAAGTTTGATGGGCAACAGGTGTGTTTGTTTCTGGAGATGGTGGCTGAATCCACATGGGGATGCCCAACCAGCAGCTGAACACACGAGTCTGGCATTCATGCGTGAGGTCCAGGCTGGAGGCACAAATATGAGCACCGTTAGGACATAGGGTTCAAGCTCTGAGAAGAAGTGGGCTTACCTACACAGTGAGTATGGACAGAGGTGTGTTTGGCAACATGATAAGTCAGCTTCATGATATCTGTCCCCCGGTATTTGTCCTGTGAGTATGGATGGGAGTGTCTATGGGACTTAGGACTTGCTTTTAACCAGTAGAATTTGGCAAGGTAAGAAGATGTCACTATTATGATCTCATTATATTAAATCAGACTGTTTTACGGATTGGAGTGAGAGGCTATCCTGGACTTGAAGAAGCAAAGAGCCAAGTTCGGAATCACCTGTGGAGAGAGTTATATGGCAGGAAACCGCAAGCAGACTCCGGGGGCTGAGGATGGTTTCCAGTTAACAGCCTGGAGAATCTCCCTGGCCCACCCCAGCATGGGCTGCCCCCCAAATCACACAGCTACAAGGAAATGAGTTCTGCCAACACCCGAGTGAGTTTGGAAGCAGAGCCTTCCATAGTGGAACCTGCAGGTGAGAACACAGCTTGGTGGGCACCTTCTCTCCTCCTTTGAGTGAGACCCAGAGCCGAGGACCCTGGTTAAGCTGTGTCTGGCCTCCTGACAGCTAGAGATGGTAGGATAGTAAACTGAGCTGTTTAAAGTTACTAAACTTGTTATTATTTGTTATGAAGTAACTATTAAAAACAAAACAAGAGGCCTAAAATGGAGTTGCTTATGCTAAGCCCCATGTCCCCCAAACCAGACTTAATTATGATTTCAGCTGTCCCAGAAATGGAATCTGAGCCCAGGCAAGCAGACACCACCTGATCCCCACTCCCTCGGACCCCTGCCATCCCCAGAAGCCAAGTCACCTGGCCATAACCAACCTGCTTTGTTTGCCTGACGTGACTTCCTTGCTCCTCCTCTCTCCCGCCTATAAAATCTTTCATTTTGTACTGCTCCTCCGAGTTCCTTTCACTCTGCAAGCAGGATGCTGCCCATTTCGTGAATCATTGAATAAAGCCAATAGGTTCTTTAAAATGTACTCAGCTGATTTTTTTTTTTTTTTTTTAACACAACAGAAAACTCAAGCAGAAGTTCCGAGTCCCAGAGCACAGGACTGATGTCTAAAGGTCAGGAAGCTCAAGAAAACCCAGGCATGAAAGGAGCCATCATCACTGACCAGTGTGGAAGAGGAAAGAGAGAGCCAACATCACGATGAAAAAGATAGAATATTTCCAGAGAAGTGGAGGGACTTCTATGTCTATAGGACTGACAGGTTGAGTCATTTGGATCTGAGGGTTAATCATTGGATTTGGCAACTTGGTGGTGATTAGCGATCTTGGAAAATATCTGTGTAGGTGTAGTCATGGGACCAATGACTGTTAACAGTGTCTGAAGTGCAAAAAAATATTTCAGGGTTTGGATTCAAATGGGAGCAGTGGATATAAAGAGCAGTGAGCAAGTCTGACTTCTGTTTTGGAGATCAAATCAGTTGGTTTTGCTGATGGATTAGATACGAGAAAAGGGAAAGGGGGAATTTATCCCAGGGGCTGAGGCTTTAGCCAGTAGGAGGTGGGGATGCTGTTTACTAAGATGGGGAGACTGGGACAGGAGAAGGTTGAGGAGGGAGCAGGATAGAAATCATGGTGAAAATAAGACTCCTGTTACATATTCATTGAGAAATATGCTGCAGGCAGCTGGCCATGTGAATCTCAGCTCCAAGGGCGGGTTAGGATTAAAGACGTTCACTTCAGAGCCTTCAGCTTCTACAAAAGACTTAAATCAATGATGCTGAATGGAATCGGTTAAAGCAGTGGTTTTTAAACTGGGGCTGGGAGGCAAGGAGTTTTGCTCCCAGGGCCGACTGAACAATATCTGGCAACATTTTTGGTGGTCACCACTTGGGGGGTGCTGCTGGCATCTAGTGGCTAGAGACCAGAGATGCTGCTAACTGTCCTGCAGGGCACGGGACAGCCCCACAGCAGAGAATCACCCACCAGGTATCAATAGTGCTAGATTGCGAAAGCCTGATCGAGGGAGAGAGAGAGAGAGAGAGAGAGCGAACGCATAGCTACAGAAGACCCAGAATCAAGCTCTTCAAAGGGGCGGAGATGAAATTGAGAAGCAAATTGAGAATACAGGTCCAGGATGGTAGGAAGAGAAAACAAGTGATTAAGAGGGCACTAAGGAAGCGGGAACCTAGAGACACCGAGTACATCCACGTTTGCTAGTGATAGGCGTGTATGGTGCATGGACCGCCTATGAGAATTCACACACCTTGCACATTTTTAAGTGGGCATCTGAAACTTTTTAATCATAAAATTTTCATCACAATATATGTATATTTTATTAACTAGGTGTTGAAAATATTAAACATTTAAAAAATGCGATAGAGGGCACCTGGGTGGCTCAGTCACTAAGCAGCAGCCTTTGGCTCAAGTCATGATCCCAGGGGCCTGGGATGAAGGCCCACATTCCTGATCAGCAGGAAGCCTGCTTCTCCCTCCCTGGCTCTCCCTACTTGTGTTGTGTGTGTGTGTGTGTGTGTGTGTGTGTGTGTTTGTGTGTGTGTCTCTCTCTCTCTACCAAATAAATAAATAAATCTTTAAAAAGAAAATGAGATAGGAAAGGATCGACTTCATTGGAATAACATTTGCTTGCTACAAGTTGATTTTTTTTTAAGCAGAACAGTCTCATTTTTTTTGTTATTTTATTTCCCAAAAGACACTGGAATGGAATGAAACCATTAAAATCCTTACTTGTGCCTTTCCCTATTATGTCCCTAAAAATATGTAGTTTAATTTAAATATGAAGGAATGAGTGTCACTAACCAAAACTGATTGTTATTCTGATGTCAGAGCACTTCCAACATCTGCCCAAATCCCCTTTCCGATGTTAACCTTTACCCTAATAAGGAGAGGAAGCCCTAAAAGCAGAGCCCCAGGACTGCCCACAGAAGGGCATTATTTGAAACAAAACTGGTATTTCAACTTTGGTATCAGCCCAAGTCCTACACTCTAATAAGATCTGAGAGGAGTGTCTTGATCTTCCAGGAAGGAGAGGAGAATCCTGATATCAGACCCAAGAATGGGCATATCATCGATCCTACAGAGCACACATGGAGTTTGGATCTGGAAATGGACTCCCTTAAAATGATCTGCACATAAGGATTCTTTATAGAGATTTTTCAACTACCCTTGGGGACATGGTACCCTACACCCTCAGGTGTAGACAAATATTTTACAAGCTATGCTGGGAATGAGGTGGGGAGAGAAATATGGAGGTTGTTATAGGAAGATAGAAGGTTAAAGGAGTTTTTTTTTTGTTTTGGGTTTTTTCCTTTTGTTTTTAAGAAAAAGGTCATTTGTCTTCTGACTGGAAGGATCCATTGGAACGAGAACTTGATATTGACCCTGGGAGTGGAGTCCTGGAGAGGGCTGGAGGGAACAAATCCCAGACACAAGGAAGAACAAACCCAATCTGGGGATGTCTGCTCTTCTCAATAAACCTGCTCTGTCTTCAACTCTTTCTGTGTTTCTTGTACATTTCTCCAATTACCATGTAAATTCCATGATGCCAGGGACTTTTCTGTGTCGTTCGCCACAGATTTACAAACACTCAGGGCAGTGTGTAGCACTGACTAAATATTTGTTGAGTAAATGTCTAAAAACAAATTAAAAATGGATACAAATGTAGGTATAGATTTGATTGGGTGGTGGTAAGATAAGGGAATTCCTACACAAAGGGCTTTTATTTTCTTGAAGTGTGACACTAGTCATGAAGTTTTGGAACACAGGTGAGGTTTGGTGGGGTGAGGTCCAGAGCCGATGACCAAGAAAGGATTCTTGAGACGTCTTAGGTGCAAATGGTGGTTTTATTAAAACACAGGGACAGGACCCAAGGGCAGAAAGAGCTGCTCAGACAGAGGCATGGTTGACTGGGAGCTGAGGAAGGTGAGGACAAAGGGGGTGTCCAGAAGGACTGTCATATGCTAAAGAAGAATTTCAGGATAAGGGAGACCTGGTTATTGTAAAGTCAAGGCTGTTTTTGCCTCTAATGAGGGAAAGCATGAAGACAGTCGGGAGTTTCCTGGAGATATGTTACATTCCTCCTATCACACATCCTTGTCAGTGGGCTTTGGGCTTAGAAGAAATTCAGTTTTATTACACTTCCCTCCCCCTTAGCCTCCCAGAATTTTATGGAGGGGAGGGTGATGGTGATGTTAGGGCTTCCGGAAACTGAGGTATGGGTCTCTGGAAGTCAGGCTATTGATGAGAAAGCTTCTTCCTTCCTTGTAAGTCGCTAGGACATTCGTAGATGGAGGGAGACTCCTGTCCTGCAGGACTGGGATCTCTATCAGTTAAGCATCGTTTTTCCTTTAGGGCAGCCAGGAGTGCATGAGGAATGTTACACATATGGCATGGGGGAGAGGGTGTAGGGTGCCAGTTTCTGCTTTGTCCTAAGCTTGCCTTCTGCTCCCTCATCCCTAGGACAGGAGCTGGAAGTGAGGTGACATAGTTCAGAAGAGGTGGGGGTAGGAATTGTTGAGGCAAGTCTTGAAGGTGTGAAACGGTCATCCATTAGAGGGAAAGCAAACTCACCAGAGAGACAGGGGAGTTTGAAGCCAGGGTTGAGTATCCACTGGAGAATTGTGGTCAAGTGTTTTAAAGTACAGCAGGTTGGCTCAGCTGTATGATTCCTTCCTGGTTTCTGGTGCATGCCGCTGGCATTGGTAGAATCATTTCTAAAGAAACAAAGCAAAAGAGGATAAGCCTTTCTTTCACAAACGATGATGAATCAAGTTTTGAACATGCTGGGTTTTGAGGCACAGGTGGGACATCAGTGAAATAGCATGAGTAGGGTAGTCAGTTACACGGGCCTGGTGGGTAGGAAAGAAACAGATGGTCATGTATCAGTGGGAGAGATGTTGGCTAGGGAATGGGAGCTGAAACCAAGGGCACAGTTGATATCACTACAAGAGAGGGTAGCTTGGAAGAGAAAGGTTAACTGAACCCCCGGGGAAACCCTGATGGGAATGTCACATGCATTTCTCAGGCATGCCAATGTTGACACAGATTACTGTAACTCCTGGGGGCCAGAAGCCATGTCTTTGAGATTCATTCATTCTCTGCCTCTGGCATAGCGTGGGCCACATTGAAGGTAATTCTAAAATTCATTCCGATTTGATTTCATTGCACTTTTCATTTACCAGAATCTTGTCATGGTTTGCTAGTGTATCATTTTCTCGAAAAGATTAAATAAGGACCATTTTACAAATATGAGATGAATGCCTGAAGGGATTTTGTTTAATTCATTCATTAGCTCGGGAACCACTAAGATGTTACCACCACTTCAAGCAAGATCTCAAGGCAGACACATATACAATCAGTAATACTTAAACGAATTTGCTTTGATAGATGCAAATAGATATGCAAATAGAATGCAAATGGATGCAAAACTGCCTTCTACCAAAGGAAAGGGGGTCAACTGTACTTCCAGTGGACAAAATTCATTTACATATAGCTAGACAAGATCATCTGCATCCACATCAATTATGTACAATCTATAGAGTTGCAAAATAGCTCAAAGACAAGAAAGGCACAGAATATCCCATAGAATTGGTCAGCCCAGAAGGGTACATGAGACAACACCTGTTTTCCCTTGGAAGACACTATAATCTTTTAGGTTCATTTCAATGACTTTCGTGATTTTGCCTATGCTTTAAAAGAAAAAAAAGTTACCCTTATCATTCTTATTAGTTTGAAAAACAACTAATAAAATACTAGTCTGTTATAAAATACACATGGAAGAATGTTCTGGCACTATCATACCCAATTTGGGGTACTAACTGATTAGGAAGATGAGGCAGAATTTGGGAGCCCCTAGAATGAGTCTGTTTCCGGTTGGAATAGGAAACATTTAAGAATCAAACTAAATGATCTCAAATCCACTCTGGAATGAAACAGGTTATAAGGAAAATACAGAATATGTTGAAATGGACCTGTTGTCTCATTGTGAGCTTTCCTGGTCAAATGGAGACCTCTACCATGATGCTTGTCCTCCATGTCCCACCCATCCCATACCTGCTATCCTGGCACCAAAGGGCCACCAGACTTTAGGCTCGGTCTGCAGTTCCAAATGGAAACCCTCTGTTCCCACAGTAGTGGACAGGATGACTCTGGTTGCTGGTGGAAGCGTCAGCTGCTTTAGTCCAACAGTTCAAGAGAGGATCAGAAGAGCATAAGGACGATATTGGAAAAAAACGCTCGGACGAATTTCCAGAACACAATATTTCTCTTTGCAATTTTTGAGTGTTCTGTAGCCAACCTGCCAAAAAAAAATGTGAAAACTATAAATAGAGAGGAGTGGGAAGAAGAAATGAGGACCTGTCACAGTGCCAGCAAAAATAGGGAACTGAGAATTTTCCAGAGATTCAGAGTCAAAGGGGGTTGATATTTACTTAGAAAAGAAGTCGTGGGCACAAGCTCTAGGAGGAAATGAAGGCAAGAGAGGCAAGTTAGGGAATCGAAGAGAGAGAGAGAGACTTGAAGATAAAAAAAAAGTCAACTTAAAGTCTCATTCCTCATTAAGGAAAGTACAGATCAGAGAAGAGGGAGGGGAGAGACTGGGATATAGTTGATCACCGATTGTGTCTGGCTCTGATTAGAAGCTTTGTATCCACCTTTTAATTTCATCTTCCAGCCTGTTTCCTGGATTCCAGCTTCTATTTCCTATGAAATAGGTACCATCACCAAAGACGAGAGTCAAACATGTAACAGTAGTCAAATCTTTAACAGCGCGGACAACTAACTAACCAAAAGCTGCCCCGGGGACCTCTGCAGAGTCAAGTGTTACATGCCCAGTGCCTGGATCACGAGGCCATGGTAGGGTCCAGGGTAGGGAGACACACAGCAGGTTCTGGCCAGAGGCTAGTCACCAAACTTTGTGTGGCTGAAGGGGTGTGTACCAGCTGAATGTCAGCTCCCAGATGAAACTGAGGGAAATGTCCTTTGGGAAGATTTCCGCTGACTCTCTGCCTTCCTTCCTTCATCCTCCCCAGGGTGTTCCATTAGCATTTGGGGTCTGGGGTCTTGCCTGTTGCTCCTGGCTTTGGTGGGCCACGCCACTGCCACAGCCAGGGCTCCAAGGGGCAGCGCACTGTATGGGCTCTTGACTGTTCCCTCCTGACTCTCGGAAGGAGAACAGGCAGCAGGGATTTTCATTCTTTGTTGGCATCTACTCTCTTCAGCAACCCCAAGATCAGTACCCCAGGCTGCACAAGCTCAGGTTCATGACTTTACCAAAGGCCGGCAATAATTTCAGAAAGGAATGACAATGAAGGTAAAAAACAGTTCAACTACTCGCTCATCTGGACTTCTAGAGCAGGTGGGGTTCCCAGACAACTTTGTTCTGTCGGTCTGGCACCCTTGCCCCCCCTCTCGGTGCCTTGGTGATGAGTGTGGACCTTGCTGTTTGTGCTGCCTGAATTTGCCCTTGTCGCTTATTAGCACTGTGGCCCTAAAAGTCTGAGAGGCTAAAAGTCATGCCTCTCAGAGCCAATCAGAATAGCTTATTAGACCTATTGATTCTGGCATAGTGGGCCTGTGTGGAAATCTCTCTTCTTCATCCCTCCTCCTTCTCAGTCTTCCCCTCCTCCACCTCTTCCTCCTTCTTCTTTGATGTGTAAACCAAGGTATTTGGGGAGCAGGGAATGATGTGATGTTTGGGATTTACTTTAAAATATATTCCAGACCTCCCCTCTCCCCAAAAAACAAAAATACAAGCACTTTGGGGGCAGTAGAAGGAGGAGGGCCTATGAAACAGTTGGGGAAGCAGAGTGATAAGTACGCGGAAGGGCCGGGATCCTTCTGCTCTACACACTTTGGTGTGTAGAGAATTGAGAATTTTCATAATAAGAGTAAACAAACAAAGACCAAATAATGAGGCTTTCATTCCCTACATCCAAATGACCACAACAGGGCATAGAATGCACTTTCATAGTTGCTCCCCTGGCAATTTTTTCTGATTCTCCAAATAAGATTCCAGCTCTCATCCTACCTGTCATAGTCTCTGGATATTGACTGGGCACGTTTTCCTCAACAAGGCCTCGCCAGGCCCACTGCTAGGGAATGTATTGTTTCAGATTCTGTACTCAGGTTTTAAAGATTTTTATTTATTTATTTATCAGAGAGAGAGGGGGGGGAGAGAGCGAGCACAGGCAGACAGAATGGCAGGCAAAGGCACAGACAGAATGGCAGGCAGAGGGAGAAACAGGCTCCCTGCTGAGCAAGGAGCCTGATGTGGGACTCGATCTGAGGACCCTGTTATCATGACCTGAGCCGAAGGCAGCTGCTTAACCAAGTGAGCCACCCAGGCGTCCCTGTACTCACGTTTAAAAAAAAAAAAGTGACCAGTTTCCCGTTTGGAGTGACTCGAATGCAAGACTCACAGTAAGCCATTGTCTTGCGGTGTCCCATCCCTTTCTAAGGACTGCTCCTGCTATCTCTGGGAGATCACAGTATTGGGAGGGGCAGCCCAGTCCTGGGCTATTACAGCAAAGCTGCAGCCTGAAGGGCACAGGTGAGATCTGTGGTTTGAGCTGTCAGAGTCTCACGGAGAAAAAAAAGAGAAATGAATCATCATTTGACCATGACATTCCCACTAAAAAGGAGGACAGTGGGAGAAAGAGCAAGGGAAGAGGAAAGAAAAATCTCAAAATAAAAGTGGGGGGTGGATGGCAGGAGGAGGAGAGGGTCTCGGAAATTGGGGGCGGTGCGGCGATCGAACCAACGCTAGCCACAAACACAGGATTCCGCCCATTAGTCTAGAGCGGACTGGACATAAACATGCTCGCACATCTACTTGTCTGCTGCTGCGTTTTGTCGGCCGGCCGGTAGCGACGTGATTCCTTAAGAGCTCTGAGAACCCAAACTTGTGGCCGCCCCGCAGCTGAGCTGAAGTGGAGCTGGGAGCTGCCCAGACGACCCGAGGCTGCCAGCTGACCACCTTCCTCCCTAGAGATCGCTGGAGCCAAACTCAGCGGGGGAGAAGCCACACTCGCGGGTGGGTGCCGGGGCTAAGGGAGGAAGCCGGGTTCCCACAGAGGCCTCCGCGCCCAGGTGGCTGCAGCGGCGGTGCCCGGGACCGGAGGCCTGACACCCGGACGCGCCCCCCTCTCTGGACAACCGGCCGCAGAAGTAAAGGGCCAGCATCCCGCCATGGCTATGCTTTCCCGCGGGACAATCTCGGGAGAAGGTCCTGGAAGAGGTTCGCAGGCCGATTTTCCGAGGGAAAGGGCGAGGTGGGGAGGGAGCGCCCCTGACCCCCTCCCCGCCCTCCCTTCTCCCGCTCACCCGGCATCAACAGCCGGCGGGGCTGCCCTGCAGAAACGTAGGCGAGGTTGTAGTGTCGCCCTCCGCCGCTCGGGGGCAGGACGACCTGCTGGCTCGACCGCAGCGGCCCGCGCGCTCTCTCGTGGCGGAGGCAGGCGGAGGCGAGCCTGCGGTGTCCTCTTTCATTGGCCCGGCGGGGGCGCGGCCATGTTGGAGCAAGCGGTGCCTTCCGTGCGGTGGAAACGCCATGGCTTCACCGGTACCGTCCGGGAGCGCAGCCTCCTACCTTTCCTCCTAGCTCGAGTGTTGGTGCTGAGAGGCGGCGGCCGGCGGGATGGAGAGAAGTAAGATGAACCTGCCCAAGGGGCCGGACACGCTCTGCTTCGACAAGGACGAGTTCATGAAGGTGCACGCCTGGGCTCTGCTCCCCGGAGCCGGGCCGTGGGTGGCCTGCCCTCCTTGGCCCTCCGGGGCCTCTCCTCGGGCTTCTCCTGCGGGCTTCCTGGGCTGTCCCCGCCCCGGACGGGTCCTCGGCGGGGACCTCACTGCACTTCGCAGTGAGTCTCTTGGCCTCGGGTGGGCTAGGTGCAGCCTGGAGAAAGCACTCCTGTGAAATCGTGCACATTGAATGAAAAGGCCTGAAAGTTCAGGGCAAGTGGTTTTGAGCTAAACGTAAAAGCCCTGGACCCGTAGGACCCGCCTCTGGTACCGTGCGGCACAGTCAGACCGCCGCTCCCCCGGCCTGACAGAAGCCTCCCAGTGCCTTGTGCCTAGAAGCTCAGCGACTGTGCGTTGAACACATCTCTGAACACACGTACTTACCAGGAATCGGGTCAAAAAGGCACTTAACCTAATGTTTATGCCTGACTTTCGTCTTAAGCTCCCGGAATGAGAAATCTGAAAGACTGTACTGTCCTTACTGGTTCTGGTCCAGTACTACAAAGCATACCAAGCTCCTTTTCTAATGTTGCCCTACTTCTCTTTGTGAGGTCAGCCTGAAGCTGGCAGCAGATAACTGTAGGACATAAACTTACAGAATAGAAATTTAAACTGAAAAGACTTTACTGACAGGAAAGGTTCATCAGACATAGCCTTGAAAATGTCCCAAGGTTTGAATTAGAGCCAGGAGGAGCTTTATCTGTTTTCTGTATCCCTCTGGGTCTGTACTTAAACTATCAAAACGTATATGTTTAATTTCTAAGGATTGGGATTTAGTAGCTGGTTTCAGTGTTAAAAAGTTTTGGCTCTGTAGGTACCTAAAATTCTGAAAAGAGTTTGAATTTCTTACTTTTTTATGGCTTCAAGTCACAATATGTTTTTTTCTTTTTTGGGTTAACCAGCTAGTTCCTTTTTGATACTTGCATTCAGATCACATCTCCCAAACTCTGGCTTTAAAAGTGCTTATGTCTGGATCCTCTGCAGTGTGGCCATATCATTTTTAATATGTAGGGATGTCTAGACAAAGGTATATTGTGCTCTTGTTCTTGCATGGTGATGTTAAGCCACTGTAATAAAAAAAGGTGTAAATTGAATGGAGTGTCTGAAGGAGAGCACAGAGTGAATTCTCTGATCCAGAAACCTTTTGTTAACGAAGGACACGTGATGAGGAGAGAGGTCATTGGAAGAAGAAAAGGCACACACACAGACTTAAAGAATGTCAAAGCACGGAAGTCTCTTTAGCTTGTCTGTCTTTGGACTTCATCAGGCTTTCTTTGGGCCTAACACTAGCATTTTCTCGCACTTCCTCGCCCCGCCATCTTTCTCACTCTGAGCTGACAGAATGCCTTTGGTCAAAGCAGCTTTGGAAAATAGAAATCTCAAAATAGCAGTTCTAAAGTAGGACTTAGAGGTAGGAAGAGAGCAAACTGGGAAAGTGGCTAGAATGCCAGCAATTCCATATTCTTTCAAGGCTCTGACATTTCTGAATATAATGTACAATTTGTAGTGTTAATGAACGTGACCCCTTCATACATAGAAGGAAAATACATGGAACAGCTGTTCTGTGTAAAGTGGTATTGATCTTCTATGTGGGAGCTGGAGATAAAGGTTATATGCAATTTGTGTTTCCGTCAGAGAGATGTTAAGTTACAGTTCCGAGGCAGAAATGAGTGGAGAGCTTGCTGTCGGGGTTGTATTTCTACATAGGTGTCTTGTTTGGCACATTTTGGAATGAGACTGGGATGGTAGAAAGGGATGGGATGGGGTGGGGCTGCGGTTGCACCTTGGACACTGCATACATTGAGGGGTCCACGTTGATGCAGACTTCATGGTAGAGCTGCATTCAGGTTTACAGCAGGAAGTTGTATGGTCATATCTGTTGAGTTCGAGCTGACTGGTGGCAAGAGACTACTTAAAAAGTCATGTTTATGAGATCTAATGAGAAATAGAAGGGGAAAGGTATGCAAAAGAGGTAGGTGATCAAAGTGCAGGAATGGCAGATGGGGAAGGGTCACCTGGGGCAGAGGCACTGGCAACATCATACTTTGTCAGCTTAGAAATACGAAAATCCTTTGGGTTGACAGCCAAATAATAGATGAGCAGGACATAAGGTATTGGTAGTAGGGGGAGAAAGTGGCATAACAGATAGATTAGACCATTTACATGGGTGTGCTATTGACATCACATGTAGCCTTCCTCTTCCATCTCAACATATGACTTCATCTCCAGTCGTACAGAAAAATTAGCAGCCATCCCACGGGACCTCCTCCATCCTGCTGATCATGAGCCCATTCTTGTATTTGTCCCCTTCTCCTCCTCGCCTGGTACGGGGAGGGGCTCTCCTTCCTCCTCGGGTTCAGTCTCCACTCTGGCACAGAATCCATGCCCTCCCGCCCCTCCAGGAGCCTGCGAGGATCCTCTCCCCTGCACTCCTTCCCATCATGCGCTCCTGTTTGATCTCTCTCCCACTTGACTGCCCCACCTCTAGGTATTGCCCTGTCACTGTCGTTCATCACAGCCAGTGCTCAGGGGTTGACTTGACTTTCCCACCTTCCACCCTTCAGGCCCTGTCGTTCCACTGAAGAGTTCTTACCAAAACTGTTTCTAAGTCAGCGCACCCGACCTTTCTCTGTCTCCTTACTCGACATCGCAGTAGACCAAATGCTCTGCATTGCTTCCTGTCTTTCTTCTACCTCTCTGATGTGTCTCCTGTGCAAAGTCATGCTCCTGGTAGCCACTGAATGCTAATTATGGGCTCAGCCCCGTGTTCCTTCCTTTCCCTAGATGACCTTTTGTGCAGCTTCATGACCACCTATCAGCAGGTAAGGCAGATTCCTGTCTCTGGCCCACACGCCTCCTGAGCACCAGTTCTGTGTATCGGACTTGCTGACCTTTCTTCTCGGATGTGTCTGTGGCCCCTCAGACTCATCAGGTTCAAGACGGAATTCATGAGCACCTCCTCCACTGAAAACCACCTTTCTTATTCTATTGCCTCTCTCAGTAAACACTTCATCCGTTTAGCCTGGAGTCGGGAAACCAGAAGTCAACTCCTACTCTGTCACCTTTCCAAAATCTAGTCTGTCACACCCAGTCCTGTGGATTTCACTTCCTAAACCTCTTGAGTCCATATACTTCTTTCCATCTCTTCTCGTACCTTTGCAGTGCGCCCTTGCCATCACACCGTAGAAGCTTCTCACCCAGTCTCCATGCGCCTTCCTTGTCTTCCTGGCCCCTGGTCTACACTGCAGGCAAGCCACTCTTGTCAGAATGCGGATGTGATCTTGTATGTACCAGGTGACTGGTCAGTCCACCAGCTCTTGAAAAACCATTTTCCCACGCACTCGAACGTATTTCAAAGAGAATCAGTCCCCCATGGGGTAGTTTTCCTTGGTAGACAGTTTGTTTCTGTGCTGAGCCAGTCTGCCTCCTTCGAACTTCTCTGTGTCAGTTCCTCTCTGGAACCTGTGGCTTCGTTGGCACCCCGGGTAGGCACATGAAGACATTTTCCATGAGAAGTGAAGGCAGGAGCCCTCTGGACGGTGAATGTATGTACCCTCATGTTCCATAGGTGAAAGATCCGTGTGTGGGGGTGGGGGGGTAAGTCCTTGAGGCTCCTCCGTGTTCTAATTGGGTGAACTGGGAATTTTGAGACAGGCAGCAGGTCCTGTGTGTCCTTGTTTGCAGGGAGCATGCATTCTGATGGACAAAACGGAAAAGGGGAAGAATGAGCAGCTGCTCAGATCTGTTTGTACTGTGCTGGCTGATTAGCTGTGACCTGCAGATGTGGGTCCCATCCTCGGCTCTGCTCTCTGCCTGCTTATGTCTGACTTGGGGCAAATCACTCGCCTCCGGCCTTCTGTTTGCTTGTTAGTATAATGAGGTGGTGCTTATCTATGTGATCTTTGCCGGCTCCTCTGAAAAGACTCCAGTCCATCCTGGCTTGCAGATAAGGAAACTGAGGCCTGAGGTGTGATGACTTCCTTTAAAGCCACACAGCTAGTTGGGGCCAATCACAGGCCAGATCTCCTGACCCCCCACGCATCAGTCCTTGGAAATCCTACTGTAATATGTTCCTTTCCAGAGGCCACAGGTGGGGGAACTGAGGGAAGTGGGACAATCAAAACATTAAGAATAGCGCAGAAGATGGCACAATGTCCGCATGCCTTGGCACCTGCATTTCACCAATAGGGCCACCTCTTACCTTAGAAGAAGTTCCCACAGGGCTGGTGATCTGGATGCCTGGCCTGGAGCTTAGCTACGGTAAATGGGACCAGAGGGAGTGATGGCTGTTTGAGGTGGACTTTGTTGACGGCGGCTGGAGATAGCAGCTGACAGAGGAGGAAGAGGGAAGAGTGACAGACAGCAGATAGCCGCAGGCCTGCATGTCAGCCACTGTTGCCCAGGGCCGCCCATCCCCAGGAGCTGTCTTCGTATCACAGGAGCTGAGTGCTTACCCTGTGGGTTCTTAGTTCGATGTCACGTCTTGATGACAAGATTCCATTCTCTTCTGCATCAGTTTGAGACAGACATCGTAATGAAATTCTAATTAGCCAAATATGGAATGTAAGCGTGGAACTCATTTTATAGAGAAATTTTCTTATGTGAACTACTTTCCCTGATGATAGAGGAGTTGTGACGATGTAACATCAGATATAGTTTATCTGATTGGCACTTGTAAGAAGTGTTCCCGGCAAAAAAGAACTGTTTTTTTTTTTTTGTTGTTGTTGTTGTCCCCCTTTTGATCTTTCCTTTCCATTCTTTTTTTTTTTTTTTTTTTTTTTGTCTTGTGAGCGGTCATCTGATTTATAAAAAGATGCAACAAAAAGTAAAATGGTACAAGATAATCAGTTTCAAAACATAAAAAAATGAGTGTCTTTAGCCATAGCTCAGAACAGAGGAACTGGGTAAGGAGAATTGCTTGTATGAACTGGCAACAGGAAAAGTTGGTAAAGGAGAGCTGAGGAACTCTATTAAGACATAGGAGTGAGGGGCTCCATCCTCATCTGGCATTTGCTCAGTGTCGTCTATATGGTTAGAGATGTCCATGATGGGAACTCCAGCAATCTTCTGGGTCTGGGTCAGCTGATGCCACAGTGTAACACTCTGAATTTCTTCCGTACTGAGCAGTCATCTGCATAGTTTGTCTTGTGTGTACGTGGTAATCGTTTGAATATTGGCTCTTTCTCAATCCTTAGAGCCTCTTGATACTTTCACCCCGGTTTCTCAGTTTCAGCCATTACACAGTCAGTTGTACAACTGGTACACTTGGCACACAGCCCGTCCATCATTGACCGGTCAAGTTTGGCTTAAATAGAAAAGTTGATAAAGTCGGTACCAACCAGGATGTGGTAAGTCGACCCAGCTGTGTGTTTATATTGGAAAAAGCAGGAGGGATGTTGGGGGACTTCTCTTTCCTTGAGTGCATGGGATCCTTCTTTTCTTTCTTTTTAGGTTTTAATCTGTCCTTCTCTCAGAGAAGGATCTCAGAGCTAAGCATTCACTTCCCGGTCACATACTTTCTTGCTTTCTCTTCCATCCCCATGTTCACACCATGCCCATTTCTCCTTGCTTTTGATTTTCGAATTCACTCTTTGTAGTACCATAAAACTTATTTAAATAAAATGTTGGCCTACTAAGTTATTGATTATTAGTAAGTTCTTTGTTCAAAATTTGAGAGCAAGAAGTATTATGTAAATATATCTTTTTGTTATTTAACTAGTCTTACAACATTTAGCATCAAATTTTTTGAAACATTTAAACAAATTAATCACAAACTGGGGCTTGGGCTCGCTCTTTCTTTCTTTCCTTTTTTTTAAGTAATCTCTATACCCAACATGGGACTTGAACTCACAACCCTGAGATCAAGACCTGCATGCTCCAGTGACTGAATGAGCCAGGTGCCCTTTGGGCTTTTTGTTTTTAAGTTCCTCAGGTGAGGGGCTGCCTTAGTGGCTCAGAGGGTTAAGCTTCTGTCTTCAGCTCAGGTCATGGTCTCAGGGTCCAGGGATCGAGCCCTGCATGGGACACTCTGCTCAGCATGGAGCATGATTCCCTCCCTCTCTGCCTACTTGTGATCTCTCTGTGTGTCAAATAAATAAATAAAATCTTTAAAAAAAAAAGTTCCTTAAGTGATTCTAATGTGTGACCAGTGTCGAGAACTGTAGCACTGGATAATTCCTTTAAATAGCTCAAGAAATTAATTTTGAAAAGCGAACTAAAAGCCTACATAGATTATGATTGGTGTTAAAAATTGAGGGAAAAAAGAGATAAAGAGAAGACATCAGCTGGAACAGAGTGTAAT
Organism: Mustela putorius furo; assembly: GCF_011764305.1. Taxonomy (NCBI): domain Eukaryota; kingdom Metazoa; phylum Chordata; class Mammalia; order Carnivora; family Mustelidae; genus Mustela; species Mustela putorius. The sequence goes on from NW_025421350.1 coordinate 295,959, forward strand.
TAGGTACTCAAATATTTGTTAGATGGATAAATACATTTACGGAATGGTTTTTTTTTTTTTTTTTGTCTCTTCATAAATATGTCAAATGGGTATATAAATTCAACAAAGGAGTTTGATATAAAATTGATTAAAATGTTAGAACAGAAGTTTTTTAGAATTTCAGTGTTACTATTTCATGATGCTTTTAAGATGATCTCTCTGTAGATGGTGGGAAGATCTTGTTAGCATATGTTTTTAATTTCTCAAGCTTGAATAATTTAGTCACCGAACAAAGATTTAGAATGAGTTTTGGAAGACACAAGTCCTAGATTATGTCCCCACCTAGCTGGGTCAGAGATTTGAGAGCAGGGGCTGGAGGGATGAGCTCCAAGGACATTTTTGTATACATGCTGATACCTTGGGCGGGAACACTCTTCCCACACTTCCTGTGGCTAGCTCCTTTGTGTCATTTGGATTCAACTCATTGTTCTATATTTCCTGGTTCATCCAAGTTAAAATACATCCCATTTGTCACTCAGACCTTTACTATGTCCTGTTTTCTTTTTAGCTGTGATCACTATTCATTAATCACTATTTGATCACTGTTCATTAATATAATGTTTGTTTACATATTTATTTTCTCATTTCTGCATTAGAGTATCTGCTCCTTAAAAGCAGAGACCTTGTCTTTTCTTTTCATGACTGTGTCCCCAGGTCTTAGAGCAGAGCTGGAGTTGCATGATAAATATTTGAGGAATATTTATGGGATATACAGGGACATTTATTCATCTCTGTTGTCCATTGTTTTTCAAGAATGGTTGGAAACACACACATACGTGAGCTCACACAAACTTTCTATGTCTTTCAACCCCTATGTAGTGTGCAGATTAGTGCTTAACTATTTTGGTTTTTTGTCTCGATGAAATGGGACATGTTTCAGCTCATACATTTCATATGCCCTCTTAGTACTTCTCATCATTACAGAGTGATGGTTCTGGGGGATTCTGCTTCTCGTGGAGATAGTATATAGTGATTTTATAAGTCCATGTATCTGCGAAGGAGTGTTTTACTTCTTGGCAGCTTAGAGAACTTCAATCTTTCCAAATTCCATGTAATTTTCATAGCATTAAAGCTATTAATTTCAGATTATTGGTAAGTTTTAAATGATTAATTCCCAGGTTACTTTGAATTAGTCTTTGTTTGCCATCCCTGATTGCAGCTAGTTAGTAAAGTAGCTAAACTTTTAAACTCTACTTGGTTTTAATTTTGAGGGATGTCACTGCTTCTCTCATGGTTAATGGTTCTTAATTACCTGCAGCTTGTCTGGTTTGCTCATTTATTTTCCTGTGTTCCAATATCTCTTGTGATCTCCCAACTTCTGGCCTTTTGGGGGATTTGTACTTGAACTGGGTTCAGATAGGAAATACCCCTGAGTACAAAGAGAAGATATCTTTTCTTCAAGACTTTGGGTTAAATTAAGGGGTGCTCTGAGATTTTAAGGCAAATTGTCACGAGTCAGCCTTTATCTACAGTTACTTATCTCTGTAATCAGATTTTTCTCAAGACACAAAATACATGTACACACAAAATAAAACACAGATACAGTATAGATGCCAACTCAAATTGTCAGCCAGGGCTGTTGAGTCCACATTTTTTAATCATCCCAGGTGATTGATTATATTAAGTGAATATTAGCAGTTACAAAATAAGTCTACAGTAATACAATGTACTTTTATCATTTTTTTTACATTAATGGTTTTTGGTTAATTATTCCTGTTTCTTAAAAAATAATTTAAAAAAATATAGCTCTTCTGTAGTCCGAATGTTTGTGTCCCCTCTCAAAAGTCATATGTTGGAGGGACGCCTGGGTGGCTCAGTGGGCTAAGCCTCTGCCTTTGGCTCAGGTCATGATCCCAGGGTCCTGGGATCGAGCCCTGCATCGAGCTTTTGGCTCAGCAGGGAGCCCGCTTCCCTCCCTCTCTCTGCCTGCCTCTCTCCCTACTTGTGATCTCTATCTGTCAAATAAATAAATAAAATCTTTAAAAAAAAAAGTCATATGTTGGAACCCTAATCCATGTGACAAGTGTAATGACATTTACAGATAAGGCCTTTAAGAGATTATTAGGTCATGGTGGTGGGGCCCTAACAATGGGATTAGTGCCCTTATGGGAAGAGACGGGAGAGAGCCAATGATATGATATATTACATATAATATATGAAATATTATTATAATGCTATATTATTATCAATCAATAAATGAAATGCAATAAATAAATAAATAAATAAAATTGCAATGCAATAAATAAATAAATTACAATGGAAGATTATTCAGCTTAACAAAGGAAGGAGTGTGGGTGATGTCCCTGGTGGGCCATGCTGGCTCTTGGCTGGGACCTAAGCCAGGCCCGGACTGAAAACCTGCATCGTCCCACCAACTTGGGGTTTCCTGCTATCTGCCCCCCAAAGGACAATGTCCAGTGTCAGAGCATGGGGACAGAAATAGCCTCAGTTAGTTCCTACACGAAGAGTAGCTTTGGAAACTTCTGAAAACCCAACTCATCATCCATCTGGCTATGAAGGGACATCTACAACATTAATCCCATGACCCATGTTTTACTTTGTAGAATTCCAAACATTCAACAAGCTTGTGAGTGGTCTATTTCTTTGCAAGCTTAGGTTGCTGCTTCTTGCCTTTAAAAGCCAAGCACTGTAGTTGCTCCCGTAGATCGGTACAGTCTTTTACAGTTTTCAAAGCACTTATGAGTTCTTCCCCTATTCTTTACTTCTGAAAAGCAAAATGTGTATCAGCCAATGATGTAATTAGTTTGAACAGAAAAGAACTTTATTGAACATTATCAAGGGCCTTGAAGAATGCCCGGAGGGCCAATGCCAGGTTCTGGGGCTGTACCACCGCAGGACTGCCCAGGGGAGATAGTGCAGTGATACCCCAACAGTTGACCCTGGATGGAACCGTGGGCATGGCTGCTCAGAGAACTCCAGTCTTTTGCATCCATCCTTAGAAACAGATCCTACCTACTTGGTGCTTGCTTCTTCTTCTCCCATCAGAGCCTCATGTGGGTGCATCTGATGGGCAGACCTTGTATCATTTGCAAAGTAATTTCTGGCTTCTCTTGGGGTAGAAAGCCAACATGGGAAAATTCCTCAGAGGTAGGAAGAGTGTCCAAAGGATGCTGGCTGTTTCAAATTACAACAAACATGACAAACGATACCACTGACCATCAGAAGTGGGGTTTTAATGTCTTGAAACAGTTATTATTGGGTTTTAATGTTACTGGGAATCATTTACTGTAGGTTCACAAGATATCTGATAAGAGAGCACCTTTTAGATTTGTCTAACCAATAATATCTGCATTCTGATCCTGCAGAAAAAAGTTCTCTGAAAGTGCTGACCAGTTTTGATTGCAATGCGATTTCTCAGCTGATTCTTTTCATATCCTATTTGAAGCAGAGCTCAAAGCTCTGTACTCAGTGGGTGGTTGTATAATTGTTTTAATTCATTTGTTAAACATAATTATCTTTCCTCACTTCTGTCCTATTCCTTTGATATATGCTCAGCAGCTTGGTCCCTAATGGATGTGATTAGAGCTTCCCACGGTGTGCATCATGTGAGGGAAGGGGTGTTACATCGTTAAGGTGGGGACACATCTTCATTTCATGTTTCAGGGACTTAAGCTGTTTCTTTTGACACCTGGGGGCTAAGTTAATGAGAGAGTTCTTTGATAGCTTTATGTGAGCTAATTCTGCTTGTCACATGCTATAGGGGACCTGGAGAAGAGGGAGGAAGTCAGAGAGAGCAGAAGATAGGTGGGGTGCCTTTGTTCAGTGACCATCCCCTCATGTCAACCACCAACCCAATCATTAACTCTGGGGCGTTTTTAAACACAGACATCCTGAGACAGATCAAAGACAGGTTCTTGGCAACAGGTCAGAACATATTCTTGGGAAAAAGAGTTATGCTAGTGGACCCTTGTGAATCTGAGGTGTCTTCCTCCTAGAGACCTGGGTGTTTTGTAGACAACCTCTCATCCACCTTTTTGCAATGTCCCCGCAAGGCACTTATTCCCAAGTCTGGGAAAACTGAAGAATATTAGACTCTGTGCTCTTAGAGATCAGGGAAGGTGTCAATGAATCATCCTTCTGGGTTCTAACCTAGACTGACAACAGATAAGAACCGAGTTCAATCAAATGTGATAGGTATTGAGGGCTAGATGAGTCAGCATGGCTTAGATTCAAGACCAAAATAGTCTTGAATCTTCCTGTGCCCTGAATTGAAAAATGGTGCCCAGGGAATAGTGTACCTGGCCCGATCCAGCCATGCTTACCCCAAGAATATGAAGATTTCCCCCTGCATTTTCTTTTGAAAGTTTTATGGTTTTAGCCTTTACATTTAAGTCTACAATCTATTTCCAGTTAATTTTTGGATATAATGTGAGGCAAGAGTGATGATTTGTTTTCCCATACATACATGCAATGATAGAAATGCTTTCCAGCCTGCCGCCAAAAAGAATGGGCCTGGGTCTTTCCTACTGTTTCCTGGCAATGGTCCAGCACAGCGTTCCTTCAGAGCAGTCAAATAACTGAAAGAAAATCCTCAAATTTAACAATCTTGTCTACTGGGTTTCAATGTAAGTTCATGCATTTTATCCACTCCCCCTTTTCAACCTGCTTTCTATAGAGAACATCAATTCACCTGTTGGAATTGAACCTGAAAAAAAAAAAAAAGGGCAACAAATTAAGCCACTTACAAGAGTGTCACGAAGTACTGACCTTTTATTCTTAACACAGTGACTGGACAGAACCCCTATTTTTGCGAGTAAAAAAGAGCAGGCACCCCTTCCCCATCCTATGCGATGGTGCACTTCAAAGCCTTGTCTAAGCAAATCTTAGAATGTTGAAGTTGTAGGGAACAGAATGTTCATCAGTTTGATGAACGTTGGAAACAGTGATCTTTGCAGCTTCGGTTTATAACAGTGAGCTTGTGCATTCTTGGATAGCTGTCCATTACTGATGTGTGCCGGAGTAGTTTTTACAGTTTCACACCTGAGGAAGGAAGACTTTATGTTTTACGAAGACTCCAGAAATTCTGCTCTTAAGGCTAAATGCATACAGCAACATTTATTACACAGAAAATGCAGCAAGTCTACAAGACCAGAAGCATAAGTACTGATGAATGGATGGAAGCAGTAGCTAGGACTATAGACAATCCTATAGCAAGAGAAGACTGTGATGCTTCCGGATGGTCCAGGAAATCTTCTGGAGGCTTCAGTACCTGGTGTGATCATTTAGTCGTGAAAAGGGCACATCAGAAGGGGTGGTGTGGTGAGCAAGGGCACAGGACAGGAGCCGAGCACATCTGGCAGGTGGCAAGTGGACTGTCAAGGTGGGGCCGTGAGAGACTGGGGTCAAGGCAAGCTGCCAGGAGCCAGGAAGCCTCCAGAAAGCCCGAATATCCCAGGATAGCATATTCTCAAATCATGATGATAAGGCTTACGACGATTTAAATGCTGTTAAATGGGAATTTTGCCTTTCAAACCATGCTATACCTTTGATTGTAAGATGTATCCCAATTTCAAAGATGTTAGATTGTGTGGGGGGAAAAGCACAAGTCAGTGTGCTAGCCAGCCTCGGGGAGGACCACGAAGATTTCCACATCCCAGTATCTGCATGTGTGTTGTACCCTCCCACATCTGGTGTGACTAACAGGATATAGCAGAATTGGGGGTAAATCAGTTACAGAATTAGGTTATGAAAGACACTGAGGCTTCCTGTTTTTTTTTCTCTCTCTCTCTCTCTCTCTTTCCTTTTCTCTCTCTCTCTCTCTCTCTCTCCTTTCTTCTTCTATTCCCCCTCTCCTTCCCTCTCACTCCCTCCCTTTTCTCTCTCTTTCTCATTTATCATTAGCTCTTGTGGAAATGCAGGTATCCCTGTAGATACCCGGGTGGCAAGGAACTGAAGCCCTCCACACCTGCCACCTGCACAGAATTGAGGTCTGTCCATCATCACATGTCCTTCAAACAGCTTCAGCCGGCTATTTGATGGCAATCTCATGAGATACCTCAAGGCAGAAACACACAGCTCGACAGCTTCCAGGTGCCTGACCTTCAGAAACGGTGTGAGATCATAAGTACTTAAATATATAGTTTGGGCTGCTAAGTTTGGGGGTAATTCATTGCAAAGCAATAGAGGAACGATTCTATACAAAGACTCAAAATATGCCTTATTCCCTATGTGTACTCAGCGTCAGTCTGACGTTCAGAAAGAGATATGCCTGCCTGAGGCTGCTTAGAACATGCAGTGCCTCAGAGCAGGGGGAGACATTAAAGAGAGGTAACAAAAAAAATGGGGGGAAAGGGAAGAAGCATTTTGCTTTTCTAGGTCCTTCTTTTTAACGAGTAGTAAATATACTTTCCTAGAAAGAAATAAACACAGAAGGAAAGAGTAGGATGAAAGTTACCTTTATCAGCCTATAAACAGATACTCAAACCAAAAACACTGGAAACTGCAAAAAGATGCCAACTGTTTTTAAAGAAATGGCACACGACGTTAGGTATGAATAACTTTCATGCAAATTGAAGAGGTAGACATGATCGAATTGTTCAGGAGGCACCAAAAGAATGTGAATAACATTCTATTGAAAGGAAGGAAGACTGAGATTCTGAAAAAATATTTTATTAGGTAAAAGAATGAATAAATAAATGTATATATATATGTATATATATACATATATATATAAGTTTCTAGGGTTGCTATTTCAAGATACCAGAAGCCTGGAGGCTGAAACCACAGAAGTGGACAGTGTCACATTTCTAGAGGCTACAATGTTGGTAGGACATGCTCCTTTTGTAGGTATTGTGGATGGATCTACTCCAGGCCCCTTTTCCAGCTTGAAGCGTTGCTCTGGCTTTGGACTTCTTCACCGGGCCTTCTCCCTCAGTGCATATCTGTGTATCTGCACTCTCCCTTCTTAGAAGCGCACAAGTCCCCCTGAATTAGGGGCCCAGTCTACTCAAATATGACCTCATCCTAGCTAGTGACATCTCCAGGGACCCTATTTCCAAATAAGGTCATGCTCCCAGGTGCTGGGGTTTAGGACTGGGATACTTCATATGCATAAACACATACACACACACACACACACAAAAGTGTGTGTGTGTATATGTATTCCTATATATATATCTATGTATATAGATAGAAAGGGAGGAAGGAATAGATGGGAAAAAGAAAATACGCCTAGCGAGTTAGTAGACTTCACCTTTAACTTTTCAACAATGACCTTCAGAATGAACGACTGAAATTCTATTGAAAGAAAAGACCTGCATAGGTCAGTGAAAAATAAACTCTACATAGGAGGATGCAGTGGCTAGTATAGATTTTGTGGAAAGAGAAAGGTGAAAAGGGCTAGTCCGTATGTACCCAAAGGAATCCTCAAAGGCTGCTTTTCTGAGGTCTTGAGAAGAGACAATGGAAAGACACCCGATCCGTGAACAGAGAAAGCAACCATTGCAGAAAAACAAGGGATCCTCTTAGAAAGACATGGCTATCCTGAAGGTGTCTGCATGCGATGAGAAAACTCCCTGAGATCCACCACATTCAAGCCCATCCAACAAGGCTCCAGACACTTTTTGGAAAGCTTGTCTTTCTTTCATGGAGAGAGAATGAGTGAGAGAGAGCATGAGAGAGGAGATGGTCAGTGGGAGAAGCCGACTCCCCAAGGAGCTGGGAGCGGGAGGCGGGATGAGATCCTACCAGTCCGGGGTCATGACCTGAGCCCAAGGCAGTCGCTGAACTAACCAAGCCACGCAGGCGCCCATCTCCAGAAATGGGTCAGCAACAGCTGAGGAGCACCTGGGCAGCACCCTCAGTGAAGTGCCCAACTCTGGGTTCTGGCTCAGGGGGTGATCTCAGGCTCTTGAGATTGAGCCCTGAGGCTAGCTCTGGGCTCAGGGCAGAGTCCACTAGGTCTCTCTTCGGGTCCTGCCCTTCCCCCCTTCCCCATGAAGAGTGCTCTTGCCCTGAAACCAACTAGGAAAAGCCTTCACAGAAATAAACAATGGTTGAGAGGGGGGGGGGAGGGGGGGAGAAGCGACTGACCCAGGGCGAGCGGGAGGTGCCCCAGATGCTGCCCGCCCTGCCAGGGCCCGGCTCGCTCAGCCGCCACCGCCACCGCCTCGCGACACCGTCGCAGCCACCAAGGCAGCAACTCCCGCCGCCCCCGCCGCCCCAGCCGCCCCCGCTGCAGCCCCCGCCGCAGGGAACAGCTGAGCCCAGGGAGCCTTGGCGCAAGCCTCCAGGAGGGCCTCCAGTGCCCTCTGAGCGTGTTCTCTTGGGGCAGCGGGGCCAAAGATCCCTCAGGGAGGAGGCGAGGGCGGCGCCCAGGCGTCCCCGGCGGGGGAGGGGCAGGCAAGACCTGCAGGGAGATCCCCTTGGGATTGTTGGAGCTGCTGCAGGGCTTCACGCTGCACTTGGCGACGCACCAGCCTGAGGACCCTGCCCTGCATCTGGCTCTTTCCTGAGCAGGGAGCCTGTTTGGCCCTCTCTCTCGGCCTGTCTCTCTCCCTCCTTCTCCTCTCTGTCTGTCCAAGGAAGGAAGAAAAACTTCCAAGAAATCATCAAACAACCCTCCTGATTCTTGTCGTTCATGAGGACCCCATGCGTCAACATTTGATTTTTACTTCTTGAATGGAAGGGATTGCTTGTTTGATAGACGCATTTGACAGAAAGACAGACACAGTGAGAGAGGGAGCCCCCTTGGAGAGGGAGTACAAGAAGTGCAAGTGGGAGAGAGAGAAGCAGGCTTCCTGCTGAGCAGAGAGCCCCAGGCAGGGCTTGCTCCCAAGACCCTGGCATCAGGACCCCAGCAGAAAGCAGCCACCCAGGTGCCCCACTCCATGATTAAATCCGTTTTTCACGATTCAGTCCGTTGCATTAGGCAACACGCTTCGAGGTCCTCCTCCACTCGGATAACACTAACCCAGAGGTTGTGTTTTCCTTGGCACTTTTGTGATCACTGAGCATTTTAGGAATCTTTGCATGGGTTTCTTGGCTGATGATTTTCTCCTTGGCATATTTCTGTGCAAGGATTTTCATTGTTTTGAAGGTACCTACCTATCCTTCTTGATTCCCAGTTATCCTCTCTCGAGTTGTATACAGTTCCTTAGGTGGTATCTCCATACAACCTTTCATACTTTTCGTCTTGTCCTTTGCTGGGCAAGATTTTGTGTTTGGAACCTTGGATTCGTAGAGTCCAACTTCCTAACCCTTCTTGGGCTTCCCGTTTCTGGTGGTGTGCTCCACTCATCTCTGCCACCTCCCCCAGATCCTCCAAAGGGTTTCCTATTGTATCTTCCAGACAACTTCTGATGTCTTCTTTCGTATGTAGGCTCCATCAGTCTGGAATAGCGTTCGGACCTCTTCTGTTCCACGTGGATATTCACGTCGTTTAGCACCGCTTGGTCAAAGTCTGCCCTTTCGTGTTGGTCTATTTCCTCGGGTCATTTCAAGAGACCTTTTGTAAGACATCCTATCCCATCAGATTCTCCTCTCACTCTCTTTCTCCCTCAGTCTTGCTCTCGCTTCTTTCTTCAGATTTGCCGGGGAATGACGAGCCCTTTTCGTGTCCAGGGCAATAGGAGAACTGGCTTACCCACGGGCACAGGCACTTGCTAGATCAGAAACTGGATTGCATTGAATCCCTCCATCCAGTTGGGGTCCATTGAAACTGTACACTACCGTTCATCCAATCTCTGTACGTGTTCTATTCACCTAGGTAACCTATGAACATATGGACCATCCTCAGTCATCTTGGATGGTATTCTGATTGGAGCCTTGCTGGGTAGAGATGGTATAAAATCTTTGGAGAGACGAAGTCCTCCTTTTGCTCTTCTCATTAACAGGAGTTTCAAGCTTTGTTCGTATGTCCCAGGAGTCCATTTAATTTTCCTGAATTTTTAACTTCTATCTGATGACTTGGAGGAATTTACTTCCTGATTCTCATACTTTCTCCATTCTCTGAGAATATCTTTCTATACACATTTCAGTCTGTGTTTTTTTTCCATTTGTTGTACCTTCAGTGTTTCCCCCGCCCCTTCTTATACTCGCTATGATGTCCCCGTCTAGGTTGGTAGAAGTCTTGTTCAATTTTAGGTTTTCAATACTACCGAATTTTGTTTCTGCCTTCGAAAGCTGATTCTGTCCCTCCTCGAAGCAGCACAGCATTCTGTGTGGTTATGGGTATTGATGCAATCTAACCAAGTTCATCTTTTCATTAGAGTAGAGAAACCATTGACATTTCATGAAAGGACTGAGCCCCTCAAATGATGCCCATTGTCTTGCATTTTCTTTGTTTCATCCCTTTGTACATCCCCATTTATTTATTTATTATTTTATTTCAATTATTTTTTTAAAAAAACATAGAGTATATTTTTATCTCCAGGGGTACAGGTCTGTGATTCACCAGGTTTACACAACTCACAGCCCTCGTAGATCTCTTATGAAAAATCCCTGTGTTTTTCTTTAAATGTTTTTATTTAAGTTTTTTCATTTTTCTCTTTTGTTTTTAATTTTCATTTCAGCATACCAGTATTTCTTGTTTTTACAACAAACCCAGTGCTCCATGCAATATAGGGGCCTTCTCTAATACTCACCACCTGGTTCCCCCAACCTCCCACCCCTCGCCCCTTCAAAGCCCTCATATTGATTTTCGCAGTCCTTAGTCTCTCATGTTTCCCCTCCCCTTCCAATGTATTTAATTTATATTTTTAATTCTAAATTTTCATTTGTAATTTCAAGTTTCATTTGAATTAAATATATTTAATTTAACTTCCTTTAAGTTTTATTATAATTTTCTTTAAAGGCTGATACATGCTGTCGGCCCCCAAATCTGCGGTCTCAGAAAGTACACAGAAAATGGGGAAAGGGAATGTAGACTTACAAAGAAGAACCATTTCGCTTTTCTAGGTCCTTCTTTTTAAAGAGTAGAAAATATACTTTCCCAGAAAGAAACAAACTCAGAAGGAAAGAGTAGGATGAAAGTTACCTTCATCTGCCTATAATTAGATACTCAAACCAAAAACACTGGAAACTGCAAAAAGATGCCAACTGTTTTTAAAGAAATGGCAGAAGACTTTAGGTAAGAATAACTTTCATGCAAATTGAAGTGGAAGACAGACGTGGTCGAATTGTTCAGGAGGCACCAAAAGAATGAGAATCACATTCCATTGAAAGGAAGGAAGACTGAGATTCTGAACAAAAATGTTTTATTAGGTAAAAGAATGTATAATATATATATATACATTATAATATATATAACCATGGTTTTATATAATGGTTATATATATATATATATAAGTTTTCTATGGTTGCTACTACAAGATACCAGAAGCCTGGAGGCTGAAACCACAGAAGTGGACAGTGTCACATTTCTAGAGGCTACAATGTTGGTAGGACATGCTCCTTTTGTAGGTATTGTGGATGGATCTACTCTAGGCCACTTTTCCAGCTTGAAGTATTGCTATGGCTTTGGACTTCTTCACCGGGCCTTCTCCCTCAGTGCATATCTGTGTATCCGCACTCTCCCTTCTTAGAAGCACATAAGTCCCCCTGAATTAGGGGCCCAGTCTACACAAATATGACCTCATGCTAGCTAGTGACATCTCCAGGGACCCTATTTCTAAATAAGGTCATGCTCCCAGGTGCTGGGGTTTAGGACTGGGATACTTCATATGCATAAACACATACACACACACACACACACACACACACACACAAACGTGTGTGTGTGTATATGTATTCCTATATATATATATCTATGTGTATAGATAGAAAGGGAGGAAGGAATAGACGGGAAAAAGAAAATACGCCTAGCGAGTTAGTAGACTTCACCTTTAACTTTTCAACAATGACCTTCAGAATGAGCGACTGAAATTCTATTGAAAGAAAAGACCTGCATAGGTCAGTAAAAAATAAACTCTACATAGGGGGATGCAGAGGCTAGTATAGATTTTGTGGAAAGAGAAAGGATGAAAAGGACTAGTCCGTATGTACCCAAAGGAATCCTCAAAGGCTGCTTTTCCGAGGTCTTGAGAAGAGACAATGGAAAGACACCCGATCCGTGAACAGAGAAAGAAACCATTGCAGAACAACAAGGGATCCTTTTAGAAAGACATGGCTATCCTCAAGGTGTCTGCATGCGATGAGAAAACTCCCTGAGATCCACAATTCAAGCCCATCCAACAAGGCTCCAGACACTGTGGAAAGCTTGTCTTTCTTTCATGGAGACAGAATGAGTGAGAGAGAGCATGAGAGAGGAGATGGTCAGTGGGAGAAGCCAACTCCCCAAGGATCTGGGAGCGGGAGGTGGTAGGAGATCATGCCTGCCCGGGGTCATGACCTGATCCCAAGGCAGTCGCTAAACTAACCGAGCCACGCAGGCGCCCGTCTACAGAAATGGGTCAACAACAGCTGAGGAGCACCTGGGCGGCACCTTCAGTGAAGTGCCCAACTCTGGGTTCTGGCTCAGGGGGTGATCTCAGGCTCTTCAGATTGAGCCCTGATGCTAGCTCTCGGTTCAGGTCAGAGTCCACTAGGTCTCTCTTCGGGTCCTGCCCTTCTCCCCTTCCCCATGAAGAGTGCTCTTGCCCTGAAACCAACTAGGAAAAGCCTTCACAGAAATAAACAATGTTTGAGAGGGGGTGTAATGCCAACTGAATATTACCCCCATTTAAAAGACCACCAGAGACGTGAGTCAAAGCCCAGCAACAAGTGTCGTTTATTGCAGGTTCGAACCTGACCTCTGCGCTGCTCGTTGCCAATAACGCCGAGAGTTCCGGAGCTGGGTCGGTGCAGGATTTTTATAGACAGATACAAACAAGTTTCGGGTGGGGCTGAGCTGATTGATTGATAGTTTGAACAGGCATACTTGGCGTCAGTGGATTGGGTCAGGGGACCCGCGCGCGAAAGCAGACAAAGCAATCTTACAGAAGCAGAACCGGCCGGTTAGCCCACGCATGCGAAAAAAAAGCACTATCAGGATATTGAAGGCCTGGTTACTATCAAGCCAAGGCCACTTTCCCTCTAATGGGGCACTAACATAAAGACAATTGGGAGTCTCCTGGTGAAATGTTACATTCCGGCTATCAAAGGTAAGGTAACTTCTTTGTTGTAAATTTCAAGGACATTTGCAAACCAAGGGAGACTCCTACCCTGCAGGACTGTGATTTCTGCAAGTTAACTATTTATCATTTTATGGCAGTCAGGGGTGCCTGAGGAATGCTACACATATGGAGGGGAGCGGGTGAGGGGGGGGGGTGCAAGGCGCCAGCTTTTGCTTTGTCCTCAGCCAGCCTCCTGCTCCTTCATTCCCCCCTGAACAATTTTGACCCTTAAATCTTTAAGGGGGTTGAAGGTGGAAGGTCTCATCTTCTATAACTTCTTCGTGCTGAATGGGGGCATAGAGCTGTCCCTACCTACTGGGGTCAATATTGATCAGGGTAGGAATGTATAAGGGAGTTACGAAAGGTGGAGGCAGCTGAATCCAGCGCTGACAGTGACGAGGCATCCTCGCGTGCAATAAGGATCGTCTGTCGTGGTGTAGTCATTGTAGCAATGGAGTCTCGGCACCAAGTAGAGAAAGATGGAACAAAGCAACATATTAAGGTTAATAAGGCGATAAGAATAAGAAGCCCGAAAAGGAGATTTGGCCATAGCCCTCCTCCAAGCCAGGAACTTAACCAATCACTAAAAGAGAGAGAGGGACCTTGTAGAGCCTTAATCTGGGCATTCATATCCTTAATTAGTCCTGTGATACTTTTGTGATAGTCTGGGATGTACAAACAACATTCTGTCTTGATAATTGCACATGTGCCACCCTGGGCTGCTTTCAGGACATCTAAGGCCATCCTATTTTGTAGGACTGCCTTGCATATCTGTGACAATTCGGTATTAAGTAGGGAGATGCCATTTAGTGAATCATTGAGTGCCTTTGTAGTATATTTATTAAAGGCTTCTACATGCCACATGACATCCTCTAGTCCCGCAGATGGAACAAAAATGGATGCTAAGTGATCATACCATTTAAAAACAGATCGCGTCCATCTTTATTTCAAGTTGGGGAGATTAGCTGGGGTTGTAATGGTTTTAGTAATGCACCCATGAATTCAGGCAAATCCTAAAGTACAGCGACCTATCTACCCTGGAGGAAGCCAGGGCCACAAGTTGGTTCCACATATCCAGTGGGTTCCGTTTGGAGCTGGCCATCTGATGCCAGGTCGCCTTGCCCAGTCAGTAGCAAACCAGTCAGTAGCCTGAAGTACTATTATTTGTGGACACATTTCTAGTGAGCCATCCTAGACATCGTGTGTTATTTGCCCAATACCACTCGTATGATTCCTTTGTTCCCAGCATAAAACTGCCTTCTGACTGAGCTGTCCAATCGTGGGTGTAAGCCACAGATATGTATCTCAGATGCCATCCTTAGTATATGCCATCCTTAGTATATGCCATTCTTAGTATAGCGATAAGGAGGGTTTTGAAACTTAGGCCCATATTTGATTGGGGATTTATGGCTTGATAGCAATCCCCTTTCTTCCAAATAGCTCCATGGGCATGTAGCATATTTGGAGTCAGTATAAATGTTAATTCTTAGGCTTTGGCAATTGCAAAGTGCAAGTGAGCACTATGGCACACCTAGCTTTTCTTATTCTTTCTATGAAAACTACTGTCATCAGAAAAACCAACTGTCATTCGTATTTTTAACAGGGGCATCTTAAATCTGGAAAAATAGAGTAAGTAAGATCAATAACCTCTGAACATTTTTGCCCTATAGAGAAAGAAGTACAATGGCCAGGTTCAGGCATACAGGTAACTAGGTTTAAAGTTTGACAAATTTTAAGTATTATTTCTGGCATATCTATAAGCATAGTCCAATATTTAATTAGATGGCCTCTATAATCCATTGGTGGCCTTTGGCTTCTAAGACAAATCTGGACCTGATGTGAAGTTATTACAGTCAGGGACTGTTCCATAGTGAGCTTTGAGGCTCCTTTTATGAGGGCTGTTCTATGCTTAGCTAAAGCATCTGTTTGCAATCGCACCTCAACAGAGGTGGCCTCTAGGATAAATATGACTAAGGGATGAAACCAATAAGAAGACCTTTGAGTGGTCCAGCCTTAACAATATCCTGATTACAGAGGATCATTGTCAAGTGGGAGAAAACTTGTCAAGAGATAAGGGGAGTCCCCCGTGCATCATACAATCTACTCATAAACAAAGTGGGGTCTTCCATTGTCTCCACAAGTCCATAATTAATCCTATGGAGTGCAATAGGCTGGCTTTTAGGCAATTTCATTATCCCAGCCACACATAAGGTGTTAGTTAAGTTATACAATTGTAAGGGAATCAATCCCATTTTCCAGTTGTTTAATCATGTGTGAGGGGGTTCTACTAATATCCCCACAAAATAAAAAAGCAAGAAGATCATCTAAATGAGCTATTGTGTAACTTCTCTGAAGTTTACCTCAAATTGTTTAGCTTAGGTAAACAAACATTTAAAGACAATCAAATCTAGAATTTAACATCCATAAAGATGTGTTACTAAAACATAATTTTTCTCTCTAAAATAACCCTCATTTACAGAGATAGCCAAATCAGGACTAATACACTTGTGAAACAAGTCCAGTTTTAACAAACTTGGCCCATTATTTACATAAGCTCAGCAAGAACAGTTGAGTGTGATCATATAGATCTTTTAGAATCTGCTTTGCTGGAACTTCTTATAAGGAATCTCTGGGTTGAACTTTTAGTAGCCTCTCCGGGCCAGAAGCCAAGCCCTGTACTTGCCATCAGGCATGCCTGCAATACCTGTTGATTTGGGCGAGTTCCTCTTCTGAGTTTCCGCACCTACCAAAGAGTGACATTCTTTACTCACCTGGTGAGGCTGCTGGGAACTCTGTAAGCAAGGTATCAGGCCAACAGTCCCAAGGGGCTTTATGGCTCCAGGTTTCATAAAGTCAACGTTAGTTCCTTAAAGCTGTCTGGTCATATCTGAATCTATGCATGTCTTTCTCAAATATGACATTCCAGTCAAAGCCTTGGTAAAATAACCAGTTCTCAATGGTGTCCTGTTAAAGGAGAACAGATTCTTATTGAACTTATGCAAATGACTGATTGCCATGGAAGAAAGAATACTTACTGAGACCTTTTGGTTTCAGAGGGTTCATATAGAGAGAAAATTTGAATGCCTTGAGCACTTTCACATCTCTATAAGTTACAGATAACTTAAGAAAAAGTATCCCTGGTCTGGAAGAGCAAACATTAGAGAGAACCAGCAATGTTTAAAGTAAGACAAAACATTAAGAGACACAACATTATAATCTTTTAGTTCATTTAGTCCCATGTTAATAAATCTGGTGAATGCGGCTTTAGTTAGTTTTGGAAATTCTTACCCATTTCAGTTTTAGGATTTTCAAGTATATCAAATATCTGTATTTGTCCTGAAAGTCCTTTATAGGAATATCCTTGAAGATAAAACTCATTTTACAAGAGAATTAAAACAATTATAAATGACAAAAACTCAGAATGGATATGGTTAGAGCTAAAGAGACATGGGAGTTTACAATTTAGCTGCAAGGAAATCAGGTTATTTCTGTGATACATAACATTTCCATAATTAGAGTATCAAGCGATGATCTTTCCAAACATTAAAACTTTAGGAAGTGCATAGAATCTCTAGAATAGTTATAATATTTTCCCAAATGTAATCCAAGGTTTATCATTGTTTCAGTAGTATTTCACGAGAAACTTCACATACCAAGGAAAAGCCCAAGTTAAAGAGATTTACAATTTAAATCTTGTCAACATTTGCTAAAATCTTAGAAAGTTTTGAAGCACATGCCTAAATATACTTAGGGATGTTAAACACCTGATAAAACAAAACATAGAAACTGGTTTTTCTGGGCAGGCAAAGAGAAAATCACTTACATTCTCGTAACAGGAGATCAATTAATCTAATAAAACTTTATCCTTTGAACAGAGAATTTCAGTCTTGTACTAATGTAATGTACCTTTAAAACCCATTCATTTAGGACAAAATTACCTTCCCTTACCTTCAACAAAATGTATTCCCATTCCTTAAATCTTTCTTACATATCTGCTACTTTCTTACATACAGAGTTTCCCTTATTTCCATCAGTCTTAGTTACACTAAGCAGAACTTTGTATTCTTAGAAACACCTTTAGTTTTAACCAATTGTGAACTGTTACACAACAGAATTCTTCAGGTGGCAAATTTATGAATCAGTTAAGTGGCAAACAAGTTTACCAACAGATTTAAATACTCTTAGTTTCTTTGCAGTAAGAAGTCAAAAGCACAAACCTATATCCAATAATTAACGACTTAGCATTTTATCCTGTTTGGTAAAGACCTAGATGTCCACAATTTAATTCCATTTGTCATCCAAGCAAAACTTTAAAACTTTCAGATTACCAAAGACTTTGAAAGCTACTTCAGCAATTACCCATTAGAACTTTGAGACAGACAATTAACCTTCAGTTTAGTTATTGCTTTGCTAACAAATTTTAATAAATAACATGAGCTTATTTGACCTTCAGTAAACCTCGAAGTTTCACATTTACTGCTGATAACTTAAAAGACAGGTCTTATCTTAATTAAACCAACAAACTTAACTTAGTTCCAACACTGATTTACTTTCCACCTGGGCCCACTCCACTTTGAATGTTTACCTGAGACATGCGTGGGAAGATCTGGAGTGGGGGGTGTTAGGTCCAGGGGGTGCTCTTCTTGCTCCTTGACAGTGAAGAGAGAAGGAGCTGTGGTGCATGATCTAGAGGCCAGTCATGCAGGCTGCACACACGTTGGTACAGAAACACGTAAGGGGGGAAACAGAAGAAACAAAGCGCTGCCAGGAAGCAGAGAAAAGATTCCCGGTTTTAGAGCTCATACGGCCCAACAGAGGAGCAGACACCATGCTTTCCCATCAGCCAGGGGGGAGGGGTTAGGCAGTCCAAGTCAGGCCAGAGAACACAGTGAAACTTCCCCGAAACAAAGAGAGTTTCGGCAGCTGCTTGGGAATATTCCTTATAGTCTCTGTCTCGAGTTAGACCAACCCCAGTTGGCTCAAGTTATAGCCATTAACATGGGAAGTGAGTGAGGGAGAAGCCCCCACATCTATTAGGAGTAACAGAGAGAAATAAATCCAGAGTCCCCTTTGCTAGGGATGGCCAGCAACCTGGGTTTACTAGAAGAAGGCTTATTTACATAATTATCATCCAATATGTCAGGAGGAAATTTACTAGCTGACTCATTGAATCTGGATTTAGCTCTTAATACCTATCTCTTATATTCCCTCCCGATATGTACGATATTGCAGACAAGGGGAGAGGGATCTTTCAGGTGCTGTCCTGCTCGCGTCCCTCGCGGGAACTTAGGAGCGTCTTAGCTAAGGTCTATCCGTATAAACCCCGGACCAGGCTACTCCATGGAGTAGATGACCGTTATGCTGTATGACGCTCCACGAGACTCAGGGTGCAGTCCACTCAGACTCCGAAGCCGAAGGCGGTGGAGCCACACAAACACATTCATACAGTCAGGCATTCCTCAGATTCAAAAGGGTTAGACACCCTCCCGTTAAACAGAATGTAACCTTCATGACCAGTACAAGGAACATATATCCACATTTAAAGACATAACATGGAGACATACATGAAGATACATACATTGTTGGCCTCCGAGGTGGGGCTCGAACCCATGATCACTGCGAGGCCCTCCTGGCCCCCGAGGTGGGACTCGAACCCACGATCTCTGAGAAGCCGTCTCGGCCCCTGAGATGGGACTTGAACCCACGATCTCTGAGAAGCCATTCCCGCCAGGCACGAGGGACGCCTCCTCCCCATTGGCCCGCTGGCAACACTATAGCGCGTCCGCCAGGGTGTATTTGCCAGCCACCGTCCTGGGACTCTAACCCAGGTCCTGGGACTCTAACCCAGGAAAAATCACAGAAAGGACAAGACACACAAGACATACATAAGAACAAAGCATACGAAAAAATTAGAGACAAAAGACAAAGCCCGCTTTCTTACCGATCGGTTGCAGTGACCCGTTGACCAGTTGTCTGGTAGGCTTGAAGGGGAGATCTCGGTGGGACCTCCAAATGTATTGCCAACTGAATATTACCCCCACCTTAAAAGACCACCAGAGACATGAGTCAAAGCCAAGCAGCAAGGGTCGTTTATTGCAGGTTCGAACCTGGACTTCTGCGCCGCTCGTTGCCGATAACGCCGAGAGGTCCGGAGCTGGGTCAGTGCAGGATTTTTATAGACAGATACAAACAAGATTCGGGTGGGGCTGAGCTGATTGATTGACAGTTTGAACAGGCATACTTGGCGTCCGTGGATTGGGTCAGGGGACCCGCGCGCGAAAGCAGACAAAGCAATCTTACAGAAGCAGAACTGGCCGGTTAGCCCACGCATGCGAAAAAAAAGCACTATCAGGATATTGAAGGCCTGGTTACTATCAAGCCAAGGCCACTTTCCCTCTAATGAGGCACTAACATAAAGACAATTAGGAGTCTCCTGGTGAAATGTTACATTCCGGCTATCAAAGGTAAGGTAACTTCTTTGTTGTAAATCTCAAGGACATTTGCAAACCAAGGAAGATTCCTACCCTGCAGGACTGTGATTTCTGCAAGTTAACTATTTATCATTTTATGGCAGTCAGGGGTGCCTGAGGAATGCTTACAAATATGGAGGGGAGCGGGTGAAGGGGGCGGTGCAAGGCGCCAGCTTTTGCTTTGTACTCAGCTAGTCTCCTGCTCCTTCACTTCATCATCAGCACCTACTGCTCTCCTCTCCTGCTGGACTCTCTGGAATGGGTCTTCTCTAGGTCTTCTAGAAGGAGATGGGCACTTCCCCTCTACCCCTGTTGCCGGACCAACCTTACCTATCCTGCAGGGTCAGGTCGGCATGGCCTTCTTTTATCTGTTGTTCTCTTCTGAATGGTTAGTTTTTCATAGATACCATGCTTTGCTTTTGTCAGGATTTGCCCTGGACTATCAAAACCCTTTTCTTGTGCCAGTGAAGCCTAAGAAAAACCCTGATGAGAGAACCAGGAACACGAACAGATCATATTTATCCTGAATGTTCCGTCCAAAATGAAAAATACATTTCTGAGGAGCCTCAAGATCTCTGAGAAGGGAACTTTCACCAACTCTGTCATGTAGGGGCATCAATTCCGATTCTGTGTCAGTTTTCCTACTTTCGCAGCTAGTAATTCTCTACCTCAGAAAGCCCACTCTCAACCGTTTCCTCTCTCAAAGGCAGTTGCTCTTAGAGTCTGCACATGGCACTTGGGGCCTGCTGGTCGTTGGCTACTGCCCTCTGTACCTTGGGTCTAACAGCTGCGGGGCATCAAGATGAGAACGTCTCTTGTTCTAAGACTTAATATAGTTTGGGGCACATGGTAAGCAATAATCACTTATTTTGTTGATCCAAGTGTTCGACCTTTCTTAATTATTCTAGTACCACAGTTTACTTGTTCTAAGACTTGTCCTCCCCCAGCAATTTTAATATCTCTTAAGGTGGCACTCACCTTGCACTTGATGACATATCCTAGTTTAACTGACAGCATTTCTCTTTCTTAGTCGAACATAAAATATATTGCATCTTACCCTTGATGAAAGCTAGGATGCAATTAAATACTCTATTATGGTTACGATTCTGATATTTGAAATCCACCGGTAGCTCCCTGTGCCCCCACAGTGTAGTACCTCACCTCCTCGGCATTGTGTACAAACCATCTCACCCCCATTGTTAACCCCGGGGCTCAGCTTCCATCCCCAGGTGATGCTGCCAGATCAGCTGTCGGTTGTCATGAACTTGCTGTAGTTTCCCGAATGCACCGTGCTGCCTCCTGGCACTTTGAAACTTGACACACTCATCCTCATTCTTCGCTTTGCCCTTGTCTATCAGCTCCCCTGAAAATCTGTTCCTAAGTGGCTTTTCCCAGCTCCAACCTACCCTTGGTAGTCTTTTATCTCCCTGTGGTAAAGCCTGTCACACTGCACCATGGACATGCCCGTTGTCCCCCTGAGAAGAGAAAGGGGACAGCGAGGTTCCCCCAGCATTTGCAGCTCTAGTGCAGAGCCCCATGCCTGGCTTGCAGGAAATGGCAGATCATGAGGACAAATGAGATCATCCTCTGGTTAAACCAGATCTTCTTTGTCTACCGCAGGATCTGGATCAATAAAGAGCAGCCAGTTATTATTGCTGCTTTTCTACGGATTTTTTCCCCATATATTTCCCAGGGATTTACTCTTTTTATAGCACTTTAATTCAGGCTTCAACCACTTCCTAGTCAGATCAGGTGAAATCATTTTCCTTCCCATACCCTCGATGTATTTCACACCTAGTAATTCTTTTTTTAAAGATCTTATTTACCCATTTGACAGACAGATCACAAGTAGGTAGAGAGCAGACAGACAGACAGAGAGGGGGTAAGCAGGCTCACCACTGAGCAGAGAGCCCGATGTGTGGCTCCATCCCAGGACCCTGAAATCATGACCTGAGCCGAAGGCAGAGGCCTAAACCACTGAGCCACCCAGGAGCCCCCATATCTGGTAATTTTTAACCAACGTGGATTTACTGCATCAAATAGTTCCTTCTTCTTTAAATATAAATATATAAATATATTGATCAGGTCACACGCATGTCTTAGGAGAATGTCATACCTTTAGTAGCAAACTTGAAATCTTGGCAATTGGTTTTGATTTTTGTATTGGTTTGATTTGGTTCGGTTTTTGTAATTTTAAAAATCCCTCCAGTCCTTGGCTCTGTCTGACCTGATTGCTTTCAGCTGTTTCCGCCACTAAATTGACCCGGCAGCGAAAGCTCTCATTGTTTACAGTGGCGTCCCCGTCTGAACACATTGTTAATAAAAAGCTTTTTTTTCTTTTTCTTTTTCTTTTTTTTTTTTTGGCTATGGTAAAGTGGAACAACAATGAAGTATTTCAAGGAGGTGAACCACAGATAAATTTCTCTAAGGGTGGGGTGAGGGTTACTCAAAAAGGAACTTGACAAGGCTTTTAAAGATATCGACAATCATTATAACATAACGTGACTGATTGTTACCGTGCTCTTAACTGGGCAAACACTTGTTGGCTTCCAAGAAAGACTAACATAGTTCTAGATGGTTCTAGCGGCGTTCTAGCACAGGGTCTCATGAGGCAGGGATTCTAGCCACTGGCTGTGCAAGGCATGAGGCCTGTTAGTTATTCTATTT
Organism: Mustela putorius furo; assembly: GCF_011764305.1. NCBI lineage: Eukaryota > Metazoa > Chordata > Mammalia > Carnivora > Mustelidae > Mustela > Mustela putorius. The sequence goes on from NW_025421350.1 coordinate 318,247, forward strand.
TTTCCTCTCAAGAATGGGCCTTGCTACATTCCAGGTCCTTTCTACCCCAATAAATAATGCGGCGATTCTCTCAGTGCGTTATACTTTTGGCTTAAACAGCCAACTGTCTCTTTAAAAGGACTTTTGTTTAAAGTCCTTTAAAAAAAAGTTCTTTCAAAAAAATCTTTTTTTTTTTATTTTTTTATTTTTTAATCTCATATGTTTACTCTGATCCTGGAACTTTGTCATTTTGACCTTCTCTGCTCATTAAAATATTCTTCATCATCAGCATCTAGTGCTCTCCTCCCCTGGTGGCAATCTCCGAGAGGGGTCTTCTCTAGCTCTTCAAGCAGGAGATGGGTACTTCCCCTCTACCCCTGTTGCTGGACCAACCTTACCTGAAAGACCGTAGAGGACCCGCACCCAAGGACGCACTCAGAGACCACTGGATGCAATAAGCAAGAGGATTTTATTCGGGCATGCTTGGACTCCCAGGGACACTTGACCATGAAATCCGTGTAGGATGGGTCAGTGCCTGAGAGCCCTGATCTGTTTCGGGAGTGACTTAATATAGAATTTTACAGTCCATTACATCAGAGCTCTCACTTTTCTAGCCAGTAATTTCAAAGCATTACAGTAAGGCCTACACACAGGTAGCCAATCCTTTAAAATCAACCATACATTCTGGCCTGTCACCGTTCAGGTAGTGTACAGTAGAGGATACATGTTGAATTGCACGTTTCTATCCTTTATCTGTATACGTGCTGAACCGCACGTCTCCAGCTAGTGTACGTGCTGAACCGCTCGTCTCGGCCTTGGTACGGGAGACAACCCTTATCAATTTTATTGAGTAGTAGGGGAAATTCTTAACAGGGGAAGGGTATAACTTTATTTGATTACACAGCGAGCGAGGGTTTAAGCAATTTTTCATTTCTTAGCAAAGCATTAGAAGCATTATTATACAGAAGCCAGAAACAGCTGGGGTTAAACACAGATTTTTGCTATTTGTTATCCTATTATGCTGCTTGCTGACTCCCTTATCTATGGTCAGCTGGCCACAGTTTCTTAGTTAGCATGAGCTGGTTATAAAAAGAATGTTAAAACTTATAGGCTATACTATAGTTCTGACCTGGGGTCCTTCATTCCCCCCTTTTTCTTTATCATGGATATAATCTTATATCCATCTGTTTTGTTCTTCAATTGAGTCCTTTTGGGACTCTACTTGTTTAAGTAGTTGGTATTGCTGAGTCAAGACCATAGTCTGAACAACAGACAGGCGATCTTTAATGAATTGTATTAACCTGTTTAAGACACAAGGACCAAAAGTTAGAATTAATAACAGAATGATGAGAGGGCCCGTTATAGATGACAACAAAGTAGTAAGCCAAGGTGATCTGTTGAACCAGTTTTCGAACCATCCCTGCTGGGACTGAAAATCCCTTTTTCTTTGAGCAAGTCTTTCTCTGAGTTTATCCATAGTTTTTCTCTGACTACTCCAGTTTGATCTGCATAAAAGCAACATTCTTCTTTTAAGGCAGTCAGGGGTGCCTGTGGAATGTCACACATATTACCAAGGGATGTGGGTGGAGAGGGGGTGCAAGGCATCAGCCCCTTTTCCATCTTCAGCCAGCCTCCTGCTCCCTCATTATTTCCCCCTGAACAATTTTGACCCTTAAAGCTTTAAGGTGATTGAAGGTGGAAGGTCTCATCTTCTGTAACCTCTTCCTGCTGAATAGGGGCGTAGAGCTGTCACTACCTACTGGGGTCAATATTGAACAGGGTAGGAATGTATAAGGGAGTTACGAAAGGTGGAGGCAGCTGAATCCAGCGCTGACAGTGAAGAGGCGTCCTCTCATGCGACAAGGATCGTCTGTTGTGGTGAAGTCATTGCAGCAATGGAGTCTCGGCACCAAGTAGAGAAACACTGAACAAAGCAACATATTAAGGTTAATAAGGCGATAAGAATGAAAAGCCCGAGAAGGAGATTTGGCCATAGTCCTCCTTCAAACCAGGAACTTAACCATTCACTGAGAGAGAGAGAAGGATTTTGTAGGGCCTTAATTTGGGTATTCATATATTTTATGGTATACTTTTTTTTTGTTTTATTTATTTATTTGACAGAGAGAGAGATCACAAATAGGCAGAGAGACAGACAGAGAGAGAGAGATGAGGAGAAGCAGGCTCCCTGCTGAGCAGAGAGCCCTATGAGGGACTCGATCCCAGGCCCCTGGGATCATGACCTGAGCCGAAGGCAGAGGCTTAACACACTGAGCCACCCAGGAGCCCCGTATTCATATATTTTATTAGTCCTGTGACATTTTTGTGATAGTCTGGGATGTACACACAACATTCTGTCTTGATAATTGTACATGTGCCATCCTGGGCTGCTGTCAGGACATCTAAGGCCATCCTATTTTGTAGGACTGTCTATAGAGCAAAAATGTTCAGAGGTTATTGATTATAGAATAAGCAAGATCAACTACCTTTGAACACCTCCGCTCCACAGAGAAAGAAGTACAGTGGTCAGGTTCAGGCATACAGGTTACTAGGTTTAAAGTTTGACAAATTGTAAGTATTATTTCTGGCATATCTATAGGTATAGTCCAATATTTAATTAGTTGGCCTCTATCATCCATTGGTGGCCTTTGGCTTCTAAGACAAATCTGGACCTGATGTGAAGTCATTACAGTCAGGGACTGTTCCATAGTGAGCTTTGAGGCTCCTTTTATGAGGGCTGTTCTATGCTTAGCTAAAGCATCTGTTTGCAATTGCACCTCAACAGAGGTGGCCTCTAGGATAAATATGACTAAGGGATGAAACCCATAAGAAGACCTTTGAGTGGTCCAGCCTTAACAATATCCTGATTACAGAGGATCATTGTCAAGTGGGAGAAAACTTGTCAAGAGATAAGGGGAGTCCCCCGTGCATCATACAAATCGACTCATAAACAAAGTGGGGTCATCCATTGTCTCCACAAGTCCATAGTTAATCCTATGGAGTGCAATAGGCTGGCTTTTAGGCAATTTCATTATCCCAGCCACACATAAGGTGTTAGTTAAGTTATACAATTGTAGGAGAATTAATCCCATTTTCCAGTTGTTTAATCATGTGTGAGGGGGTTCTACTAATATCCCCACAAAATAAAAAAAAAAGCAAGAAGATCATCTAAATGAGCTAATGTGTAACTTCTCTGAAGTTTACCTCAAATTGTTTAGCTTAGGTAAACATTTAAAGACAATCAAATCTAGAATTTAACATCCATAAAGATGTGTTACTAAAACATAATTTTTCTCTCTAAAATAACCCTCATTTACAGAGATAGCCAAATCAGGACTAATACACTTGTGAAACAAGTCCAGTTTTAACAAACTTGGCCCATTATTTACATAAGCTCAGCAAGAACAGTTGAGTGTGATCATATAGATCTTTTAGAATCTGCTTTGCTGGAACTTCTTATAAGGAATCTCTGGGTTGAACTTTTAGTAGCCTCTCCGGGCCAGAAGCCAAGCCCTGTACTTGCCATCAGGCATGCCTGCAATACCTGTTGATTTGGGCGAGTTTCCTCTTCTGAGTTTCCGCACCTACCAAAGAGTGACATTCTTTACTCACCTGGTGAGGCTGCTGGGAACTCTGTAAGCAAGGTATCAGGCCAACAGTCCCAAGGAGCTTTATGGCTCCAGGTTTCATAACGTCAACGTTAGTTCCTTAAAGCTGTCTGGTCATATCTGAGTCTATGCATGTCTTTCTCAAATATGACATTCCAGTCAAAGCCTTGGTAAAATAACCAGTTCTCAATGGTGTCCTGTTAAAGGAGAACAGATTCTTATTGAACTTATGCAAATGACTGATTGCCATGGAAGAAAGAATACTTACTGAGACCTTTTGGTTTCAGAGGGTTCATATAGAGAGAAAATTTGAATGCCTTGAGCACTTTCACATCTCTGTAAGTTACAGATAACTAGGAGGAAGTATCCCTGGTCTGGAAGAGCAAACATTAGAGAGAACCAGCAATGTTTAAAGTAAGACAAAACATTAAGAGACACAACATTATAATCTTTTAGTTCATTTAGTCCCATGTTAATAAATCTGGTGAATGCGGCTTTAGTTAGTTCTGGAAATTCTTACCCATTTCAGTTTTAGGATTTTCAAGTATATTAAATATCTGTATTTGTCCTGAAAGTCCTTTATAGGAATCTCCTTGAAGATAAAACTCATTTTACAAGAGAATTAAAACAATTATAAATGACAAAAACTCAGAATGGATATGGTTAGAGCTAAAGAGACATGGGAGTTTACAATTTAGCTGCAAGAAAATCAGGTTACAGTTTCTGTGACATATAACATTCCCATAATTACAATATCAAGCGATGATCTCTCAAAACATTAAAACTTTAGGAAGTGCATAGAATCTCTAGAATAGTTATAGCATTTTCCCAAATGTAACCCAAGGTTTATCATTAGTTTAAATCTTGTCAACAATTGCTAAAACCTTAGAAAGTTTAAAAACACATGCCTAAATATAATTAGGGATGTTTAACACCTGATAAAACAAAACATAGGAAATGAATTTTCCAGGCAGGCAAAGAGAAAACCATTTACACTTTTTAACAGATCAATTAGCTAGGAAAACTTTGCCCCTTTTAAACAGAAAGAAAACCAGCTTTTTATACCAGTGTCTTTCCTTTTTTTTATTTTATTTCTAAGTGTGCAGTCTTAAGATAGGAGTTTCCTGGGTTTCCCTCCCATCATGAATGATGTCGCAGACAAAGGAGGGGGATCTTTCCCCTGCTGTCCTGTTCCCATCCCTCATGGGAATTTAGGAGTGTCTTAGCTAAGGCCTGTCCATATAAACCCCGGACCAGGCTACTCCGTGGAGTAGATGACCGTTATTCCATATGACGCCATGCGAGACTCAAGGTGCAGCCCACTCAGACTCCGTAGCAGCAGAAGTGGTGGAGCCATACAGACACATTCACACAGTCAGGCACTCTTCAGATTCAAACAGGTTGGATACCCTCCCCTTCTGGGCATCTCTGGCTAATGGGAGGTGATCAGTCTCCCCTTTCACTCAGATACAGGGTTGTCCCTAGATTGAAAGGTGAAGCAAAAGGACTAGGTTTGGATAATAGGTAAGGACAGTGAAAAAAATGATCAAATTTTGGGGCAAAATAAATTCTTAGGTGTCCTTTCAATGGAGTCCTGGGCATTATGTAGCAGAAACTCTGGAGATGATCTCAATCCATTGGAGTCACCCCATTTATTAGCTTGCTATTGACAAAGTTATTTACAAACAGTAGAGCAAGAAGTTATAATGTTATAATGTAGAAAACTGATGGTAATGCACAAGATTCTTGTTAACAATAATGCAAATTAGTGATATTTCATTAGAAAACATAAATGCTATATCCCAAATTATGGGCCCAGAGCACTTCTGCTGCACACAACTCTGCTTATATCCCAAATAACCATGTGAACTAGTTTTAATATCTGCTTCTCTTATTAATTTTTGAATAAAAATTCTTGACACAAGTATTTTATAATTGCGTGATAATCGTGCATTTAATTTCTTGGAGAACAAAACACACTTTAGCATAACTATGTTCTTTCACAGAACCAGCCTTGATAACACACTTCTATATGTTAGAAATGATGTAATAAATGTAGAATATTGGGCACTCGTTTGGTATTCTTTGCCATGTCTTGCACTATCTAAAAAGAGTTCAGGGAACTTGGACTGGAGTTAGTAGACATGGAAGAAAATAAAATATTACAGAGAAGAATACTCTGTGGTCCACAACCTAAACGGGCTGGGATTCCCATCATTTGGATCCCTGTAGCTTTACAAAAGTCAATTAAATTTTTGTGTCTCCTATTAAAGTTGATTCCCCAGTACTTTTGCAAACATCTCTTGTAAAGTATTGTTTCCCAGAAAGAAAGGGATTTTGCACATGTATCTGCCTTTGTCTCTGGTAATGATCTCAGTCAGGACCCTGGGATCGAGCTCCATATCGGGCTTCCTGCTCATTAGGGAGTATACTTCACAGTCTCTCTCTCTGCAGCTACCTCCCCCTGCCCCACTCATGCTCTCTCTCTCAAATAAATAAATACAATCTTTAATTTTTTAATTAAAAATAAGATAAATGAAATAAAATAAAAAGTCTGGTCTTACGGCCCCACTTAGCTCCTTTTTTTTTGAGTTGTATTTAAAGCAGCATGAGAGAAGATGAGGCTTTTTTTTTTTAAAAAAAGGAAATAATTGAGTTTCGTTAGGATTTAAGATCTTGTCTGCTAGACAAAAACGTTGGCTTTGTTAACATGTGAAAATTAACAAAAGAGAATAAGATAGAATTCTAATAATTTTTGTAGAAATTAAAAATTTCCTCCCACCCAATTACATACAGACCCATTAAGTAAATTCATTCCAATGTCCCAAACCAACCTTTTCTAATAGTAATGCATCTGTGTAAACAGGGTCAACCCAAGGAATAAATAAATATTATTATTTTTTTCCTGTCTCTTCCACAGTCACATCTGGGTATATTGGTAGCAAGCCAATTATCTATCTTATAAGACATGATATCATAAGGAAGCGTATTCTGTCCATTTGGAACAACTGAAAATCATTGTAATTTTATCTTGGTGCAGGAACTTGAGATCGCACAGTGTGGGTTATGAATATATATATATATATATATATATATATATATATATATATTTTACTGGGAAGAAGAGATTATAGAGATATTGGTTATCCAAGAGAGACTGACAGGTGTTGATAGTTGCCAGGTCAATATCCATCTACTTTTTCCTTTAATATCAGAAAGCATTGAGGGATTGACAACAAGGAAACTTAAAACAACATCAAATATTTTATTGTCTCTTTTCTAGTGATATTGTAACCATATGACAAAGTATCAGTCGTACAAGCTATCATGCTCTTTTACCTCTATCTTTCTGCCAGAAATGTGGGCTTAATAGTGAGAACTCCAACAGCAATTTTTGCAACTGTGAATAAAAAGCCATGAAAACCTCTAAGATAGTTCACTTGACTTTCTTAAGACTCTGAACCAACACCAGAAAACACTCTCTGTAGTCTTCTTGTTAAATGAAAAAATATGGTTAAACCACTTTTGAAAGTCTACTACATACAGCAAAATGTGAATCTTAATTGAAATATGTCCTCTCAGCTGTGCTTAAGCAATTGAGTCCTGAGCTTTTCAGGTTTTCAGTCTGAAAGAGTACACCTCTGGTGCTCTGAAAGGGAAGAGAAAGGACACCCTGTTCTCCATATAAATTAAAGAAGAGAAATCTGTGCATTTACGTGGGCCATATAAAATTTATCAAGCAATTATCTCCTAACTCCTTCCTATCCAAATTACCTGATATGCTCTCCCTACTCCTTTATTCCACGTTACTGCCTTTTCCAGGATTCTGTCTCACATCACAACATGTCTTCTGTTATTTCCTTCTTGCAAGCTAGTTTTGTTTTCTCCATCTAAACAAAATCAACAATCATTGTGTATTTCAATTCCCACTTTCCTCAAATGCATTGATTCTTCTTATCTATTACTCTTTTCTCATACTCAGTGTCTTTGTCTTTATGGGGTTTGTACTTTGCTTTTCCCCATCGTTTACTGCCATTATATAATCAAATCTAATAACTTCTTAGAGAAAGTTAAAAATTCCTGCATAGCCACACGTGAACTCAAAGTCACTGATTTTTAGCAAACCTATAAGATAGTCAGACATCCATTCAATTTCTTTTTTTTTTTAAGATTTTATTTATTTATTTGACAGAGAGAGATGACAAGCAGGCAGAGAGGCAGGCAGAGAGAGAGGAGGAAGCAGGCTCCCTGCTGAGCAGAGAGTCCAATTTGGGGCTCGGTCCCAGGACCCTGGGATCATGACCTGAGCCAAAGACAGTGGCTTAACCCCACTGAGCCACCCAGGCGTCCCTCCATTCAATTTCTTAACTGAGTCTCCAATGCATCCTGAGTTCTAACCTAAACCTAAGTTCTACTTCTTACACGTTGTTATATGACCAAATTCTTTCAGTTCAGTATTTTGTAACATTTAAATATTAATCAATTGATGCTTTGTCTGTGTATTTCTATGAAAATAATTTGAATACTGTAGATTTATTGATATATTTATAGATTTATAATCAAAGTTTCATCAGTTGAAGTTTTTGGAAATTTCAGATATAATGATTAACCTAAAATGATTCTGCCTCAAATCCCTCTGATATCAAGGCCCAACACCTGATTATAGCCAAACCTGTGGTGGATAGTTCCATGGGAAATTGCAGTTACTTAACACTGATAGCATCTCATGTTCTCTCTCTCATTTTAGAATGTGTCTGTCCAACACAACCCCAAAGTGTAGGAGAGTAAATGTCCTCTGAGGACAGCTCTCAGTGAAGTGGAAATAAGAACAATAGATAAAATTGTCAGTTTTCAATTCTTCATGAGGACAACTTAAAGAAATTTCTCAGGACCTTTCAGTAAAAGCAAGCCTTCATTTTCTTTCAACAACAATTATATCAACAACGTACCTCTTTGACAAATTTGCTTCTTCACTGTATCACTTTCCCATTCTTTTCTACCTTGGATAATCTCCCAGATAAACTAACAGTACTCAAATACTTTGTCCTACTCTTTGCCCTCAGGATAAATGGAGCCAAAAGACTTAGATTAATATCAAGTTCTGAATGGGATCTTAGAGCTATTTCTGTCCAGATTTTCATAAACATAGGGACCTTTGAGTTATCAGGCTATAAATAAGTTCTAAATGGAGGGGGCAAAAGCAAAAAGTAGAAATTTTTATGTTTGATTTTTAATCATGATTAATTGACTTTACTGATTATTACAAATACTAACATTATAAAAGTGTGCATCTTTGTAAAACAATGTCATAATGTAAGAAATAAGTTGCATAGTCCTTTGGAGAATATTAAACCAAGTGTTCAGGTGCCATCTAATTTCTTGTTTAATCCAGAACTTTGGTGTGCATTATCTTGAGGAATAGGATTTTGAAGTCCAGACAGACTAACAGAAAACAGATCCAAATGTGTGTGTTTATATTTCTGCTTTTGTTGTAAAAATCAAAGTGTGATTGCTGGTTTAAAATGGTAAAACTAATAATGTTCATGGACTCTATTATACATTTTCTAATTGTATGGGAAGAATCCAATAAACATAGAATTAATTGATTTGCAAATCCTCAAAGAGCTACAGGATCAGGTAGTGGTATGTTCTGATTCAACAGCATCATAATGAAGCATTTTATATGTGTGGCTAATGGATATTTTCATGAATGTTTGCTAGCTAGTCAGCCAATACAGAGAAATATTAGGTAGGGTAATTACTACACAGTTGTGTTTACTAAAATGAGAGAAAATTATCAAATGACACTACTAATAATAATCCTAAGCAGGCTAAATAATTCAATGATAATTACAAGTATTAATCTAGCTTTCTTCCCTGATTATGACTCTTCTCTCCTTTATCATAATGGGAGTAGCAGATTGTCTGAAATGAATTGTGAAAACCCAGCAGTGACTTTGGCAGTGAAGGCCTCCCATCAATTTTGATAGGTTAAAATGATTCTGGTTGGTCTTGAGCAAATGTGTCAATTTTTTTTCTGTGTGTGTCATAAAAGAAAGAAGCAATAGTAAATTCTTGCTGTTATTCCATGGAGCCAATAAAATCATACTGCCAACAAGAGGCTGTTGACACCGTAAGTGTAGTTAACTGTCTTGAAATACTACGCCTCGAAATAAAATTCCAATATTTCACATAACCTCTTTTTTTTAAAGAAAAAAACAAAACTAAACAAAACAAAACAAGTATACTGCTTACATTTAGGGCCCTGCTGTTGTGTAACTATTTTTGAACATGTCTACTGTAAGTGTATATATATATTTTTTTTCTGTGCAATAAAGTCATTTAGAGATAAATTTGGATTGCAAATTATTTTGAGGGAGGCATGGTATTTGTGGCTAGTCTTACAAGTAAAAAGGACTAAAAGAAAGAAGAAAAACATTTTTTATTACAGCATATGTACATCTGTCCAAAGTACTTATTTACTATAGTACTGAGTAATGTATAATACTGTACACAAAGAAAGAAGTTAAATGAGTTATAATTCAGTCGAAGTATAGCTGGCTATTTTAAAACTTACCACTGAATCTTTCTGGTATGAAAAGTGATATCTGGCAATCTGGTCCAGTTCATTACATCAGGTCATTTGTATGTTCTTATTACCAATTTGCTAGCATAGCACATTTTATAACCCAGACATTTTACAATGGAACTATGATGCATGTATTTTCAAAAGTATAGACATACATGAAGCTATGAGGTAAAAAGATGAATGTCCATAGTACCATATAGACTCAACAAATAAAAGTGTCCAAGGCTCTGAGTGAGATTTATGAATATTGTGTAAGATTAGGCCAACATGTGGTTTTGATATAAATAATCTGTTCTTAAATTAGAATTACAGTCGTTGAGTACAGTGTTGAAAATGGCAGATAGATTTTAGCTATCTTTGCTCACTAGGGAAAATGGAAAAATGTTTAGTTTGGTCAGATTTTCACTTAACTTCTAAAAATCTTACATTTGAGAGAACCCTTCTGAAACAAGAATCCTTAAAGACAAAACCCCTTTGGCACAAGTTTTCACGAAACTTGTTTGATGTTGTAGAAAATTATATGGCACACGTACTGTTCTAGATGTTTCATGCCAATAATATGTAAGCCATACCAAGGCTACATATACATATAGAGATGTTCCTCAGCTTACAAGGGGGCTATGTACAGAGAAACACATACAAAATTGAAAATGCATTTAATACCCCTAAACTATCAAATATCATAGCTTACCTTAAGCTTATTTAAACATACTCAGAACACTTACATTTGCCTGCATTTGGGCAAAATCATCTTAAGCAAAGCCTATTTTATAACAAAGTATCAAATATCACATGCAATTTATTAAATATTACACTAAAAAAAAGAAGAATGTTTATATATAGAATGGTTGTAAGAATATCAGGTGTTCACCCCTGTAATCTTCTGGCTGACTGGGAGCTGTGGCTCACTGCCCCTGCCCAGCATCACAAGACGGCACCATACCATATGTCACTGGCCCTTTTTATAAAGACCCAAATTCAAAATTCAAAGTACAGTTTCTACTGAATCACTTTCACTTTCACATCATTGCCAAATATATCATAAGTTGAATCATTTTAAATCAGGAGCCATCACCCATATACACACAAAAAAAGGCCTTCATGTAGGGCCATCTATGGATCTCTAAACAACATAGCATGACGTATCAATGGCAAAAAATGGAGGTGAAGGGGACAATTGCTTTGCGTCAGTACTCTGAGCAGTAACATACATGGCCTTACTCACCTAGCAGAACTCCAGAGCCAGCTGATGGCAAGGAATTTTGCAAATGTTTGCTGAACAGCTTAAGCACTATTATTTTAAAATTAGTGTGCATATCTGTTTTCTGAAGATATGTTAATTTATTTTATTGACTTATTACAAAACCAAATAATTTCCTCTTATTTAAGTGGCAGGTAAATAGAATTCTTTTTAATTAAATCAAATGGCTTTTTAGGGAAAATATACTAAAAATTCTGAAACTTGTATTGCTTATGAATCTTTTATTGGAATCCTTATCAAGTTGTATTTTTCAAGTTTTTCCTAAATAATCTTCAATGAATTGAAAATATTTTTTGGATTTTATTCAAGGCTATTAACACACAATTTCACTTTGTTAAATATAGTGCTAAACATTCAACCAAAACGTTGTGTCTTTTTTTTTCCAACACTACATCCTCCATCTACTGACTGGATTCTCTCCCCAACTAGCATATATATATACCATTGTCTATCTTTAGGATAAGTAAGGGTCATCTTTTATCTTTATTCTATTCCTTGTATGCTTCTGAACTTGTTGAATTTTAATATAATCACACCATAAGCATCACATATTTGATTCCCCTTTCAATAGTAAAGAGTGCACAACCAGAGCATACCTTCAAAGCTATCAATATACTTACTCTGATATATTATTTTTGTATTTTTGTAAATTAAAAGAATTAAATTATAGAACAAGAGTTTCAGGTGGTAGGTGTTGTAAGTTTTACCCAAACTGACTTTTGTCAAACTCGTTTTTGTCATCATATATGTCAAATAGTTTTCTCAGGTTTATTTTTAGAATATCCTTGTATAATGAATATTTACACTGATATCTAGTATAAAAATCTTGCAATTTATTTTAGAAACATTAAGATATTGAAAATCAATCTATTTTTTTAATTCATTAAAGACATTTTGGCTTGTTTCCAGTACTTCCTTACTGGTTAAAAAATGAATTTGAAGTAGTCTGAATTTCATTATTATATGGCACTTTCCCTTTGATGAATACAAAGACGATATTCTATATTAGCTATCTGAGAAGAATTCATTTTTTAAATTTTATTTATTTGTAATAGAGAGAGTGAGAGAGAGCACAAGCAGGGGGAGCATCAGAGGGAGGGAGAAGCAAACTCCCGGCTAAGCAGGGAATCTGTTGCAGAACTGAGTCCCAGGACCCTAAGATCATGACCTGAGCTAAAGGCTCAGGCGTTTAACTGACTGAGCCACCCAGGTGTCCCAATCTGTGAAGAGTTCTGTATGTTATTCCTATTCATATGAAGTTTAAAGTCTAGGTGATTAACTTACTATTTTAGTGACTATTACATAGATAGCACTATGTTCCAGGCAGAGAGTAAGAAACAAATATTAAATCAACCATATTCTATGCATTCTAAATGAAAATAATTAATCAATCATAATAAATCCTTCTATTTATGAAATATCAACTTATAAGCTTTCTTCCATATGAACAATGCCAAATACAAGAATAAAGGGTCATCTAATACAAATAAAGGATAGAATTAAAGAATTCTGGTAAGCCATTTAATTTTGAAAAATGGTGCTATATTGTTGCTGAGTTGTGGTTTTCAGTTACATAATATCTGATAAGTGTAGAAGTAACATGAGTGTTACGTGAGATGAGAAATGGTATATAATTAAGATATTTTTAAAGGTACAGATAAATACAAATTTGTAAACATAGCATTATGGAGGAATAAAAATAAATGATAGCTACACCCTCTAAAGTGAGTAAATCTTGGAAAGTTAATAGAGAATTAAAACAAGGACAGTGCAAAAAGTATGGTACATTTTTATGAAGTTCAAACAAATTCTGTGAAACCGTAGATGGACTTAAAGATACTATTATGTATCAAATATTGTAAAAATTAAGCAAGGAAGTAGCAAACATGAAATAACCAAAGCATACAAACTTGGGTAGATACAATAGGTGTGATCATGTTCTACTTCATACAGAGATGAGTTAATAGATAAATAAAAGTAACTAGACTTTTTAGAAGTTAATAAAACTTTGCCTGTTATTTCTTAGCAATATAAAATATATGGTTTTCTAACAAAAACGCTTATCTTAAAAATATTTAAAAATAAATTTCAGGGGGGACGCCTGGGTGGCTCAGTTGGTTAAGCAGCTGCTTTTGGCTCAGGTCATGATCCCAGTGTCCTGGGATCGAGTCCCACATCGGGCTCCTTGCTCCACAGGGAGCCTGCTTCTCCCTCTGACTCTTCCTTCCACTCTGTCTACCTGTGCTCGCTCTCACTCACTCTCTCTCTGACAAATAAATAAATAAAAAATAAATAAATAAATTTCAGGGTACTCATAAGGTTATATTTACTTTTCCACTGAAGGAAAAGCTGGTTGTTGTAGTTGTAGTTGTTTGTTTGTTTTAGTCTCCTCCTAGTTTTTATTATTTTAATGTGGAATGAGGAATGTTAGATTGAAAAGGGAATTATTTTATAGACAAAAATCATTACTTGATTCACCTCCTGGTACAGCAAATGGAACTCCTGAAAATATGCCCTTTTGCCTTATGGAAGAGTAACAGTTATGCTTACTTCTGAAACATACTTGGTGGTTGCCCTAAATAGTGACACCATAGTAAACATTTTGAATATTTGCAATTAATTTTTATAGTCATAGGGCTCCAAAAGGCACTGCTAGTATCTTCGCAGGTATTTCAATAAAGCTAAAAGTTGCCTGACTGTTTAAAAATATTAACAAGGCACAAAACATGGCAGAAGTACTGTCCTCAGATATTATTTTTTTCCATATGCTCCTGATTCCAGACATGAAAGTTATTTTTTAAATTTTTTTGTTATAAAAGATTTTATTTATTTATTTGACAGAGATCACAAGTAGGCAGAGTCAGGCAGAGAGAGAGGAGGAATCAGGCTCCCTGTTGAGCTGAGAGCCGGATGTGGGACTTGATACAAGGATCCTGGGATCATGACCTGAGCCGAAGGCAGAGGCTTTAACCCACTGAGCCACCCTGCGCCCCCATGACAAGTTATTTTTGATAGATATATATACAATGTATTTTCCAGTTATAAGAAAAATGGTTCTGCTATTTTTAACCTTTTTAAAAAATTACATAACTTTTTTAAATTAAAATTTTATTTTTTAATGTTTTACTTTTCTTTTCTTTTTTTTTAAAGGTTTTATTTATTTATTTGACAGACAGAGATCACAAGTAAACAGAGAGGCAGGCAGAGAGAGAGAGAGAGAGAGAGAGAGAGAGGGAAGCAGGCTTCCTGCGGAGCAGGGAGCCCGATTCAGGGCTCGATCCCAGGACCCTGAGATCATGACCCGAGCCAAAGGCAGCAGCCCAAACCACTGAGCCACCCAGGCGCCCCAATGTTTTACTTTTCAATATACTACTTAGAATATAAAACCTATTCCAGTTGGTAAGAAATTTACCGTTTAAAAAATGGTAATTTTCTCATTGTGTCTTCCCCTCTCATTGCTTTATTTTGAATAAAAAATTTCACAATAAACATAACTAATGCTTTCCTTTTGATAGTCCCTCTGTTGGTCATATTGTATATGAGCCATGACAATAAGTTTTACAAAATTTATTCATGTTTGTTGATATGTTTTATCATAACTAATTTTCCCTCCCTTATCTAGATTCCCCAGCTTTCAGACAGGTAGACACTTCAATAAACCATACCCAAGGGATGTATCAAGTACTTCTTAGACATCTCTCAGATCCTTGAGGTCTCATTTTGCTTAATATTAACAAACTTATTTTAAAGTTTATATGGAGAGGCAAAGACTCACAATATTCAACATAGTGTTGAAGGAGAACAAAGACTGAGGACTGACTTCAAAGTTTACCATAACGATAGGGCGCCTGGGTGGCTCAGTGGGCTAAGCCTCTACCTTTGGCTCAGGTCATGATCCCAGGGGCCTGGGATTGAGTCCCGCATAGGGCTCTCTGCTCAGCAGAGAGCCTGCTTCTCCTCCTCTCTCTCTCTGTCTGTCTCTCT
The DNA here is from genome assembly GCF_011764305.1 of Mustela putorius furo. Lineage (NCBI taxonomy): Eukaryota > Metazoa > Chordata > Mammalia > Carnivora > Mustelidae > Mustela > Mustela putorius. The sequence goes on from NW_025421350.1 coordinate 333,665, forward strand.
GCCTATTTGTGATCTCTCTCTCTGTCAAATAAATAAATAAAATCTTTTAAAAAAAGTATACCATAACGATAATTGTAAGCAAGATATTGTAATATCACAGAAAGACTAGAATAAAGGAACAGAACATATATTATCAATTATATTTTATATTTAATATAAAAGCAAAAGCAATACAAGAGAGCAAAATACAATCTTTTAAACAAGTGGTTCTGGAGTAATGGTGAAGCTAAATGTAAAAATATAAAAAAAAAAATAAAAATAAAATAATAAAATAAAATAAATCCAGGCAGATATCAGACACTCTTCACAAAAATTAACTCAGATTGGATTACAAACCTAAACATGAAACATGTAGAAGGTAATATAGAAGAAAATTTAAATGACCTTGGTTTTGGAAATAACTTTAGCTACAAAAGCACAAGCACTGAATTTAAAAAATGTCTACTCTGTGAAACAATGCCAAGAGAATGAAAAGGCAAAGCACAGACTAAGAAAAAATTTGCAAAATACACATCTGGCAAAGGACTGTTAATCAAAAATACACAAAGACCCCTTAAAACTCAACAATGGGGGAAAACCTGATTAAAAATGAGCCAAAGACATTAGCAGATACCTCACAAAAGAAAATATTACAGATGGCAAATAAGCATATAAAAAGATGCTTCACATCTTATGTCATCAGGAAAATACAAATTAAAAAAAAAAGAGACACCAGTACATACCCAGAATCCAGAACACTGACAACAGAACACGAAATGTTGGTGAGGATGTGGAGCAACAGGAATGTTCTTCCATGTCTATTGAGAATAAAGAATGGAAAACAACTTGGCAGTTTCTTACAAAACTAAACATATTCTTCCAGATGATTCAGCAGTAGCAGTTCCTGGTATTTATCCAAAGAAGATGAAATCTATACCCACAAAGATGTCTATAGCAGTTTTTATTCATAACTGACAAAAGCTTGGAAGCAACCAAGATATCCTTCCATAGGTGAAAGGTCAAATAAAGTGTAGTACATGCAAACAATGGAATATTATTTAATGCTAGAGAAATGAATTTCCACACCATGAAAAGATATGGATATAAATATTTAATAAAAATATATGATTTTAGGCTTCTACCAGTCTATCAATAGTGTTAGTATATTTTAACAGTGAATGCTCAGCATTCATGAATTTACCTAATAAAATGTTTTGGGTTCAATATTTTAAATACTTCAACCTCTATGATTATATTCCTAATAATTTTGAATTGGGGTAAATAAACCTTAATTTTTTGTAACTTGTTTCTTATTGCAAAAGAGCTCAATGAAATTATAGAAAATAAAAATTTACAAAAAAAAGTTTAGTTTACTATTGCCAAATAATTTAAAACTTTATCTTATATTCAAATACATATATTTTTCTAAATTGATTTATATGCTACTAAAACCAAAAACTTTTAGTTATATTAGATTTCATATCATGCAATCAATGCCAGAAAGCCATCTGGCGATGACTTGTCTTAAATAGAGTTAAGATGGGTGTTATTACAATGCAAGATGGAAACAAAGATAGTATAACAATTGAGTGTTACATAACTTTTCTGTTTTGATCAAGTTACTAATCTACAAAAGGCTTTTATCGGTGACAGACTTGGGAATTTAACAAAACTTTTAAACTAGCATGTGCGACTCATTCCTAGAAAACAACACAATCGATAACACATTATTTAGATGACATCATGACTATTTCTCCATTTGAATAAAAAAGGTAGCAACCCCAATAAGTTTATTGAACAGGAAATGTTGAAATGCTATAATGCTCCTAAGGAATTTAATGATCCAGTCATGAATTACAAAAAAAGGATATAAATTACCAAAGTGTTTGTATAATTGGAATGTACAACTGCCCATTATCGTTCAATAGTGTCGGCTTGTACAAGAACTCTATAAAAGAGAACTCCACTTCTAAACCGTGGAAAATATGTTCCCTTTCCCCCTATATACAACTATTAAGCCATTCATTTAGTTTTTAAAATATCCACTTAATACAGGCTTTTTACTCATTTGAACAGGCAGCAGGGCTCTATTCTTATTGCTTACATCTGAAAGATAGACTTCTAGCGTAAGAGGTAAAGCCCATAAAGGAGCCCAATAATAACAACAAAATAGAGTTTAGTGAGCCCTTACAATCTGCCAGCTACCTTTCTGAGAATACTTCAATTAATAAAACATATAAAATACCTGACCACAAAGAGCTTACATTCTTTTGAAATATAATAGTGAAATAAACCAATAATAAAGGGGCACCTCGGTGGCTCAGTCCATTGAGTGACTGCCTTTGGCTTGGGTCATGATCTCAGGGTCCTGGGATGTAACTCCCCAGCAGGCTTTCTAGGCAGTGGGGTGTTTTCTTCTTCCTCTGCACCCCCTCCCAATTCTCTCTCTCTCTGTCTCCAAAAAGAAAATAACCAGTATTAGAATAATGATTGATGGTTGATGGTGATAAGTGTTACAAAGAAATACAAGAAAGGTAAAAGCCATTGGAGAATGCTGGGAGGAAAGTTAATTTTATTTTGTGTTGGGTGGTTATATCTCATTTATGAGACGTTATTTGCACAAAGACCCAGGAAGTGAAGGAGGGTGTTATACACATATTAAAGGAAAAGACTGCTCTAGGCAGAGCAAGTAAGTATATAGACTTTGTGTGAACAGCTGGTCTGTTACTTTTGAGGAAAAGCAAGGAGGCCAATGAGGAGTTCATAGTGGTGGAGAGAGGAAGAACGTATTGATGCGTGACCTTCTAGTACATTGAAACGCCTTCAGTTTTTATTTAATATGAAAGGGGAAGATACCAAAAGACTTTCGACAGCAGAATAAAATCATCTGACTTGATTTTTAGGTTAAATTGCTGTACCAAAATAAATTTGCAGGGAGAAAGGAGTGCAGTATGTGTGGAAGTGGGGTTATCAATCAAGTCAATAATTCAGGAACATATGATGGTGTTTTTAGCATGCTGGGTGGTAATAGAAGTGGTGAGGTATGGTATTTATTTTGTATATATTTTGATGGTGAATATTCTGGTGAACAGGATGGAGTATGTGCAGGACAGACAATATCAACATTTATTTTACCTGCACAAACAGAAGTGTGGAGTCTTCATTCCCTGATATGGAGAGAACTCTGAGTTCAAATGTTCTTTCTGATTAAATGGCATAGTGATGATGAGGATTTAGTCAGACAGTGAAAGAGAGCAGTAAGCATAATGTTAAGCGGTAAGACGTTATAATACATTTGAACATCAAAAAAAACGTTGTGTTGGATCATCTGTTTATGTGAGTAAATAAATAAATAAAGCTTCCTGGGGTTCTGATAGAGGTAAAGAAGACTAATATATGATCCAAAGGGGCACGTGCACCAAATGTTTATAGCAGCAATATCCACAATAGCCAAACTATGGAAAGAACCTAGATGTCCATCAACAAATGAATGATATATATATATATATATATATATATATATATATATATATATATATGATAGAATACTATGCAGCCATCAAAAGAAATGAAATCTTGCCATTTCCGATGACATGGATGGAACTAGAGGGTATTATGCTTAGCAAAATAAGTCAACCAGAGAAAGACACTATCATATGATCTCCCTGATATGAGGAAATGGAGGTGCAATATGGGGGGTTTGGGGGAATAGGAAAAGAGTAAATGAAACAAGATGGGATCGGGAGGGAGACAAACCATAAGAGACTGTTAATCTCACAAAACAAACTGAGAGTTGGGGGGGGGGGGGGGTGGGGAGGGTAGGGGGAGAGGGTGGTGGGGTTATGAACATTGGGGAGGGTCTGTGCTGTGGTGAGTGCTGTGAAGTGTGTAAACCTGGCGATTCACAGACCTGTACCCCTGGGGCTAATAATACATTATATGTTAATTTAAAAAAAAGAAGAAGAAGAAGACTACTATAAATCAAATGCTATGGTTTTCAGCAAAGAGTGTGTAATCAGGCATATTTTATTAAAGTAACCAAGTAAAATGATGGCGGAAAATTGGAAAAACAGAAAACATAAAAATCAGAGATTTTAAAAAAAGAGATATGGGACAGTGTAGAGAATATAGTCAATGATATTATAATAGTGTTATATGGTGACAGATGGTGGCTATATTTGTAGTGATCATAGAATAATGTATGGAGATATTGAAAACCTGAAACCAATGTAACACTGAATATCAACTATACTCAAATAAAAGAATAGTAAAAATAAAACATTTTAATTTAAAAAGATAAAAAGAGGGACAAGAATTTGAAAAGTGAATTTCAAAAAGAGTAAAGATGAGGCTAAGACATACTCTGAACCTTGAGGAAAACACCATTTTGAAAATTCTTCCCAGTTTGAGAACCCAAATGAATCAATATCCTTAAAAGAACCCATTTTTAACTGAGAGATGTAATGAATGCTCAAGAAATAATTTTATGACAGGATAATTCTTCCCTATGAAACAGCATACAGAAACCAGGGGAAACACCTGGAAGCAAAGTAAACTATACTGAAAATAAGAATTAGGAAAAAGATAAATGATGAAAGATAAGAAAATTAGACCTGCGACAGAGACCTAGTGAAGAGAACTTTTAGCTTGTGGTTTAATGTTTTTGAGGATAATGTAGAGTTCATAACTGCCTTGAGACAGGCTGGTTGCAGGCAGTTTAGGAAGACCCCTAAGACAGCCCTACTTTGGGCAGGTGGTGTTGGAGGAGGCCATTGGGCTGGACAAAGACAAATCCAACCATTTGACTAAAGTGTCTGTGAAGATGTTGAAGTCAGATGCAACAGAGAAAGACCTGTCAAACCTAATCTCAGAAATGGAGATGATGAAGATGATTGGACAGCACAAGGACACCATCAACCTGCTGGGTCCTGCACACAGGACGGTCCTTTGTACACTCTCATGGAATATGCCTCCAAAGACAACATACAGGAGTACCTGCAGGCCCAGAGGCCTCCTGACCTGGAGTACTGTTACAATATCAGCCACAATGCAGCAGAGCAACTCTCCTCCAAGGACCTGGTATCCTACGCCTATCAGGTAGCCTGAGGCATGGAGTACCTTGCCTCCAAGAAGTGCATACACCAAGACCTGGCCACCAGGGAATTGCTGGTGACAAAGGACAACATGATGAAGATCTCAGACTTCAGCCTTGCCAGAGATATCACCACATCAGTTACTATAAAAAGACAACCAACAGTGGACTGCCTGTGAAGTGGATGGTCTCTAAGGCCATGTTTGACCAGATCTACATCCACCAGAGTGACTTCTGGTCTTTTGGGGTGATCCTGTGCAAAATATTCACTCTGGAAGCCTCCCATATCCTGGAGTGCCTGTGGAGGTGGTTTTCAAGCTGCTGAAGGAGTCATTTGATGGATAAGCCAATAAGTGCACCAGAGAGTTCTACACAATAATGAGGGGTGGCTGGCATGTGGTACCTTCAAGCTGCTGGTAGAAGACCTGGATCATACTGTGGCCTTGACCTCCAACCAGGAGTACCCGGACCTGTCCTTGGCCCTGGAACAATACTGTCTATGCTTTCCCAACACCCAAAGCTCCACCTGCTCCTCAGAGAAGAATTCCACCTTCTCTCATGTGCCGTTGCCCAGGGAGTCCTATCTGCCCTGACACCCAGCCCAGCTTGCCAATGGTGGACTCAAATGACTAGTATCCCTATTACTCCTGTCCAGATTCCGTCATAAGCTGTAACCCTTACCCCCCACCCTCCCTGCAAGACTCACTGCCTTCTCCTTTGTCCTTTTCCTACTGGCAGGAGACAGCTGCCTACCTGAGGCCTTCACCCCTTGAAGTTCAGCTCTCTTCCCCTTCCTCTTCCTCCTCCTTACAACCTGCTCATGAAAGAAAGGCACAGAGAGGCAGGTACTTGCTCGTGGCTACTTCCTTCCCTCCCATATGTTGGACCAAGACCCATCCCTGGCATCTGGTACTGCCTGGACATCGAGGGAGTGGGAGATGAGGCATGCCAGTGAAAGCTGTCGCAGCTTTCCTGTTTTGGTTTTGTCTGCTTAGCATAACATGTAAGACTGAGTTCTGGTGGCAGGGACCTAGTCCTTGGGGCTATAGCACTAGCGAGGGGAGGTCCACTGCTCTGGGCCTTGGCTAAGAGCAACCCCTGCTCCAGAGATATGGTGCCAAGGGCTTATTAATTTTGATACTAATTTGCTTTGCTGACCAAATACCTGGTATCAAAAGATGGGAAGGCAAAGACTGGAAGCAGTGTTGTGACCATGGGCTCAAGTCCCAAACTATGAAGAAAACACAAAGTGTATAAATCTGAGTAAGTATATATTTACACACCTCTTTAAATAGGTTGTTATCAAAGATTTAATCAATGGGTAATATGCTCCTCGTGGCTCGGAAGCATCAGTTGCCATATATTAAAAAGAAAAAGAAAAAGAGGTGTCTGGGTGGCTTCCTCCATAAGTGTCCCTTCCTTTCAGGTCATGATCCCAGGGTCCTGGGATGGAGCCCCACATCAGGCTCTCTGCTCACTGGGAAACCTGCTTCTCCTTTTCCCTCTGCCATGCTTATACTTCCTCTTCCTGTCTCTCTGTCTGTCAAATAAATAAAATATTTTAAAAAAAGAAACAAACAAAATGTTTTTAAAAGGTCTTTTTTTTTTTTTAATTTTCCAGGGGTGACTGGATGACTCAGTTGTTTAAGCAGATATTTGCCTTTGGCTGAGGTCATGATTCCAGTGTACAGGGATCCAGCCCTGCATGGGACTACTTGCACCCCAAGGAGCTTGCTTCTTCCTCTCCCTTTGCACGTGATTCCTCCCGCTTGTGCGCTTCCTCTCTCTCTCTTGCTGTCAATAAACAAAATAAAATCTTTTACTAAATAAATAAATAAATAAACCTACTTTCAGTTTAGGTCCCTTAACAAAAATTGCTACTGCTTCATTTAAGAAAAAAAAAAGTTAATTTAGAAAGATGCTTCCAGAGCTAAAAATCTGTTTTTTTTTTCAGGATTAAATATAGAAGTGCTTTATAAAGTAAAAGAAAAACTATGCTATATTAACACTAATCACACTATAACTTTGGTGGTTATATCAAGATAATGAAAAGTGATTTTAAAGCAAATTTCATTATCAGACATAATGATCAAGTCAAAATTACAGAAGACTAAAAGGATGAATTTATCAGGGAGTATAATAATTCTTGACTTTTAATACTTAATAACAGATTTGGGGATATATAGGGAAAAACTAAGAACAAAAATCATAACTTCTACCTTAGAAGAGAAACAGAAAAAAGTTTCAATACCTTTATTTTAAGATTATATAGACAAATAGTCATCAAATTGGTAAGATATGTAAGACTTGAACAAAATTATCAACTAACTAGATATGCTTGATATTACAGAACACTCCCAACAACCGCAGACTACATATATCTTAAGCCATGATTTTCTTTGCAAAGGTCAACATTGATAATGTTCTAGTCATACCTCCGTGTACCAGGAAAGAAGTAGCATATTTCTTGAAAGACACAGCTATCAAAGCTCCATTGAGAAACCGTAAAGATGGAAAAGGGATTTGCAAATTATATATCTGATAATGGACATCTCCTCTGATTATTAAAAAATGAATAAAAATAAAAAACCTTACTAATAACCAAACAAAGTAACCAATTTTACATGTGAAGAAATTTATTGAGGAGACATGTCACCAAAAGGATATGGATGGCTTATAAGCACATGACAAATTTCTCAACATTTAGACATTAAAGAAATACAAATTAAAATCACAATAAGACATGTTTACATATCTATTAGAATGGCTAAAATTATAAAGGCTAATTTACTTCGTCTGAGCTAGATTGAGAAGCAACAAAAAATCTAAACTGTTGTTGGCATATATCATGATACCACCACTTTGGAAAATAGTTTGAAAATTTTTTTTAAATGCAAAATATGTTGCAGTTACACAAATAGCCATTTTACTTCTAGGCATTTAACCAAGAGAAACAAACCCTATGTTCATACAAGACTTGTATATGAATTTCATAGCAGCTTTATTTTTAAGAATTGAAAACTGTGGAAATGTTCATCAATGTCCATCAATAGAGCAAAGACAAATTATGATCTCTCATTAAAGAGATTACTGTTCAACATCAAAATGAACTATTTACAATTGGAGATTCTCAAAGTAATCATGCTGAGAAAAGAAAAGCCAGGCAATGAATAGTATATACTGTGTGATTCCATGACTAAAAAAATCTAGAAAAGACAAATTTATATATAGTCACAGTCATCAAATATATTGGTGTGATTTTAGTGCCTTCTTCTGTGCTCCCATAGCTTCCTACACTTGGATCTCTGAGCATTTGTTACACCATGTGAAAATATGAACTCTTTTTCTTTATTCTGTCTTACAAGAAAAAGAATCTTTGAAATTTTATGGACATTTGTACTCTCAGTTATTAGCAGAAATTCTATCATATAGTAAATTTCCAAATATAAAAGCCAGAGTTTTACAATGACTTCTAAGCTTTTACATGATCTAGCCACTCATTTAACCTCTGTGACCTCTTTCCCTGCTACTCTTCAGTCCCTCACAGTGGCCTCCTTGCTATTCCTCAGATATGCCAGGCACGATCCAACCTTATGGCCTTCAAGATAGCCAATTCCTTTGTCTGGAGTGACCTTATTGCTGATAGTTCTGGGCAAATTCATCACCATTCCATACCTTTGTTCAATTGTCAGCTTCATTGTAACTACCCTGATCTTCCTATTAAAATTCTTAACTCCCCATCCCCTGCCTAGCAACCTTGATTTTTCTCACCCTGATCTAATTTTTCTTTTTCCCCATTGTACTCATCATTTTTGAATGCACTATGCAATTTTTATTAAGTTTTATAGCTTTTAATTGTCTCACCCATTAAAATAAAAGTTCTACAAAGCCAAGTATTTCATTTACCAGTGTAGTCTGAAGTAATATCTGCCATATAATAGGTTCAAGACACAATAGGTAAATTTCAGAAAAACATATGCTGAGAGTATACTGAATTTCATAAGTCATTTCAATATTTTTTCCAAAAAATAAACTATGTAAAACATACATTAAATTTACTTTCAAAATATTTTGTAGCATATAATGGACAATATACATAAGCCTTAAAGAAACAATCATATAAATAAACATTTCATACCTACTTAAATATTGCATAATACCACACTCCTAGATCCTCTCTGAATGCTCTAAAATAACCCTTCAAAGGAAATACATTTTTAAATTTTATAAATATCTGACCTATCAGATGATATAAAATTTTTGGAGAAAATAGGACATATTTTTTTGATCTTGGTTGAAGGTATTAATAAAGAGCAACTGTTTGTATTATTTGTATTGTGATATCTTAGTTAATAAACATGAATAACTGGTATAAAATATGTTTTTTTGATTTTATTTATTTCCTTGACAGAGATCACAGGAAGGCAGAGAGGCAGGCAGAGAGAGAGGAATGGAATCAGGCTCCCTGCTGAGAAGAGAGCCCACTGTGGGACTCAATCCCAGGAACCTGGATTCATAACCTGAGCCGAAGGCAGAGATTTTAACCCACTGAGCCACCCAGGCGCTCTAAAATATGTTCTTTTTTTTATAGAATTATAGTTCTTGTAAAAATATGGAACTAGCTGGAACTGAATGCCTCCTTCAAAGTCAGCTCTGGAAATTATGCAAGTGTAATATAGAACTATTTCAGATATGAACCAAAAACAAAGAAATGATGATAAATTCCTTAAAAGACTCAAAGTTGCTCTTGACTGGTATGTTTCAAGCTCTATTCCTGGTTTGAGGACAGTTTTTAACAGGCCTGTCACTGTAGAAATCAGCTGGATGTTTAGAGGCTATCAGAACTGTGCAAAAACCTTGAAGGGGTAAAGACTTGAAAATTCTTTAGAGAGATCAGCTCCCTAAGGCATTATTCATCCACACATTTTCCTCCACACAATTAAGACTGATGGATGAGGGGCACCTGAGGGGCTCTCTCATCACGTGGGTGTTGGGTTAAGCCTCTGCCTTCATCTCAAGTCATGGTCTCTGGGTCCTGGGATCCAGCCCCACATCGGGCTCTGCTCAAAAGGAAGCCTGCTTCCCTCCCTGCTTGCCTGCCTCTCTGCTTACTAGTAATCTCTCTCTCTCTCTCTCTCTCTGTGTGTGTGTCCAATAAATAAATAAAATCTTAAAAAGAAAGGCTGATGGATGATAAATTATGTAAACTGCTCCCTCCAAATGATGCTTCTTCATAAGGATTTAAGAATTTAAAATTGTAAGAATTTAAAATTAAAACTTGATCGTAGGATTTATCTTATAGAATAACATCAAGTGAAGGCAGTTATTATTAGTTCTGAAGTATTTGTGATTCTGAATTCTTGGCCTCATTAGTAGTAAATTTATTTTTTAAATTCTCCCATGGAGTGGTGATTGGCCTTCAGTCTTTCATTGATGTACATCATTGGGTCAAATGAGATGTGTGTGCCCAGAACTATATATAATCTTCTTTGTATTTCACTGGAGATGGCATTTCTGAGTTTTGTTCAATTGAATTTGGACAGATGTTTTAATAGTTACTTCTAGAGTTGGCCCTGGAGAATATCTTCCTTTTTTTTTTTCTCTTCCCGATTCTCTGAAAAACCCTGACTAATTCACATTATCACAGTGATATCACAATTCAAGTTTTTCCAAACACTATAGCTGCAAAATAGAAGGAAGCTACTCAGAATGTAATGCTATTGTGAATGATTGATAAAGAAAACATTATTATAATTAAGCTACCAGGTTTCAATGTATTTTATTGTTGCTAAGAAAATCCTAGCATACCCAGACTTTACAGAGATTTGATGATCCTAAGAGGAGCTGAACTCATGGACCAAAATAACTACGCACATAAAAAGTACAATTACTTACCTAAATATGATGATGTGGTTAACTTTATATGGAAATCCAAGTGTTATTGGAACAGGAATTTTAAAAAGAGCTTAGGGGCGCCTAGGTGGCTCAGTGGATTAAGCCACTGCCTTCAGCACAGGTCATGATCTCAGGGTCCTGGTATCAAGTCCTGCATCAGGCTCTCTGCTCAGCAGGGAGTCTGCTTCTCTCTCTCTCTCTCTCTCTCACTCTCTCTCTCTCTGCCTGCCCTCCGTCTACTTGTGATCTCTCTCTCTGTCAAATAAATAAATAAATAAAATCTTGAAAGAAAAGAATGACTGTACTTTTAAAAAATAGCTTAAAAGGGGCACCTGGGTGGCTCAGTGGGTTAAAAAGACATGTAGACCAGTGGGTTACAGTAGAGTGCCCAGATATGGACCATCAACTCTATGGTCAAAAAATCTTTCACAAAGCAGAGAAAATTATACAGTGGAAAAAAGACAGCCTCTTCAATCAATGGTGCAGGAAAAATTGGAGAGCTATGTATGGAAGAATGACACTCAACCATTCTCTTATACCATACATAAAGATAAATTCGAAATGGACAAACGACCTCAACGTGAGGAAGGAATCTATCAAAATCCCAGAGGAGAACATAGGCAGTAACCTCTTGGACACTGGCCACAGCAAATTCTTTCAAAACATGTCCCCAAAGACAAAGGAAACAAAAGCAAAAATGAACTTTTGGGACTTCATCAAGATCAAAAGTTTCTGCACAGCAAAGGAACCAGTTTGAACAAAATGAAGAAACAACCCACGGAACGGGAGAAGATTTTCACAAATGACATTACAGATAAAGGGCTGATATCCAAGATCTATAAAGAACTCCTCAAACTCAACACACACAAAACAGATAATCATGTCAAAAAATGGGCAGAAGACATGAACAGACACTTCCCCAAAGAAGACATACAAATGGCAAACAGATGCCATATATGCAGGCAGAGAGAGAGGGGTAAGCAGGCTCCCCGCTGAGCAAAGAGCCTGATGTGGGGCTCCATCCCAGGACCTTGAAATCATGACCTGAGCCGAAGGCAGAGGCCTAAACCACTGAGCCACCCAGGAGTCCCATATCTGGTAATTTTTAATCAACGTGGATTTGCTGCATCAAATAGTTCCTTCTTCTTTAAATATAAATATAGAAATATATTGATCAAGTCACTCGCATGTCTTAGGAGAATGTCATACCTTTAGTAGCAAACTTTAAATCTTGGCCATTGGTTTTGATTTTTGTTTTGGTTTGATTTGGTTCGGTTTTTGTAATTTTAAAACCCTGCAGCTCTTGGCTCTGTCTGACCTGATTGCTTTCAGCTGTTTCTGCAACAAAATTGTCCCAGCAGCGAAAATTCTGATTGTTTACAGTGGCGCCCCATTCTGAACACTTTGTTAATAAAAAGCTTTTTATTTTTTTTTTTTTTTTTTTTTTTTTGGCTATGGTAAAGTGTAACTAAAATGAGGTATTACAAAGAGGTGAACCACAGAAAAATTTCTCTAAGGGTGGAGTGAGGGTTACTCAAAAAGGAACTTGACAAGTCTTTTAAAGATATAGACAATCATTATAACATAACGTGACTGATTGTTACTGTGCTCTTAACTGGGCAAACACTTGTTGGCTTCCAAGAAAGACTAACATAGTTGAGATGGTTCTAGCGGCGTTCTAGCACAGGGTCTCATGAGGCAGGGATTCCAGCCATTGGCTGTGCAAGGCATGAGTCCTGTTAGTGATTCAATTTTTTCCTCTGCAGAATGGGGCTTTCTACATTCCAGGTCCTTTCTACCCCTATAAATAATGTGGTGATTCTCTCAGTGAGTTCTACTTTTGGTTTAAACAGCCAACTTTCTCTTAGAAAGGACTTTTGTTTAAAGTCCTTTAAAAAAAAAGTCCTTTTAAAAAATATTTTTTTTTATCTTTTATTTTTAAACCCATATGTTTACTCTGATACTGGAACTTTGTCATTTTGACCTTTTCTGCTGATTAAAATATTCTCTCCAAAATGTCAGTATTTGCAGGTACTTGCACTGTAGACATTCTTTACATATTTTTTTAAAAATCCATTCACGATTTTTAGTGAAAATCCCGGGAATCTGAAAGACTACCATTAGCTATTCATCGAACAGTTACTGTCTCCACTAAGTGACAGGGTTTCAGAGAACGTGAGCTCACAAGAGATGTAGCCTATTTTCCACTTTCTGCTACCATGTTCATTTCTATGTAGTCTGAAGTAATATCTGCCATATAATAGGTTCAATAGACAATTGGTAAATTTCAGAAAAAATTAATGTTGAGAGTATACTGAATTTCATAAGTCATTTCAATATTTTTTCCAAAAAATAAACTATGTAAACAAACCTAAATTTACTTTCAAAATATTTTATAGCATATAATGGACAATATACATAAGCCTTAAAGAAACAATAATATAAATAAACATTTCATACGTACTTAAAAATTGCATAATACCACACTCCTAGATCCTCTCTGAATGCTCTAAAATAACCCTCCAAAGGAAATACATTTTTAAAAATAACAGATTTTTGGGCAAATAATTTAATAAAATAAAAGTTTCATTCATCTATGTAGATCATAATAAATGTTTTTAATAAGCATGAAATTATAACTCTGAAGTGTGCTAAAATGAAACCACCTGCTAAGGGTGAGAGAACAAAAATAAACATCATTTTTCCAAATAAGAGGTATTTATTACCTTTGAATCTAAGCATGTGGATTTGTTCAAACTGGCAATAAAGGAATATGGAAAAACAAACCATGGAAAGTCATATTTTAGATTTCTAAAAGACTACAAAGTGAAGAGTATACATTTTCTAAATGTTACATAATGCTACATAATGACAAGATGACAGGTTGTGACAAATAGCATTTTAAAAGCTCTACTCATAATGGAACAGAAGGTGTCATTTACCAATAATTTTATATATGTCATTAATTTACTATATCTGGATACAACATATTACCAAAGAGATGTTCATCAAAGACTAAATCATTTTTAATGGAACATAATAATTTGAACCTACATCTATTAATCATTTTTTTCGATCAAACATTTATAGTCTCGCTAAACTTTTTATCAGTTGTCGACAAAATTAAAAAAAAATAGGATAAAAAGTCGTGTTAGGAAAGTAGATTTTTTCTTTGAAATTTGCATTTAAATGAAAATATTTGCTGATATTTTTAAAACTTTAAATGTAATTTTATATATATCTGACCTATCAAATGATATAAAATTTTTGGAGATTAATATAGTTTGGGGCACATGGTAAGCAATAATCACTTTTTTAGTATATCCAAGTGTTCGACCTTTCTTAATTATTCTAGTACCACAATTTACTTGTTCTAAGATATGTCCTCCCCCCCATTTTAATATCTCTTAAGGTGGCACTCACCTTGCACTTGATGACATATCCTAGTTTAACTGACAGCATTTCTCTTTCTTAGTCGAACATAAAATATATTGCATCTTACACTTGATGAAAGCTAGGATGCAATTAAATACTCTATTATGGTTACGATTCTGATATTTGAAATCCTCCGGTAGCTCCCTGTGCCCCCACAGTGTAGTACCTCACCTCCTGGGCATAATATACAAACCATCCCACCCCAGTGTTAACCCCGCGGCTCAACCTCCATCCCCAGGTGATGCTGCCAGATCAGCTGTCGGTTGCCATGAACTTGCTGTAGTTTCCCGAATGCACTGTGCTGCCTCCTGGCACTTTGAAACTTGACACACTCATCCTCATTCTTCGCTTTGCCCTTGTCTATCAGCTCCCCTGAAAATCTGTTCCTAAGTGGCTTTTCCCAGCTCCGACCTACCCTTGGCAGTCTTTTATCTCCCTGTGGTAAAGCCTGTCACACTGCACCATGGACATGCCCGTTGTCCCGCTGAGAAGAGTAAAGGGACAGTGAGGGCCCCCCAGCATTTGCAGCTCTAGTGCAGAGCCCCATGCCTGGCTTGCAGGAAATGCCAGATCATGAAGACAAACGGAGATCATCCTCTGGCAAAAACCAGCCCTTCTTTGCCTACCGCACGATCTGGATCAATAAAGGACAGCCAGTTATTATTGCTGTTTTTCTAGGGATTTTTTCCCTATTTATTTCCCAGGTATTTACTCTTTTTATAGCACTTTAATTCAGGCTTCAACCACTTCCTATTCAGATCAGGTGAAATCATTTTCCTTCGCATACCCTCGATGTATTTCACACCTAGTAATTCTTTTTTTAAAGATCTTATTTACCCATTTGACAGACACACACAAGTAGGTAGAGAGGCAGGCAGAGAGAGAGGGGGGAAGCCTGCTCCCCGCTGAGCAGAGAGCCTGATGTGGGGCTCCATCCCAGGACCCTGCAATCATGACCTGAGCCGAAGGCAGAGGCCTAAACCACTGAGCCACCCAGGAGCCCCCATATCTGGTAATTTTTATTCAACGTGGATTTGCTGCATAAAAAGTTCCTTCTTCAATTATAAATATATAAATATATTGATCAGGTCACTCACATGTCTTAGGAGAATGTCATACCTTTAGTAGCAAATTGAAATCTTGGCCATTGGTTTTGATTTTTGATTTTTGTTTTGGTTTGATTTGGTTCGGTTTTTGTAATTTTAAAACCCTGCAGCTCTTGGCTCTGTCTGACCTGATTGCTTTCAGCTCTTTCTGCAACAAAATTGTCCCAGCAGCGAAAACTCTCATTGTTTACAGTGGCGCCCCCTTCTGAACACTTTGTTAATAAAAAGCTTTTTTTTTTTTTTTTTTTTTTTTTTGGCTATGGTAAATGTGGAACAAAAATGAGGTATTTCAAAGAGGTGAACCACAGATAAATTTCTCTAAGGGTGGGGTGAGGGTTACTCAAAAAGGAACTTGACAAGGTTTTAAAGATATCGACAATCATTTTAACATAATGTGACTGATTGTTACCGTGCTCTTTACTGGGCAAACACTTGTTGGGTTCCAAGATAGACTAACATAGTTGAGATGGTTCTAGCGGCCTTCTAGCACAGGGTCGCATGAGGCAGGGATTCTAGCCACTGGCTGTGCAAGGCATGAGGCCTGTTAGTGATTCTATTTTTTCCTCTGCAGAATGGGCCTTTCTACATTCCAGGTCCTTTCTACCCCAATAAATAATGCGGCGATTCTCTCAGTGAGTTGTATTTTAGTTTAAACAGCCAACTGTCTCTTAAAAAGGACTTTTGTTTAAAATCTTTAAACAAAAGTCCTTTTAAAAAATATTTTTTTTATTTTTTATTTTTTAATCCCATATGTTTACTCTGATCGTGGAACTTGGTCATTAAGACCTTCTCGGCTGATTAAAATATTCATCATCAGCACCTACTGCTCTCCTCTCCTGGTGGTATCTCCGGAAGGTGTCTTCTCTAGCTCTTCTAGCAGGAGATGGGCACTTCCCCTCTACCCCTGTTGCCGGACCAACCTTACCTATCCTGCAGGGTCAGGTCGGCCTGGCCTTTTATCTGTTGTTCTCTTCTGAATGGTTAGTTTTTCATAGTTATCATGCTTTCCTTTTGTCAGGATTTACCCTGGACTATCAAAACCCTTTTCTTGTGCCAGGGAAGCCTAAGAAACAGTCCTGATGAGAGAACCAGGAACTCGAACAGATCATTTTTATCCTGAATGTTCGGTCCAAAATGAAAAATACATTTCTGAGGAGCCTCAAGATCTCTGAGAAGGGAAGTTTCACCAACTCTGTCATGTAGGGGCATCAATTCCGATTCTGTGTCAATTTTCCTACTTTCCCAGCTAATACCTCTCTACCTCAGAAAGCCCACTCTCAACCGTTTCCTCTCTCAAAGGCAGTTGCTCTTAGAGTCTGCACATGGCACTTGGGGCCTGCTGGTCGTTGGCTACTGCGCTCTGTACTTTGGGTCTAACAGCTGCGGGGCATCAAGATGAGAACGTCTCTTGTTCTAAGACTTAATATAGTTTGGGGTGCATGGCGAGCAATAACCACTTTTATAGTTGATCCAAGTGTTTGACCTTTCATAATTATTCTAGTACCACAATTTACTTGTTCTAAGATTTGTCCTCCCCCACCCCCATTTTAATATCTCTTAAGTTGGAACTCACCTTGGACATGATGACATATCCTAGTTTAACTGACAGCATTTCGCTTTCTTAGTCGAACATAAAATATATTGCATCTTACACTTGATGAAAGCTAGGATGCAATTAAATACTCTATTATGGTTACGATTCTGATATTTGAAATCCTCCGGTAGCTCCCTGTGCCCCCACAGTGTAGTACCTCACCTCCTGGGCATAGTATACAAACCATCCCACCCCAGTGTTAACCCCGTGGCTCAGCCTCCATCCCCAGGTGATGCTGCCAGATCAGCTGTCGGTTGTCATGAACTCGCTGTAGTTTCCCGAATGCACTGTGCTGCCTCCTGGCACTTTGAAAATTGACACACTCATCCTCATTCTTCGCTTTGCCCTTGTCTATCACCTCCCCTGAAAATCTGTTCCTAAGTGGCTTTTCCCAGCTCCAACCTACCCTTGGCAGTCTTTTATCTCCCTGTGGTAAAGCCTGTCACACTGCACCATGGACATGCCCGTTGTCCCGCTGAGAAGTGAAAAGGGACAGTGAGGGCCCCCCAACATTTGCAGCTCTAGTGCAGAGCCCCATGCCTGGCTTGCAGGAAATGGCAGATCATAAAGACAAACGAAGATCATCCTCTGCCTAAAAGCAGCTGTTCTTTCCCTACCGCAGGATCTGTATCAATAAAGGGCAGCCAGGTATTATTGCTGTTTTTCTAGGGATTTTTTTTGCCATATATTCAAGGGGTTTCTTGTTAGCCTCGGAGGGCAATGTTTTTTCTTCTGGAGGGCAGGCAGAGGGCTGCATGGTCCTTCTGGAATTTCCAAATTTGAGGGCTTGTGGCCAGGAGTTGAGGACAGAAGTTGAGAACACAAGCAGTCTTAGGTTTCTGGGCAAGGGCATGGCAGTTACGCTCTGCAGAGCTGAAACGAGATCTCGTGCATCCGAAATCAGGTGAGGATCTGACGAACGCTCAGGTTGGAGTTTCTGTCCCTTATGGCCCTCTTCTTGAAGAGGTGGTGGATCATGAGGCCATGGAATTTTTCCCACAATAGGAATTGTGAGATGCTCCAAATCGTAAAGAGTCTTCTGCAGGACGATTGAGACATGTTGGTTGGCTCCAGGTCTTCCCATACAGAAGGATTCCAGGTAGGGTTCTAAGAATGGATGGTTGGGAAGCCCGACTCTCATTCCTCTTGTGTCCTAGTGACAAGACAGGTTAGATCAGCTGGATCTGGGGGAGAAACTGAGAGGGTTGAGTTGAAATGGAGTCTCTTGTGGATGGGTCCTAATGTGGGTTTGTGTCCATGGAGAACTTGGAATTAGGTAGTGGCACAGGGTCCCTGAAGGGTTCCCCTAACTAGAAGTTTTGACACAGCTCCAACGTGCAAGATTCCCACGTGGAGACGAGATTTGTTCTGATGGGTGCCTCAAGAAACAGCCATATGCTGATATTAGAATCCAGGCCTCTGAGGCGAGATGCCTGGACAACAAAGCAATGGATCCGATTAGGATCTAGGGGCCTGCTCATTCCAATTTACCTCTGGGGACATCTGTCCACGGGTCTAGGTGCAGGTAGATGCTCAACCGGTGTCAGACCGCCCTTGTTTTTCCTGGGCAGTCAACACTATTGGGATGGCCCCGGGCACTTTTGACGTTTATCATCCTATTTCTAGGTTTGTGGCCAATGGAATAGGCAGAATTCCCAGGGACAGTCCTCAGGTTTGGCTCCAAGAACCTGTGCCTGTAGGTTTTGTGGGCCAGGGCTGTGGGGACAGTTGTCTGAATACACAAACTCGGCTTAGGTTTCAGGTCGTAGGTATTGCAGGACTGATCTACAGACCGTGAGGAGAACTCTTCAGGATATGAACAAGGGGGTGAGTGTGAGACGCTTGCTCCAGATTTTGTCTATGGATATTGTGTCACTGTTGGCCGTGGAATGTCCGGGTGGCCTTATGCGCCATGGACGAGTCTTCCTCTCTGGACAAATCCCAGATTTGTCGATATAATTTGTGTACAGAAGGGTGCCGTGTAGGTCTATCCTCATTTGGGGTGCCTGGGAAGCTCCATAGGGCAACATTTTGTTTTTTTTCTGGAGGGCAGGCAGAGTGCTGCCTTGTGGGTCCAGAATTGCCAAACGTGAGGTCTTGGGGGCCAGGAGTGTGAGGACGGACATTGGAGAACAGAAGTTTCACATAGGTTTAAGGGCGAGGGCAAGGCCGGCACACTCTGCAGAGCTGAATCAAGATGTCGTGCATCTGAATTCAGGGCGAGGATCAGACGTTGGCTCAGGTTGGAGTTCCTGTCCATGATTTCCCCTTCAGAAAGGGGGTGGGGGCTTCAGAAAGCCATCACGGTTTTCCCACGTTGGGAGTTGTGAGATGCTCCAAAACGCAAGGATTCCTTCTGCAGGACATTTGAGACCATTCGGATGGGTCCAGGACGTTCCATATGGAACGACGCCAGAGCAGGGTGCTAAGGGTGGAGCACTGGGAAACCCGCCTCGCATCTCAATTTTCTCCTAGCGACAAGACAGGTTCTATCTGCTGGCTCTGGGGGAGCAACCGAGAAGCCAGAGTTGAAATGGACTCTCCTGCGGATGGATCCTAATGTGGGTTTGTGTCCATGGAGACCTTGGAAAGGGGTGGTGGCACCGGGCCCTGAAGGATTCTCCTAACCGGAAGTTTTGACACAGTTCCAGCCTGCTATTTTCCCATGTCGAGACAAGATTTGCCTCCGGAAACCCCCACATGCTGGTATTTGAAAACACGCCTCTGTGGAGAGATGCTTGGAAACCAAAGCAATGGATCCGAGTACGGCCTAGGGACCTGTGAGGTTCAATGTCCTACCCTGGTGACATCCAACTACCGTATGAGTGGAGGTAGATGCTCAGCTGTTGTCAAACGCCCTTGTTTTTCCCGGGCGGCCTACAAATTGGGATGGCTACAGGGACTGTGGAGGTTTCTCCTAATTTGGAGGCGTGTGGTCAAGTGAATGGGCAGAATTCCAGTGGAGTGGGCAGGCACAGACCTGATGTGTGGCTCCAGGGGCCCCAGCCTGGAGGGTGTGTGGGCCAGGAGTGTGTGGATAGAAGTCTGAAAACACTAACTCGGCTTACGTTTGGGGACGTAAGTATGGCAGGCCCGATCTACAGACCGTGAGGAGAACTCTTCGGGATATGAAGAAAGAGTGAGTGTGAGGCATTTATTCAGGCTTTTGTCTCTGGATTTTGTGTCAACAATGGCCGTGGAATGTCGAGGAGGCCTCATGGGCCATGGACAAGTCTTCCTCTCTGTGGATTTGGCACGAACCCAATTGTTTTGGGTCCATCTTGGGGATGGGAGGAGTCCTTTCAGTTTGGTTACCTCAGGTGTCCCACCAAAAGAGGGATTTCAAAGCAGAGCCCTGGGGAGGGGCGAATGGACAAACCAAACTATGGTTATTTCCAGCCACTGAGAGGCCTTCCTTGAGGACAGAACTCACGCTGAGGGTCACAATGTGTGTTTATGCCTTCTAGGCGCTCAAGAATGGGCGGGAATCATGGCCCACACTGTTGCTCCTACACTGAACATTGGGCTCCATGCCAACCACATGGATTCTTGCCATGGGGAAGTTGTAGTTCTGATTTTTTCATCTCTTTCACCGCTTGGCCGTGATTGGAGTTAAGGTCTAGGTTGTGTAGTCTGAAAACCGAGCTTGGGAAGAGATGACGACTTAAGTCCATGTCAGGTCCGACGTGCTCAGTGTGGAGCCAGCTCGCTGAGTGTTGGTCGGGAGGTTCAGGCCTAGGCTGCGTCAGACTAGGCATTAGTTTTCAGGGTATATTGTATAATTGGGGGAGAGTCGAGTGCCGTGCAGCTTGATCCTCATTTAGCGTTTCTGGGTAGCCCCAAGGGCAACGTTTTTCTTCTGGAGGGCAGGCAGAGTGCTGCTTTGTGGCTCCGGAATTCCCAAACTGGATGCCCTTTGGGCAAGGAGTGTGAGGACAGAAGAATAAGAACACAAGTTAGGCGTAGGTTTCGGGACGAGGGCACGGCAGGCACTCTCTGCAGATCTGAATCGGGACTTCCTGCATCTGAAGTCAGGGAGAGGTTCAGACCTAGGCTCAGGTTGGAGTTTCTGTCCATTATGGCCCTTTCTTGAAGGGGGCAGCATCTCGAGGCCATGGAGGTTTACCCAGGAGGGGAGTTGGGATATGCTCCAAGCCACAAGGATTTTTTCTGATCAAAAATTGAGATCTGTTGGATCGCTCCAGGATGTTTCATACGGAATGACAGCAATGCAGGGATCGAAGGATGGAACCCTGGGCAGACTGCTTCGATTCTAACTGTCTCCTAGTTAATAGACAGTTTTGATATGCTAGCTCTAGGGGAGCAACGGAGGGGGCTGAGTTGAAATGGACTCTCCTGCGGATGGGTCCTAATGTGGGTTTGTGTGCATGGAGACTTTGTCACGGGGCGGTGGCACACGGACCCTGAATGCTTCTCCTAACCAGAGGTTTTGCGTCATCTCCAAAAGACAACTGCCCATGCGGAGACTAGTCTTTAATCCTAACCCGCCCTTGGAGCTGAGATTCACATGGCCAACTGCCTGCAGCATATTTCTCCATGAATATGTAACAGGAGTCTTATTTTCACCATGATATTATCCTGCTCCCTCCTCAACCTGCTCCTGTCCCAGTCTCCCCATCTTAGTAAACAGCATCCCCACCTCCTACTGGCTAAAGCCTCAGACCCTGGGATAAATTCCCCCTTTCCCTTTCTCGTATCTAATCCATCAGCAAAACCAACTGATTTGACCTCCAAAACAGAAGTCAGACTTGCTCACTGCTCTTTATATCCACTGCTCCCATTTGAATCCAAACCCTGAATTTTTTTTTTTTTTTTGCACTTCAGACACTGTTAACAGTCATTGGTCCCACGACTACACCTACACAGATATTTTACAAGATCGCTAATCACCGCCAAGTTGCCAAATCCAATGATTAACTTTCAGATCCAAATGACTCAACCTGTCAGTCCTATAGACATAGAAGTCCCTCCACTTCTCTGGAAATATTCTATCTTTTTCATCGTGATGTTGGCTCTCCCTTCCTCTTCCACACTGGTCAGTGATGATGGCTCCTTTCATGCCTGGGTTTTGTTGAGCTTCCTGACCTTTAGACATCAGTCCTGTGCTCTGGGACTCGGACCTTCTGCTTGAGTTTTCTGTTGTGTTAAAAAAAAAAAAAATTCAGCTGAATACATTTTAAAGAACCTATTGGCTTTATTCAATGATTCACGAAATGGGCAGCATCCTGCTTGCAGACTGAAAAGGGCTCGGAGGAGCAGTACAAAATGAAAGACTTTTATAGGCAGAAGAGAGGAGGAGCAAGGAAGTCACGTCAGGCAAACAAGGCAGGTTGGTTATGGCCAGGTGACTTGGCTTCTGGGGATGGCAGGGGTCCGAGGGAGTGGGGATCAGGTGGTGTCTGTTTGCCTGGGCTCAGATTCCATTTCTGAGACAGCTGAAATCATAATTAAGTCTGATTTGGGGGACATGGGGCTTAGCATAAGCAACTCCATTTTGGGCCTCTTGTTTTGTTTTTAATAGTTACTTCATAACAAATAATAACAAGTTTAGTAACTTTAAACAGCTCAGTTTACTATCCTACCATCTCTAGCTGTCAGGAGGCCAGACACAGCTTAACCAGGGTCCTCGGCTCTGGGTTTCACTAAAAGGAGGAGAGAAGGCACCCACCAAGCTGTGTTCTCACCTGCAGGTTCCACTAGGGAAGGCTCTGCTTCCAAACTCACTTGGGTTGTTGGAAGAACTCATTTCCTTGTAGCTGTGTGATTTGGGGGGCAGCCCATGCTGGGGTGGGCCAGGGAGATTCTCCAGGCTGTTAACTGGAAACCATCCTCAGCCCCCAGAGTCTGCTTGCGGTTTCCTGCCATATAACTCTCTCCACAGGTGATTCTGAACTTGGCTCTTTGCTTCTTCAAGTCCAGGACAGCCTCTCACTCCAATCAGTAAAACAGTCTGATTTAATATAATGAGATCATAATAGTGACATCTTCTTACCTTGCCAAATTCTACTGGTTAAAAGCAAGTCCTAAGTCCCATACACACTCCCATCCATACTCACAGGACAAATACCGGGGGACAGATATCATGAAGCTGACTTATCATGTTGCCAAACACACCTCTGTCCATACTCACTGCGTAGGTAAGCCCACTTCTTCTCAGAGCTTGAACCCTATGTCCTAACGGTGCTCATATTTGTGCCTCCAGCCTGGACCTCACCCATGAATGCCAGACTCGTATGTTCAGCTGCTGGTTGAGCATCCCCATGTGGATTCAGCCACCATCTCCAGAAACAAACACCTGTTGCCCATCAAACTTGCTTCTCCTGTCGTCTTTTCCATGTTAGCAAGTGGTAACTTCACTGTTCCAGGGCCTCGGGCCCCCAAAATTGTAAAATCATCCCATCTCTTGTCTTTTCTGCACACTCCACACTTAATATATTTACAAATCCTGTATTTTTTGTCTTCAATATACACCCAGAATCTCCCCCCTTCTCCCCACCCCTGCATCTACTGCTCTGGTCTGGGCCAATACCCCTTCTCACCCAAATCGGTGGTCCTCAACCAGGAGAGTTTTGTGTACCTGCTCCCCCCCAGGGGATTTTGACAGAGTCTGGACACACTTTTCGTTGTCACAACTTGAGAGTGGGAAAGGGCGCTCCTGCGATCTAGTGGTCAGTGCACAGGACAGCTCCCCATAACAAAAATGAATGTGGCCCCAAATGCCAGCAGTATAGAAATCTCAGTCTACATTAATGCAAGTAGCATCCCCACCCCACAACCCCACAAGTCCGTTCTGCACACAGCAGCCTGAGTGATTCTTTTCTTTTCTCTTTAAGATTTTATTTATTTATTTGACAGATCGAGAGAGAGAGATCCATGTAGGCAGAGAGGCAGGCAGTGGGAAAGGGATGAGCAGAGAGCCCAATGCGGGGCTCGATGCCAGGACCCCGAGACCATGACCTGAGCTGAAGGCAGAGGCTTAACCCACTGAGCCACCCAGGCGCCCCGATCCTTTTCTAATCTAAATCAAGTCAAGCCTCTTCAAAACCATCCAAGCTCTTCTCATCTGGCACAAAGTTAAAGGCAAATTTTTACAATGGCCTTGAATACTTTATGTGATCTGACCCCACTACCTTCCTTACCTACCTCCTACTGAAAGACTCCTCTCCCCTTCCTAAAGGCTTGTTTAAGTAACCTGATGTCCCCACAGCACCCCCTCTCCCCTTGCTGAAGGCTTGATTGTCCCCATAGCCGGATGGAAACACATACCAGGATGTCTATTGTCTGTGATCACCCGGTCTGTCAAAAGAAAAGACAAATGAGGAATAGAGTGTACCTGGGAATTTCCAGAGTGCTGAGGCAAGGCCCGCCAGAACAAACGGCTGGGCTGTGTCCTTGCCTTAAACCCAACGCCTGACTAATTAACCAATCAGATCCCTGTAACCATGCATCTGCTTCTGTAAGCTTGCTTCCCACCACCCCAACCCTGCCCTATATAATCTGCTCCCCAACTTAGCCCGGCGCGCTCAGCCCACAAAGGCTGATGCATCCGCAGGCGCCTGTGTAACCAATAAACCTCTTGCAGTTTGCATCCAGTGGAGGCGTGCTGTTTGATTCTTGGGTGCGGCACCAGGGTCTTTCATTTGGAGGTTCCACCGAGATCTCTTGAAGTCCCACCCAAGACTCTAGCCGGTCCCCACCAGGAGGTAAGCTGTCCAGTATCCGTGTCTCTGTCATTCGTGTCTCTGTCTCTCTGTTTGTCTGTTTTTCTGTTCCGTACAACAACGTTGTTGCTCCGTATTTTTGGGCAGGCTGAGAAGGAGTTGACGAACTCAGACTTCTCCCCTGCTGCAACCGAGGGACGCCTCGGGGGTTTCAGTTTACTCTAGGAGACGCCTTGGGGTTTCCTAAGAGGGCCATTATCTTGGGCCACCTGTCGGTCAGAGAGGATCTCGCGTTCCTCCTGACCATAACCCGTAGTCTCGATTTCTGAACCGAACCCGCACAGCAATTTCTATTTTTGTCTCTTGTGTCCAGGCTGTCCTGTCGACGTCCTAAGTGTCTATATGTTCTTTCTTTTTCAGTTATGAAGGTAACATTCTGTTTAGGGAAAAATGTCTGATCCGTTTGAATCTGAGGAATGCCTGACTGTATGAATGTTTATGTGGCTCCACTGCCTTTGGCTATGGAGTCTGAGTGGGCTGCACCCTGAGTCTCGCGGAGCATCATACGGCATAACGGTCATTACTCCATGGAGTAGCCTGGTCTGGGGTTTATATGGATAGACCTTAGCTAAGACGCTCCTAAGTTCCCACGAGGGACGCGAGCAGGACAGCACCTGAAAGGTCCCCCTCCCCTTGTCTGCAACATCATACATATCGGAAGGAAATATAAAAGATAGGTATTAAGAACTAAAACCAGATTCAATGAGTCAGCTAGTAAATTTCCTCCTGACATATTGGATAAACCCAGGTTGCTGGGCCAGCCCTAGCAAAGGGGACTCTGGCTTTATTTCTCTCTGTTTTTCCTAATAGATGTGGGAGCTTCTCCCTCACTCACTTCCTATGTTGATGGCTATAACTGAAGCCAACTGGGGTTGGTCTGACTCGGGACAGAGACTATAGGGAATATTCCCAAGCAGCTGCCGAAACTCTTTGTTTCGGGGAGGTTTGCTGTGTTCTCTGGCCTGACTTGGACTGCCTAACCCCTCCCCCCTGGCTAATGAAAAAGCATGGCATCTGCTCCTCTGTTGTGGCTTAGGAGCTCCAAAACTGGGAATCCTTTCTCTGCCTCCTGGCAGCACTTTCTTTCTTCTGTTTCCCTCTTCTCCTATTTCTATACCAACGTGTGTGCAGCCTGCATGACTGGCCTCTAGATCATGCACCACAGCTCCTTCTCTCTTCACTGTCAAGGAGCAAGAAGAGCACCCCCTGGACCTAACACCCCCTCACTCCAGATCTTCCCAACCATGTCTCAGGTAAACATTCAAAGTGGAGTGGGTCCAGATGGAACGTAAATCAGTGTTGGAACTAAGTTAAGTTTGTTGGTTTAATTAAAATAAGACCCGTCTTTTAAGTTATCAGCAGTAAATGTGAAACTTCGAAGTTTACGGAAGGTCAAATAAGCTCATGTTATTTATTAAAATTTGTTAGCAAAGAAATAACTAAACTGGTGGTTGTCTGTCTCAAAGTTCTAATGGGTAATTGCTGAAGTCGCTTTCAACGTCTTTGATAATCTGAAAGCTTTAAAGTTTTGCTTGGATGACAAATAAAATTGAATTATAAACATCTAGGTCTTAACCAAGCAGGATAAAATGCTAGGTCATTAATTACTGGATATAGGTTTGTGCTTTTGACTTCTTACTGCAAAGAAACTAAGAGTATTTAAATCTGTTGGTAAACTTGTTTGCCACTTAACTGATTCATAAATTTGCCACCTGAAGAATTCTGTTGTAACAGTTCACAATTGGTTAATACTTAGTCTTCACTAGAGATTAAGGTGTTTCTAAAAGTATCAAATTCTGCTTAGTGTAACTAAGACTGATGGAAATAAGGGAAACTCTGTAGGAAAGTAGATGATAAGTAAAAAAAAAAAATTAAGGAATGGGAATACATTTTGTTGAAGGTAAGGGAAGGTAATTTTATCCTAAATGAGATGGTTGCTTAGAAAGAAATGGCTTAGGACAAGACCTGAATGCAAAGGAAAGTTATAAAAGATTTATAAAGGGAAATCTTCAGAAAAGGAATTTTAGCTATGGTCAGAACGGACTAAAATAGACTAAATAAATGGGTTTTAAAAGTACATTACATTAGTACAAGACTAAAATTCTCTGTTCAAAGGACAAAGTTTTCTTAGATTAATTGATCTCCTGTTACGGGAATGTAAGTGATTTCCTCTTTGCCTGCCCAGAAAAACCAGTTTCTATGTTTTCTTTTATCAGGTGTTTAACATCCCTAATTATATTTAGGCATGTGCTTCAAAACTTTCTGAGATCTTAGCAAATGTTGACAAGATTTAAATTGTAAAATCTCTTTAACTCAGGCTTTTCCTTAATATATGAAGTTGCTCATGAAATACTACTGAACCGATGATAAACCGATGATAAACATTTGGGAAAATACTATAACTATTCTAGAGATTCTACGCACTTCCTAAAGTTTTAATGTTTTGAGAGATCATCGCTTGATACTGTAATTATGGAAATGTTATGTATCACAAAAATAACCTGATTTCCTTGCAGCTAAATTGTAAACTCCCGTGTCTCTTTAGCTTTAACCATATCCATTCTGAGTATTTGTCATTTATAATTGTTTTAATTCTCTTATAAAATGAGTTTTATTTTCAAGGAGATTCCTATAAAGGACTTTCAGGACAAATACAGATATTTGATATACTTGAAAATCCTAAAACTGAAATGGGTAAAAATTTCCAAATCTGACTAAAGCTGCATTCACTAGATTTGGTAACACGGGACTAAATGAACTAAAAAATTATAATGTTATATCTCTTAATGTTTTGTCTTACTTTAAACATTGCTGGTTCTCTCTGATGTTTGCTCTTCCAGACTAGGGATACTTCCTCCTAGTTATCTGTAACTTATAGAGATGTAAAAGTGCTCATTTATAAAAGAGCTCAAAGCATTCAAGCTTTCCTCTCTATCTGAACCCTCTGAAACCAAAAGGTCTCAGTAAGTAAGCATTCTTCCATGACAGTCAGTCATTTGCATAAGTCCAATAAGAATCTGTTCTCCTTGTAACAGGAAAGAGTTGGAAACACGTTTTATTTTACCAAGGCTTTGGCTGGAATGTCATATTTAAAAAGATTCGGATATAACCAGACAGTTTAAAGGAACTAAGGTTGACTTTATAAAACCTAGAGCCATAAAGCCCCTTGGGACTGTTGGCCTGATACCTTGCTTACAGAGTTCCCAGCAGCCTCACCAGGTGAGTAAAGAATGTCACTCCTCGGTAGGTGCGGTCTCAGAAGAGGAATTCCCCAATGAGAAA
This sequence comes from Mustela putorius furo, assembly GCF_011764305.1. NCBI lineage: Eukaryota > Metazoa > Chordata > Mammalia > Carnivora > Mustelidae > Mustela > Mustela putorius. The sequence goes on from NW_025421350.1 coordinate 361,790, forward strand.
TTCGCCCAAATCGACAGGTATTGCAGGCATGCCTGATGGCCAGTACAGGGCTTGGCTTCTGGCCCAGAGAGGCTACTAAAAGTTCAACCTAGAGATTCCTTATTAAAAGTTCCAGCAAAGCAGATGCTAAAAGATCTATTGATCACACTTATTGTTCTTGCTGAGCTTATGTAAATAATAGGCCAAGTTTGTCAAAACTAAACTTGTTTCACAAGTGAATTAGTCCTGATTTGGCTATCTCTGTAAATGAGGGTTATTTTAGAGAGAAAAATTCTATTTTCGTAACACACCTTTATGGATGTTAAATTCTAGATTTGATTGTCTTTAAATGTTTGTTTACCTAAGCTAAACAATTTGAGGTAAGCTTCAGGGAACTTGTACAATAGCTTCTTTAGTCAATCTTATTATTTTGTGGGGATATTAGCAGACCCCACGGCACATGATTAAACAACTGGAATAATGAAATTGCCTAAAAGCCAGCATACCGCACCCTTCTCCCACTTGACAATGATCCTCTGTAATTAGGATATTGTTAAGGTTGGATGACTCAAAGTTCTTCTTATTGGTTTCATCCCTTAGTCATATTTATCTAGAGGCCACCTCTATTGAGGTGCAATTGCAAACAGATGCTTTAGCAAAACCTAAAACAGCCCTCATAAAAGAGCCTCAAAGCTCACTATGGGACAGTCCCTAACTGTAATAATGTCACACCAGGTCCAGATTTGTCTTAGTAGCCAAAGGCCACCAATGGATGATGGAGGCCAACTTATTAAATACTGGGCTACACTAACAGAGATGCCAGAAATAAAACTTAAAATTTGTCAAACTTTAAACCTAGTTACCTGTATGGCTGAACCTGACCACTGTACATCTTTCTCTATAGAGCAAAAATGTTCAGAGATTATTAATCTAGCTTATTCTATATGGCCAGGTTTAAGATGCCCCTGTTAAAATTACAAATGACAGTTGGTTTTCTGATGAAAATGGTTTTCATAGAAAGAAGAAGAAAAGCTAGGTGTGCCATAGTGCTCACTAGCACTTTGCAATTGCCAAAGCCTAAGAATTAACATGTATACTGACTCCAAATATGCCTTCCTGGTACCACATGCCCATGGAGCGATTTGGAAGAAAAGGGGATTTTCCTGGAATCATGGGCGCATTACTAAAACCATTACAACTCCAGCTAATCTCCCCTACTTGAGACAAAGATGGACACGATCTGTTTTTAAATGGTATGGTCACTTAGCATCCATTTTTGTTCCATCTGCGGGACTAGGGGATATCATGTGGCATGAAGAAGCCCTTAATAAATATACTACAAAGGCACTCAATGATTCACTGAATAGCATCTCCCAGCTTAATACCAAAGTGTCACAGATATGCAAGGCAGTCCTACAAAATAGGATGGCCTTAGATGTCCTGACAGCAGCCCAAGGTAGCACATGTGCAATTATCAAGACAGAATGTTGTGTGTATATCCCAGACTATCACAAAAATGTCACAGGACTAATAAAGGATATGAATACCCAAATTAAGGCCTACAAGATCCTCCTCTCTCTCTCAGTAAATGGTTAAGTTCCTGCTTTGAAAGAGGACTATGACCGAATCTCCTTTTTGGGCTTCTCATTCTTATCGCCTTATTAACCTTAATATGTTGCTTTGTTCCATGTTTCTCTACTTGGTGTCGAGACTCCATTGCTACAATGACTACACCACGACAGACGATCCTTGTCGCGCACAAGAACACCTCTTCACTGTCAGCGCTGGATTCAGCTGCCTCCACCTTTTGAAACTCCCTTATACATTCCTACCCTGATCAATATTAAACCCCAGTAGGGAGGGACAGCTCTACGCCCCTATTCAGCACGAAGAAGTTATAGAAGATGAGACCTTCCACCTTCAACCACCTTAAAAATTTAAGGGTCTTTAAAAGCTGGCGCCTGGCATCCCCCCTTCACCCCGCTCCCCTCCATATGTGTAGCATTCCTCAGGCACCCCTGACTGCCATAAAATGATAAATAGTTGACTTGCTAAGATCACAATCTGCAAGATAGGAGCCTCCCTTGGTTTGCAAATGTCCTTGAGATTACAACAAAGAAGTTACTTTATCAATAGCCCAATTTTCAATCGGCCCTTGTATCTTAAATAAACTCGTACAGTTTGTAAATGATCGCTTGTCAGTAATCCAGACAATGGTACTGACACAGCAATATCAACTAATTAAACAAACCGGCTCTCAAACTGACTTACTTGATAAACAAAGCGAATGTATATAGGATTCTATCCATGACAAAGAAAAAGGGGGGAATGAAAGACCCCTCTCCCCTTGCTAAAGGCTTGTTTAAATAACCTGAAGTCCCCACAGCACCCCCTCTCCCCTTGCTGAAGGCTTGATTGTCCCCATAGCCAGATGGAAACACATACCAGGATGTCTATTGTCTGTGATCACCCGGTCTGTCAAAAGAAAAGACAAATGAGGAATAGAGTGTACCTGGGAATTTCCAGAGTGCTGAGGCAAGGCCCGCCAGAACAAACGGCTGAGTCCTTGCCTTAAACCCAACGCCTGACTAATTAACCAATCAGATCCCTGTAACCATGCATCTGCTTCTGTAAGCTTGCTTCCTGCTACCCCAACGCTTCCTATATAATCTGCTCCCCAACTTAGCCTGGCGCGCTCAGCCCACAAAGGCTGATGCGTCCGCAGGCGCCTGTGTAACCAATAAACCTCTTGCAGTTTGCATCTAGTGGAGGCGTGCTGTTTGATTCTTGGGTGCGGCTCCAGGCTCTTTCACTACCACTTGCCGTCTTGCTCATTTTTTGCCCAGCATTATTGGTCGCTGTGTCATTCTTTAAACACACCAGATGTGCTCCCACCTTGGGCTTACTGTTTGCTTTGTGTGGGATGCTCTTCTCCAAACAGCACAACTGCTCGTTCCTTAATTTCCTCCAAGTCTTTCCTCAAATGAGGTAGACTTCCCTTACACAGTACCATAGAAAATTCCAACCTGCTCCCCTAAACCCCACACCCCATGTCCACTCACTCAGCTTAGTTTCCTTCCTACACCCCATCAACCCCTGATATGTATGTATATTTATTTGCTTCATTTCTCACTCAACAACTAAAATGAAAACTCCAAGAGGACATCAAATTCATTTTGTTTCTTGTTAACTATTCTGTCTTTAGGGTTTAGAACAGTACCTGACACATAGTAGATGTTCCATAAATATTGGAGAATGATTTGTTACTATTTTTGCCTTTTCTCTATCCATTCTTTACACAGCAGCCAAAAATGACATTTTAAAAATGCAAAAGAAATCCCGTGACCACCCTCCACCCACCAGTGTAAAACCCTTCAATGGCTTTTCATTGTGCTCAAGCCACAGCTGACATTCTACAGCCCAGGCCAGATTAAGATTTCAGAGTTCTTAATCACTGGAAGGACGATGGTGTTGTCACCACCAGAGATATTTAAATATTTTTGAAGATTAGATCCCAAAGTAAGTGTGCTAAAAGCCTAGCAATATCCGATTTCACAAACTCAGATTTCATAAAGTCTCATTAGTCTTCTCACCTTGTGTAAGTTTAATCTTTCCCCCTTTTCTCTTCTGTTTCAGGCACTCACCATACTTTGCCACAATGACCATAACGGCCTTCCAACCTGTCATGTCATCTTCAGGAATATGCCCCTTTCCCTCCCCTCCTCACACCAATTCATCCTCTAAACTTATTCTAAGATGATCACTCTAAAATGTGCATCTCACTGTGTCCTTCCCCTACAGGAACGTACTCAATAGCTCCTAAGGACGTGTGAATTTCCTTGGTGTGGTATTTTTACAAGACCCTTTGCTTGCAAGTGGCAGCAATCCAAAGAAAACTGGAGGAACCAAAAGGGAAAAGCAAGCAAACAAACACAAAACAAAGGAATGTCCAGGATCCTGTAGGTATGGATACCACAGAAGTTCATAAAAATCCAAAAGAAGATGGGGCACCTGGGTGGCTCAGTGGGTTAAGCCTCTGCATTCGGCTCAGGTCATGATCCCAGGGTCCTAGGATCGAGCCCCACATTGGGCTCTCTGCTCTGCAGGGAGCCTGCTTCCTCCTCTCTCTCTGCTTGCCTCTCTGCCTACTTGTGATCTCTGTCAGATAAATTAAAAAAAACTTTTTTTTAAATCAAAAGAAGAGCTGCAGAACTAAAATTTCAGAATCAAGAACAGGGACTGGAAACCGGCAAAACAGTTTTCTATTTGTCCATGTCTCATGTTTACTAGTCTCCATATGGCTGCTTTCTTCTCTGGTCAGACTCTTCAAGTGTCCAGGAAGATGGCCATGGCCAGCTCCTGAATCCCATCCAGCAAGGCCAGTCACTCGCATAAAGAGAGAACTTTGTCTTCCTGTCATTTACATATCAATCCCAGGGAGACTCTGATTGGTCCTATTGGTGTCAGGTGGACTAGACACTATATGGGTTTATATGTGTGCCCATCCTCCTCCAGACTGCAGAAGCACAGGAGAAATTTTTAAAATTAACATATAATGTATTATTTGCCCCAAATTGCAGGTCTGTGATTCATCTGTGTTACACATTTCACAGAACACACCGTATCACATAACCTCCCCAATGTTCATAACACAGCCACCCTCTCCATACCCTCCATCACCGCAACTTCTGTTTGTTTTGTGAGATTAAGTCTATTATGGTTTCTCTCCCCCCATCCCATCTTGTTTCATTTTTTCCCTCCCTACCTCCCATGACCCCCTACCCTGCCTTTCAAATTCCTCCTATCAGACAGATCATATGATAATTGCCTTTCTCTGAGTGACGTACTTCACTTAGCATAATACCCTCTAGTTCCATCCAGGTCATTGCAAATAGCAAGATTTCATTTTTGATGGCTGCATAGTATTCCATTGTGTGTGTGTGTGTGTGTGTGTGTGTGTGTGTGTGTGTGTGTGCCTCTGGGTGTCTGTGTGTCTGTGTGTAAAGAGGACCTGGCCATACCATCATGGCTGGAGATGCCCCAAGCAGGATGAGGCTGATGAGGGTTTCGATGTCTGGTGGGCAAGTTATGTTCACACCCCAGTTTAAGGCTGGTTAAGTGGGATCGGGTGGAGGGTCTACACCCTTCTGCCCAGGGTTTATCCTGAGACCCTGAACAGATGGGTCCATGACCCAGGAGCGGGGCTCACCCTAACAGTAACCATTAACCCTGAACCTGACACTGACTCTGAGCCTGCCCCAAACCCTAACCCAAACCCTGACTCTGACCCTGACCCTGTCTGTGATCCTGACCTGAACCCTAAACCTAAACCTAAGCCTGACACTCACACTGATGTGGACCCTGAACCTAAACATAACGTTGATATTACTGTTACCAACTCAAACCTAACCATGACCCTGACCCTGACCCTAATCCTAAACCTGACGCTGACCTAACCCTGACCCTAACCCTAACCCTGACCGTGACTATGAGCCTAACCCTAACCATAAACCTAAAGGTAACTCTAACCATGACCCTAATACCGACCCTGAACATAAACCTAACGCTGACCCTGACCCAAACACTAACCCCTACAATAAACCAAACCCTAACCCTAACCTTACGCTGTCTAACCCTAACCCTAATTATAAACCTACTTCTAACTCTAACCCTAACCCAATCCCAAACCGTACCGCCAAAACCTAACTGTGACACTGAAACGAACCTTGACCCTAAACCAAAGCCGGACGCTAAACCTAACCCTGTCCATGACCTTCACCTGAACACGACCCTACAACTAACCCTGACCCAACTGTGAGCCTGACCCTAACTCTAACCCTAAACGTAACCCTGACCATGACACTAACACGGGCCCTGACCCGAAAACTAACGGTGAAACTAACCCTAAAACTAACCCCTAACATTATCCCTGAAATTGACCCTAAACCAGTCTAACCCTCCACCTACCTCTAACCCTAACCCTAACCCCACTTTAACAATAATCCTGACCCTCTCCCTGACCCTGATCATAACCCTAACTCTGAACTTTGCCTATGTCAGAGCTTAACCTTAAACCTGACCCTGGCCTTGACTGTAACACTGACACTAACCCTGAATGTAAACCTAACTCAGACCCAATCCGTGATCCTGAACAGAATCTTAACCCTTAAGCTAACCCTGAACCTGAACCTACTCATAAAACAAAACCTGAAAATAAAGCTGACCTTACCATATCCATGAACCTAACCCTGACCCTGACCCTAACCCTGACACTAGACCTGTCCCAATCCTAACCCTGAACCTGATATGAACCTTGCCCCCAAACCAAAACTTGAACCTGACCCTAAATCTGACAATGACCCTGAACCTGACCCTAAACCTAACCGTCACCCTACACTGACCCTGACACTGTCTCTGATGGTAACGGTAACCATGATCCTACTGTGAGCCTGAACCTAAACTTAACCATGAACCTAACCCTTACCCTGACCCATACCCTAAGCCTTACGCTAACCCTGACCCCAAGCTCGTCTAACCCTAAACCTGATCCTAAGTCTTTCTTAACCCTAACCCTAACACTAATCTAGTCTAAACCCAGCTCTGTTGCCTCCAGCGGGGACAACAGCTGCACCCAGGCCTGCCAGGGGCTGGGGGGAGGCTGTATGGGGGCCATTGGATTGGCACTGCAATGAGTGGAGGGTGAGCATTGAGCAGTTTGGGGAACGGCGGCTCAGGGAGCTCAGGTACAGCAGGAAGTTCGGTAAGGAGCCCCCAGGCAGTGGTGACCTCACTTCCCTGACGACAGAGCCCAACGGAATTGGAACCCACGTATCCAGGCTACCCATTACAGAGAAAACCCCCCTACCCAGCTCATTTCTAGGCACATCCTAAAGGAAGCGACATGTTCTTCTGCTGTACTGAAGCCGAGAGGATGTAGGGAGAAGAGAGCTCGGCCGCCAGACACGTCCCCTCCCTGGCCGGTCATATCAGGTTTCCCCAACGCCTCAGGCCCTTTGGCTACTAAAATCAAAAGGTGACACCAGGGGACTCAGAGTCAGAGAGTCCCACACCTTCTGATCAACCGGTGTAGCCCTAGGTCTCCTCCCCATCTCTGTATGTGTGTGTGTGTGTGTGTGTGTGTGTGTGTGTGTGTGTGTGTGCCTCTGGGTGTCTGTGTGTCTGTGTGTAAAGAGGACCTGACCATGCCATCGAGGGTGGAGATGCCCCAAGCAGGATGAGGCTGATGAGGGTTTAGATGTCTGGTGGGCAAGTTATGTTCACACCCCAGTTTAAGGCTGGTTAAGTGGGATCGGGTGGAGGGTCTACACCCTTCTGCCCAGGGTTTATCCTGAGACCCTGAACGGATGGGTCCATGACCCAGGAGCGGGGCTCACCCTAACAGTAACCTCTAACCCTGACCCTGACACTGACTGTGAGCCTGCCCCAAACCCTAACCCAAACCCTGACCCTGACACTGACCCTGTCTGTGATCCTGACCTGAACCCTAAACCTAAAACTAAGCCTGGCACTGACCCTGATGTGTACCCTGAATCTAAACCTAACGTTGATATTACTGTAACCAAGACTCATACCTAACCATGACCCTGACCCTGACCCTAATCCTAACCCTGATGCTGACCTAACCCTGACCCTAACCCTAACACGGACCGAGACTGTGAGCTTGACCCTAACCCTAAACCTAAAGGTAACTCTAACCATGACCCTAATAAGGACCCTGAACCTAAACCTAACGCTGACCCTGACCCTAAAAAAACTAACCCCTATGCCAAACAAAACCCTAACCCTGACCTTACGCTGACTAACCCTAAAGCTAAGCATAACCCTACTTCTAACTCTAACCCTACCCTAACCCCAATCCCAAACACTACCGCCAAAACTTAACTGTGACACTGAACCGAACATTGACCCTAAACCAAAGCCTGACGCTAAACCTGTCCCTGTCCATGACCTTCACCTGACCCTGACCCTGACCCTAATCCTAACCATGACCCTAACACTGAATACTACATAACCTTGTCCCTGACCCGAAATGCGGACTTTAAACCAATACCTGAACCTGACCCTAAAACGGACAGTGGCGCTAAACATCACCCTGACCCTGACCTAGACCATGACCATAAACCTAACCCTGACCCTAACAGTGACGCCCGACACTGACCCGAACACTAAACCTGACCCGGACTGTGAGCCTTACCCTAACTCTAACCCTAAATGTAACCCTGAACCTGACACTAACACGGGCCCTCCCCCCGAATCCTATCGCTGACCTAACCCTCAGAGTAACCCCTAACCCTACCACGGACCCTGATCCTAACAAGTTCTAACCCTAACCGTCAACCAAACGCTAACACCAACACTAACCCTAAACTTTAACAATAACCCTGAACCTATACCTGATTATGCTCATAACCCTAACCATGATGTTTGCCTAGACCAGACCCTGACCCTAAACCTGAACCTGGCCCTGACCCTAAACCTAACCATGACCCGAACACTGACCACTACATAACCCTGTCGCTGACCCGAATGAGGACTTTAAACCAAACCTGATCCTGATCGTAAAGCTGACACTGGCGCTACACTTCACCCTGACCCTGACCCAGGCAAAGACCATAAACCTAACCCTGACCCTAACAGTGACCCTGACCACGACCCTAACACTAACAGTGACCCTGACTGTGAGCCTGACCCTAACTCTAACCCTAAACGTAACCCTGACCATGACACTAACACGGGCCCTGACCCGAAACCTAACGCTGAACCTAACCCTAAAACTGACCCCTAACATTAACCCTGATACTGACCCTAACCCGGTCTAACCCTCCACCTACCTCTAACCCTAACCCTAACCCCACATTAACAATAATCCTGACGCTGATCATAAACCTAACTCTGAAGTTTGCCAATGTCTGACCTTAACCTTAAACCTGACCCTGGCCTTGACCTTAACACTGACCCTAACCCTGAATGTAAACCTAACTGTGACCCAATCCGTGATCCTAAACAGAATCTTAAGCCTAAAGCTCAGCCTGATCCTGAACCTACTCATAAAACAGAACCTAAACATAAAGCTGACCTTACCATAACCATGAACCTAACCCAGACCCTGACCCTAACCCTGACACTAAACCTGTCCCAAACCAAATCCTGACCCTGACATGAACCTGCCCCCCAAACCTAAACGTGACCATGACCCTAAATCTGACCATGACCCTGAACCTGACCCTAAACCAAATCGTCACTAACACTGACACTGACCCTGACTCTGACCGTAACCCTAACCGTGACCCTACTGTGAGCCTGACCCTAAAACCTAACCATGAACCTAACCCTTACCCTGACCCATACCCTAAGCCTTACGCTAACCCTGACCCCAAGCTCGTCTAAACCTAACCCTGATCCTAAGTCTTTCTTAACTCTAACCCTAACACTAAACTAGTCTAAACCCAGCTCTGTTGCCTCCAGCGGGGACAACAGCTGCACCCAGGCCTGCCAGGGGCTGGGGGGAGGCTGTATGGGGGCCATTGGATTGGCACTGCATTGAGTGGAGGGTGAGCATTGAGAAGTTTGGGGAACGGCGGCTCAGGGAGCTCAGGTACAGCAGGAAGTTCGGTAAGGAGCCCCCAGGCAGTGGTGACCTCACTTCCCTGACGACAGAGCCCAACGGAATTGGAACCCACGTAACCAGGCAACCCATTACAGAGAAAAAAAACCCCCCTGCCCAGCTCATTTCTAGGCACATCCTAAAGGAAGCGACATGTTTCTTCTGCTGTACTGAAGCCGAGAGGATGTAGGGAGAAGAGAGCTCGGCCGCCAGACACGTCCCCTCCCTGGCCGGTCATATCAGGTTTCCCCAACGCCTCAGGCCCTTTGGCTACTAAAATCAAAAAGGTGACACCAGGGGACTCAGAGTCAGAGAGTCCCACACCTTCTGATCAACCGGTGTAGCCCTAGGTCTCCTCCCCATCTCTGTATGTGTGTGTGTGTGTGTGTGTGTGTGTGTGTGTGTGTGTGCCTCTGGGTGTCTGTGTGTCTGAGTGTAAAGAGGACCTGACCATGCCATCGAGGGTGGAGATGCCCCAAGCAGGATGAGGCTGATGAGGGTTTAGATGTCTGGTGGGCAAGTTATGTTCACACCCCAGTTTAAGGCTGGTTAAGTGGGATCGGGTGGAGGGTCTACACCCTTCTGCCCAGGGTTTATCCTGAGACCCTGAACGGATGGGTCCATGACCCAGGAGCGGGGCTCACCCTAACAGTAACCTCTAACCCTGACCCTGACACTGACTGTGAGCCTGCCCCAAACCCTAACCCAAACCCTGACCCTGACACTGACCCTGTCTGTGATCCTGACCTGAACCCTAAACCTAAAACTAAGCCTGGCACTGACCCTGATGTGTACCCTGAATCTAAACCTAACGTTGATATTACTGTAACCAAGACTCATACCTAACCATGACCCTGACCCTGACCCTAATCCTAACCCTGATGCTGACCTAACCCTGACCCTAACGCTAACACGGACCGAGACTGTGAGCTTGACCCTAACCCTAAACCTAAAGGTAACTCTAACCATGACCCTAATAAGGACCCTGAACCTAAACCTAACGCTGACCCTGACCCTAAAACTAACCCCTATGCCAAACAAAACCCTAACCCTGACCTTACGCTGACTAACCCTAAAGCTAAGCATAACCCTACTTCTAACTCTAACCCTAACCCCAATCCCAAACACTACCGCCAAAACTTAACTGTGACACTGAACCGAACATTGACCCTAAACCAAAGCCTGACGCTAAACCTGTCCCTGTCCATGACCTTCACCTGACCCTGACCCTGACCCTAATCCTAACCATGACCCTAACACTGAATACTACATAACCTTGTCCCTGACCCGAATGCGGACTTTAAACCAATACCTGAACCTGACCCTAAAACGGACAGTGGCGCTAAACATCACCCTGACCCTGACCTAGACCATGACCATAAACCTAACCCTGACCCTAACAGTGACGCCGACACTGACCCGAACACTAAACCTGACCCGGACTGTGAGCCTTACCCTAACTCTAACCCTAAATGTAACCCTGAACCTGACACTAACACGGGCCCTCCCCCGAATCCTATCGCTGACCTAACCCTCAGAGTAACCCCTAACCCTACCACGGACCCTGATCCTAACAAGTTCTAACCCTAACCGTCAACCAAACGCTAACACCAACACTAACCCTAAACTTTAACAATAACCCTGAACCTATACCTGATTATGCTCATAACCCTAACCATGATGTTTGCCTAGACCAGACCCTGACCCTAAACCTGAACCTGGCCCTGACCCTAAACCTAACCATGACCCGAACACTGACCACTACATAACCCTGTCGCTGACCCGAATGAGGACTTTAAACCAAACCTGATCCTGATCGTAAAGCTGACACTGGCGCTACACTTCACCCTGACCCTGACCCAGGCAAAGACCATAAACCTAACCCTGACCCTAACAGTGACCCTGACCACGACCCTAACACTAACAGTGACCCTGACTGTGAGCCTGACCCTAACTCTAACCCTAAACGAAACCCTGACCATGACACTAACACGGGCCCTGACCCGAAAAACCTAACGCTGAACCTAACCCTAAAACTGACCCCTAACATTAACCCTGATACTGACCCTAACCCGGTCTAACCCTCCACCTACCTCTAACCCTAACCCTAACCCCACATTAACAATAATCCTGACGCTGATCATAAACCTAACTCTGAAGTTTGCCAATGTCTGACCTTAACCTTAAACCTGACCCTGGCCTTGACCTTAACACTGACCCTAACCCTGAATGTAAACCTAACTGTGACCCAATCCGTGATCCTAAACAGAATCTTAAGCCTAAAGCTCAGCCTGATCCTGAACCTACTCATAAAACAGAACCTAAACATAAAGCTGACCTTACCATAACCATGAACCTAACCCAGACCCTGACCCTAACCCTGACACTAAACCTGTCCCAAACCAAATCCTGACCCTGACATGAACCTTGCCCCCAAACCTAAACGTGACCATGACCCTAAATCTGACCATGACCCTGAACCTGACCCTAAACCAAATCGTCACTAACACTGACACTGACCCTGACTCTGACCGTAACCCTAACCGTGACCCTACTGTGAGCCTGACCCCTAAAACCTAACCATGAACCTAACCCTTACCCTGACCCATACCCTAAGCCTTACGCTAACCCTGACCCCAAGCTCGTCTAAACCTAACCCTGATCCTAAGTCTTTCTTAACTCTAACCCTAACACTAAACTAGTCTAAACCCAGCTCTGTTGCCTCCAGCGGGGACAACAGCTGCACCCAGGCCTGCCAGGGGCTGGGGGGAGGCTGTATGGGGGCCATTGGATTGGCACTGCATTGAGTGGAGGGTGAGCATTGAGAAGTTTGGGGAACGGCGGCTCAGGGAGCTCAGGTACAGCAGGAAGTTCGGTAAGGAGCCCCCAGGCAGTGGTGACCTCACTTCCCTGACGACAGAGCCCAACGGAATTGGAACCCACGTAACCAGGCAACCCATTACAGAGAAAACCCCCCTGCCCAGCTCATTTCTAGGCACATCCTAAAGGAAGCGACATGTTCTTCTGCTGTACTGAAGCCGAGAGGATGTAGGGAGAAGAGAGCTCGGCCGCCAGACACGTCCCCTCCCTGGCCGGTCATATCAGGTTTCCCCAACGCCTCAGGCCCTTTGGCTACTAAAATCAAAAGGTGACACCAGGGGACTCAGAGTCAGAGAGTCCCACACCTTCTGATCAACCGGTGTAGCCCTAGGTCTCCTCCCCATCTCTGTATGTGTGTGTGTGTGTGTGTGTGTGTGTGTGTGTGTGTGTGTGTGTGCCTCTGGGTGTCTGTGTGTCTGTGTGTAAAGAGGACCTGACCATGCCATCGAGGGTGGAGATGCCCCAAGCAGGATGAGGCTGATGAGGGTTTAGATGTCTGGTGGGCAAGTTATGTTCACACCCCAGTTTAAGGCTGGTTAAGTGGGATCGGGTGGAGGGTCTACACCCTTCTGCCCAGGGTTTATCCTGAGACCCTGAACGGATGGGTCCATGACCCAGGAGCGGGGCTCACCCTAACAGTAACCTCTAACCCTGACCCTGACACTGACTGTGAGCCTGCCCCAAACCCTAACCCAAACCCTGACCCTGACACTGACCCTGTCTGTGATCCTGACCTGAACCCTAAACCTAAAACTAAGCCTGGCACTGACCCTGATGTGTACCCTGAATCTAAACCTAACGTTGATATTACTGTAACCAAGACTCATACCTAACCATGACCCTGACCCTGACCCTAATCCTAACCCTGATGCTGACCTAACCCTGACCCTAACGCTAACACGGACCGAGACTGTGAGCTTGACCCTAACCCTAAACCTAAAGGTAACTCTAACCATGACCCTAATAAGGACCCTGAACCTAAACCTAACGCTGACCCTGACCCTAAAACTAACCCCTATGCCAAACAAAACCCTAACCCTGACCTTACGCTGACTAACCCTAAAGCTAAGCATAACCCTACTTCTAACTCTAACCCTAACCCCAATCCCAAACACTACCGCCAAAACTTAACTGTGACACTGAACCGAACATTGACCCTAAACCAAAGCCTGACGCTAAACCTGTCCCTGTCCATGACCTTCACCTGACCCTGACCCTGACCCTAATCCTAACCATGACCCTAACACTGAATACTACATAACCTTGTCCCTGACCCGAATGCGGACTTTAAACCAATACCTGAACCTGACCCTAAAACGGACAGTGGCGCTAAACATCACCCTGACCCTGACCTAGACCATGACCATAAACCTAACCCTGACCCTAACAGTGACGCCGACACTGACCCGAACACTAAACCTGACCCGGACTGTGAGCCCTTACCCTAACTCTAACCCTAAATGTAACCCTGAACCTGACACTAACACGGGCCCTCCCCCGAATCCTATCGCTGACCTAACCCTCAGAGTAACCCCTAACCCTACCACGGACCCTGATCCTAACAAGTTCTAACCCTAACCGTCAACCAAACGCTAACACCAACACTAACCCTAAACTTTAACAATAACCCTGAACCTATACCTGATTATGCTCATAACCCTAACCATGATGTTTGCCTAGACCAGACCCTGACCCTAAACCTGAACCTGGCCCTGACCCTAAACCTAACCATGACCCGAACACTGACCACTACATAACCCTGTCGCTGACCCGAATGAGGACTTTAAACCAAACCTGATCCTGATCGTAAAGCTGACACTGGCGCTACACTTCACCCTGACCCTGACCCAGGCAAAGACCATAAACCTAACCCTGACCCTAACAGTGACCCTGACCACGACCCTAACACTAACAGTGACCCTGACTGTGAGCCTGACCCTAACTCTAACCCTAAACGAAACCCTGACCATGACACTAACACGGGCCCTGACCCGAAACCTAACGCTGAACCTAACCCTAAAACTGACCCCTAACATTAACCCTGATACTGACCCTAACCCGGTCTAACCCTCCACCTACCTCTAACCCTAACCCTAACCCCACATTAACAATAATCCTGACGCTGATCATAAACCTAACTCTGAAGTTTGCCAATGTCTGACCTTAACCTTAAACCTGACCCTGGCCTTGACCTTAACACTGACCCTAACCCTGAATGTAAACCTAACTGTGACCCAATCCGTGATCCTAAACAGAATCTTAAGCCTAAAGCTCAGCCTGATCCTGAACCTACTCATAAAAAACAGAACCTAAACATAAAGCTGACCTTACCATAACCATGAACCTAACCCAGACCCTGACCCTAACCCTGACACTAAACCTGTCCCAAACCAAATCCTGACCCTGACATGAACCTTGCCCCCAAACCTAAACGTGACCATGACCCTAAATCTGACCATGACCCTGAACCTGACCCTAAACCAAATCGTCACTAACACTGACACTGACCCTGACTCTGACCGTAACCCTAACCGTGACCCTACTGTGAGCCTGACCCTAAAACCTAACCATGAACCTAACCCTTACCCTGACCCATACCCTAAGCCTTACGCTAACCCTGACCCCAAGCTCGTCTAAACCTAACCCTGATCCTAAGTCTTTCTTAACTCTAACCCTAACACTAAACTAGTCTAAACCCAGCTCTGTTGCCTCCAGCGGGGACAACAGCTGCACCCAGGCCTGCCAGGGGCTGGGGGGAGGCTGTATGGGGGCCATTGGATTGGCACTGCATTGAGTGGAGGGTGAGCATTGAGAAGTTTGGGGAACGGCGGCTCAGGGAGCTCAGGTACAGCAGGAAGTTCGGTAAGGAGCCCCCAGGCAGTGGTGACCTCACTTCCCTGACGACAGAGCCCAACGGAATTGGAACCCACGTAACCAGGCAACCCATTACAGAGAAAACCCCCCTGCCCAGCTCATTTCTAGGCACATCCTAAAGGAAGCGACATGTTCTTCTGCTGTACTGAAGCCGAGAGGATGTAGGGAGAAGAGAGCTCGGCCGCCAGACACGTCCCCCCCTCCCTGGCCGGTCATATCAGGTTTCCCCAACGCCTCAGGCCCTTTGGCTACTAAAATCAAAAGGTGACACCAGGGGACTCAGAGTCAGAGAGTCCCACACCTTCTGATCAACCGGTGTAGCCCTAGGTCTCCTCCCCATCTCTGTATGTGTGTGTGTGTGTGTGTGTGTGTGTGTGTGTGTGTGTGTGCCTCTGGGTGTCTGTGTGTCTGAGTGTAAAGAGGACCTGACCATGCCATCGAGGGTGGAGATGCCCCAAGCAGGATGAGGCTGATGAGGGTTTAGATGTCTGGTGGGCAAGTTATGTTCACACCCCAGTTTAAGGCTGGTTAAGTGGGATCGGGTGGAGGGTCTACACCCTTCTGCCCAGGGTTTATCCTGAGACCCTGAACGGATGGGTCCATGACCCAGGAGCGGGGCTCACCCTAACAGTAACCTCTAACCCTGACCCTGACACTGACTGTGAGCCTGCCCCAAACCCTAACCCAAACCCTGACCCTGACACTGACCCTGTCTGTGATCCTGACCTGAACCCTAAACCTAAAACTAAGCCTGGCACTGACCCTGATGTGTACCCTGAATCTAAACCTAACGTTGATATTACTGTAACCAAGACTCATACCTAACCATGACCCTGACCCTGACCCTAATCCTAACCCTGATGCTGACCTAACCCTGACCCTAACCCTAACACGGACCGAGACTGTGAGCTTGACCCTAACCCTAAACCTAAAGGTAACTCTAACCATGACCCTAATAAGGACCCTGAACCTAAACCTAACGCTGACCCTGACCCTAAAACTAACCCCTATGCCAAACAAAACCCTAACCCTGACCTTACGCTGACTAACCCTAAAGCTAACCATAACCCTACTTCTAACTCTAACCCTAACCCCAATCCCAAACACTACCGCCAAAACTTAACTGTGACACTGAACCGAACATTGACCCTAAACCAAAGCCTGACGCTAAACCTGTCCCTGTCCATGACCTTCACCTGACCCTGACCCTGACCCTAATCCTAACCATGACCCTAACACTGAATACTACATAACCTTGTCCCTGACCCGAATGCGGACTTTAAACCAATACCTGAACCTGACCCTAAAACGGACAGTGGCGCTAAACATCACCCTGACCCTGACCTAGACCATGACCATAAACCTAACCCTGACCCTAACAGTGACGCCGACACTGACCCGAACACTAAACCTGACCCGGACTGTGAGCCTTACCCTAACTCTAACCCTAAATGTAACCCTGAACCTGACACTAACACGGGCCCTCCCCCGAATCCTATCGCTGACCTAACCCTCAGAGTAACCCCTAACCCTACCACGGACCCTGATCCTAACAAGTTCTAACCCTAACCGTCAACCAAACGCTAACACCAACACTAACCCTAAACTTTAACAATAACCCTGAACCTATACCTGATTATGCTCATAACCCTAACCATGATGTTTTGCCTAGACCAGACCCTGACCCTGACCCTAAACCTGAACCTGGCCCTGACCCTAAACCTAACCATGACCCGAACACTGACCACTACATAACCCTGTCGCTGACCCGAATGAGGACTTTAAACCAAACCTGATCCTGATCGTAAAGCTGACACTGGCGCTACACTTCACCCTGACCCTGACCCAGGCAAAGACCATAAACCTAACCCTGACCCTAACAGTGACCCTGACCACGACCCTAACACTAACAGTGACCCTGACTGTGAGCCTGACCCTAACTCTAACCCTAAACGTAACCCTGACCATGACACTAACACGGGCCCTGACCCGAAACCTAACGCTGAACCTAACCCTAAAACTGACCCCTAACATTAACCCTGATACTGACCCTAACCCGGTCTAACCCTCCACCTACCTCTAACCCTAACCCTAACCCCACATTAACAATAATCCTGACGCTGATCATAAACCTAACTCTGAAGTTTGCCAATGTCTGACCTTAACCTTAAACCTGACCCTGGCCTTGACCTTAACACTGACCCTAACCCTGAATGTAAACCTAACTGTGACCCAATCCGTGATCCTAAACAGAATCTTAAGCCTAAAGCTCAGCCTGATCCTGAACCTACTCATAAAACAGAACCTAAACATAAAGCTGACCTTACCATAACCATGAACCTAACCCAGACCCTGACCCTAACCCTGACACTAAACCTGTCCCAAACCAAATCCTGACCCTGACATGAACCTTGCCCCCAAACCTAAACGTGACCATGACCCTAAATCTGACCATGACCCTGAACCTGACCCTAAACCAAATCGTCACTAACACTGACACTGACCCTGACTCTGACCGTAACCCTAACCGTGACCCTACTGTGAGCCTGACCCTAAACCTAACCATGAACCTAACCCTTACCCTGACCCATACCCTAAGCCTTACGCTAACCCTGACCCCAAGCTCGTCTAAACCCTAACCCTGATCCTAAGTCTTTCTTAACTCTAACCCTAACACTAAACTAGTCTAAACCCAGCTCTGTTGCCTCCAGCGGGGACAACAGCTGCACCCAGGCCTGCCAGGGGCTGGGGGGAGGCTGTATGGGGGCCATTGGATTGGCACTGCATTGAGTGGAGGGTGAGCATTGAGAAGTTTGGGGAACGGCGGCTCAGGGAGCTCAGGTACAGCAGGAAGTTCGGTAAGGAGCCCCCAGGCAGTGGTGACCTCACTTCCCTGACGACAGAGCCCAACGGAATTGGAACCCACGTAACCAGGCAACCCATTACAGAGAAAACCCCCCTGCCCAGCTCATTTCTAGGCACATCCTAAAGGAAGCGACATGTTCTTCTGCTGTACTGAAGCCGAGAGGATGTAGGGAGAAGAGAGCTCGGCCGCCAGACACGTCCCCTCCCTGGCCGGTCATATCAGGTTTCCCCAACGCCTCAGGCCCTTTGGCTACTAAAATCAAAAGGTGACACCAGGGGACTCAGAGTCAGAGAGTCCCACACCTTCTGATCAACCGGTGTAGCCCTAGGTCTCCTCCCCATCTCTGTATGTGTGTGTGTGTGTGTGTGTGTGTGTGTGTGTGTGTGTGTGTGTGTGCCTCTGGGTGTCTGTGTGTCTGTGTGTAAAGAGGACCTGACCATGCCATCGAGGGTGGAGATGCCCCAAGCAGGATGAGGCTGATGAGGGTTTAGATGTCTGGTGGGCAAGTTATGTTCACACCCCAGTTTAAGGCTGGTTAAGTGGGATCGGGTGGAGGGTCTACACCCTTCTGCCCAGGGTTTATCCTGAGACCCTGAACGGATGGGTCCATGACCCAGGAGCGGGGCTCACCCTAACAGTAACCTCTAACCCTGACCCTGACACTGACTGTGAGCCTGCCCCAAACCCTAACCCAAACCCTGACCCTGACACTGACCCTGTCTGTGATCCTGACCTGAACCCTAAACCTAAAACTAAGCCTGGCACTGACCCTGATGTGTACCCTGAATCTAAACCTAACGTTGATATTACTGTAACCAAGACTCATACCTAACCATGACCCTGACCCTGACCCTAATCCTAACCCTGATGCTGACCTAACCCTGACCCTAACCCTAACACGGACCGAGACTGTGAGCTTGACCCTAACCCTAAACCTAAAGGTAACTCTAACCATGACCCTAATAAGGACCCTGAACCTAAACCTAACGCTGACCCTGACCCTAAAACTAACCCCTATGCCAAACAAAACCCTAACCCTGACCTTACGCTGACTAACCCTAAAGCTAAGCATAACCCTACTTCTAACTCTAACCCTAACCCCAATCCCAAAAACACTACCGCCAAAACTTAACTGTGACACTGAACCGAACATTGACCCTAAACCAAAGCCTGACGCTAAACCTGTCCCTGTCCATGACCTTCACCTGACCCTGACCCTGACCCTAATCCTAACCATGACCCTAACACTGAATACTACATAACCTTGTCCCTGACCCGAATGCGGACTTTAAACCAATACCTGAACCTGACCCTAAAAACGGACAGTGGCGCTAAACATCACCCTGACCCTGACCTAGACCATGACCATAAACCTAACCCTGACCCTAACAGTGACGCCGACACTGACCCGAACACTAAACCTGACCCGGACTGTGAGCCTTACCCTAACTCTAACCCTAAATGTAACCCTGAACCTGACACTAACACGGGCCCTCCCCCGAATCCTATCGCTGACCTAACCCTCAGAGTAACCCCTAACCCTACCACGGACCCTGATCCTAACAAGTTCTAACCCTAACCGTCAACCAAACGCTAACACCAACACTAACCCTAAACTTTAACAATAACCCTGAACCTATACCTGATTATGCTCATAACCCTAACCATGATGTTTGCCTAGACCAGACCCTGACCCTAAACCTGAACCTGGCCCTGACCCTAAACCTAACCATGACCCGAACACTGACCACTACATAACCCTGTCGCTGACCCGAATGAGGACTTTAAACCAAACCTGATCCTGATCGTAAAGCTGACACTGGCGCTACACTTCACCCTGACCCTGACCCAGGCAAAGACCATAAACCTAACCCTGACCCTAACAGTGACCCTGACCACGACCCTAACACTAACAGTGACCCTGACTGTGAGCCTGACCCTAACTCTAACCCTAAACGTAACCCTGACCATGACACTAACACGGGCCCTGACCCGAAACCTAACGCTGAACCTAACCCTAAAACTGACCCCTAACATTAACCCTGATACTGACCCTAACCCGGTCTAACCCTCCACCTACCTCTAACCCTAACCCTAACCCCACATTAACAATAATCCTGACGCTGATCATAAACCTAACTCTGAAGTTTGCCAATGTCTGACCTTAACCTTAAACCTGACCCTGGCCTTGACCTTAACACTGACCCTAACCCTGAATGTAAACCTAACTGTGACCCAATCCGTGATCCTAAACAGAATCTTAAGCCTAAAGCTCAGCCTGATCCTGAACCTACTCATAAAACAGAACCTAAACATAAAGCTGACCTTACCATAACCATGAACCTAACCCAGACCCTGACCCTAACCCTGACACTAAACCTGTCCCAAACCAAATCCTGACCCTGACATGAACCTTGCCCCCAAACCTAAACGTGACCATGACCCTAAATCTGACCATGACCCTGAACCTGACCCTAAACCAAATCGTCACTAACACTGACACTGACCCTGACTCTGACCGTAACCCTAACCGTGACCCTACTGTGAGCCTGACCCTAAAACCTAACCATGAACCTAACCCTTACCCTGACCCATACCCTAAGCCTTACGCTAACCCTGACCCCAAGCTCGTCTAAACCTAACCCTGATCCTAAGTCTTTCTTAACTCTAACCCTAACACTAAACTAGTCTAAACCCAGCTCTGTTGCCTCCAGCGGGGACAACAGCTGCACCCAGGCCTGCCAGGGGCTGGGGGGAGGCTGTATGGGGGCCATTGGATTGGCACTGCATTGAGTGGAGGGTGAGCATTGAGAAGTTTGGGGAACGGCGGCTCAGGGAGCTCAGGTACAGCAGGAAGTTCGGTAAGGAGCCCCCAGGCAGTGGTGACCTCACTTCCCTGACGACAGAGCCCAACGGAATTGGAACCCACGTAACCAGGCAACCCATTACAGAGAAAACCCCCCTGCCCAGCTCATTTCTAGGCACATCCTAAAGGAAGCGACATGTTCTTCTGCTGTACTGAAGCCGAGAGGATGTAGGGAGAAGAGAGCTCGGCCGCCAGACACGTCCCCTCCCTGGCCGGTCATATCAGGTTTCCCCAACGCCTCAGGCCCTTTGGCTACTAAAATCAAAAGGTGACACCAGGGGACTCAGAGTCAGAGAGTCCCACACCTTCTGATCAACCGGTGTAGCCCTAGGTCTCCTCCCCATCTCTGTGTGTGTGTGTGTGTGTGTGTGTGTGTGTGTGTGTGTGTGTGTGTGTGTGTGCCTCTGGGTGTCTGTGTGTCTGTGTGTAAAGAGGACCTGACCATGCCATCGAGGGTGGAGATGCCCCAAGCAGGATGAGGCTGATGAGGGTTTAGATGTCTGGTGGGCAAGTTATGTTCACACTCCAGTTTAATGATTAGAAAATTTATAATAGAGTCCATGAACATTATTAGTTTTACCATTTTAAACCAGCAATCAAACTTTGATTTTTACAACAAAAGCAGAAATATAAACACACACATTTGGATCAGTTTTCTGTTAATCTGTCTGTGGACTTCAAAATCCTATTCCTCAAGATAATGCACACCAAAGTTCTGGATTAAACAAGAACTTAGATGGCACCTGAACACTTGGTTTAATATTCTCAAAAGGACTATGCAACCTATTTCTTACATTATGACATTTGTTTTACAAAGATTCACACTTTTATAGTGTTAGTATTTTTAATAATCAATAAAGTCAATTAATCATGATTAAAAATCAAACATAAAAATTTCTACTTTTTTTTGCTTTTCCCCCTCCATTTAGAACTTATTTATAGCCTGATAATTCAAAGGTCCCTATGTTTATGAAAATCTGCACAGAAATAGCTCTAAGATCCCATTCAGAACTAGATATTAATCTAAGTCTTTTGGCTCCATTTATCCTGAGAGCAAAGAGTAGGACAAAGGATTTGAGTACTGTTAGTTTATCTGGGAGATTATCCAAGGTAGAAAAGAATGGGAAAGTGAGACAGTGAAGAAGCAACTTTGTCAAAGAGGTACATTGTTGATATAATTGTTGTGGATAGAAAATGAAGGCTTGCTTTTACTGAAAGGTCCTGAGAAACTTCTTTAAGTTGTCCTCATGAAGACCAGAAAACTGACAATTTTATCTATGGCTCTTATTTCCACTTCACTGAGAGCTGTCCTCAGAGGACATTAACTCTCCTACACTTTTGGGTTGTGTTGGAGACATTCTAAAATGAGAGAGAGAACATGAGATGCTATCAGTGTTAAGTAACTGCAATTTCCCATGGAACTATCCACCACAGTTTTTGGCTATAATCAGGTGTTGGGCCTTGATATCAGAGGGATTTGAGGCAGTATCATTTTAGGTTAATCATTATATCTGAAATTTCTAAAAACTTCAACTAATGAAACTTTGATTATAAATCTATAAATATAACAATAAATCTACAGTATTCAAATTATTTTCATAGAAATACACAGACAAAGCATCAATTGATTAATATTTAAATGTTACAAAATACTGAACTGAAAGAATTTGGTCATATAACAACGTGTAAGAAGTAGAACTTAGGTTTAGGTTAGAACTCAGGATGCATTTGAGATTCAGTTAAGAAATTGAATGGAGGGACGCCTGGGTGGCTCAGTGGGTTAAGCCACTGTCTTCGGCTCAGGTCATGATCCCAGGGTCCTGGGACCGAGCCCCAAATTGGGCTCTATGCTCAGCAGGGAGCCTGCTTCCTCCTCTCTCTCTGCCTGCCTCTCTGCCTGCTTGTCATCTCTCTCTGTCAAAATAAATAAATAAAATCTTAAAAAAAGAAATTGAATGGATGTCTGACTATCTTATAGGTTTGCTAAAAATCAGTGACTTTGTGTTCACGTGTGGCTATGCAGGAATTTTTAACTTTCTCTAAGAAGTTATTAGATTTGATTATATAATGGCAGTAAAGGATGGGGAAAGGCAAAGTACAAACCCCATAAAGACAAAGACACTGAGTATGAGAAAAGAGTAATAGATAAGAAGAATCAATGCATTTGTGGAAAATGGGAATTGAAATACCCAATGATTGTTGATTTTTTTAGATGGAGAAAACAAAATTTGCTTGCAAGAAGAAATAACAGAAGACATGTTGTGATGTGAGACAGAATCCTGGAAAAGGCAGTAATGTGGAATAAAGGAGTAGGAAGAGCATATCAGGTAATTTGGATAGGAAGGTGTTAGAGGAGATAATTGCTTGATAAATTTTATATGGAGAACACCGTGTCCTTTCTTTTCCCTTTCAGAGCACCAGAAGTGTACTCTTTCAGACTGAAAACCTGAAAAGCTCAGGACTCAGTTGCTTAAGCACAGCTGAGAGGACATATTTCAATTAAGATTTACATTTTGCTGTACGTAGTAGACGGTCAAAAGTGTTTTAACCATATTTTTTCATTTAACAAGAAGACTACAGAGAGAGTGTTTTCTGGTGTTAGTTCAGAGTGTCCATCCCTCTGAACAGATTTTTCTCTCAAAGTCCGGGGCAAGGAATCAATTGTTACATATGTATTCACTAAAAAAGCAGCTGGAAGATGCTGAGCACTGTGGCCCATGAGATCAAGGCACCAGCACACACTTGTGAGTGGTGAGCTCCCAAGGCTGGAGGAAAATTCTGGAATAAAGTGCTCATTAGAGAGCCCTATCCTTTTCTCCTGTTTCCTTACCTCTCTGCACTACCCTCTTGTAACCACAGCATTGGAAATGCTTTTAGCAACACACCACACTGAATCACCACAAATTATGTGATTCTCTTGGTGGAAAACCAAACACCTTGTAAAAACTGTGGTTTTCAGGTTCATGCTTCTGGATGGAAAATAATTCAGAATAAGCTGGTAAGAGTAGCCAAGAGAGATTTAATCTTCTGTTTGGAAAAGGGCTTCTATATAAGTGAGTAGAGGAACCTTTAAGAATTATTCATGTTTAGGGGCACCTGGGTGGCTCAGCGGGTTAAGCCTCTGCCTTTGGCTCGGGTCATGATCTCAGGGTCCTGGGATCGAGTCTCGCATCGGGCTCTCTGCTTGGCAGGGAGCCTGCTTCCTCCACTCTCTGCCTTCCTCTCTGCCTACTTCTGATCTGTCTCTGTCAAAGGAATAAATAAAATCTTAAAAAAAAGAATTATTCATGTTTAGG
Organism: Mustela putorius furo; assembly: GCF_011764305.1. Lineage (NCBI taxonomy): Eukaryota > Metazoa > Chordata > Mammalia > Carnivora > Mustelidae > Mustela > Mustela putorius. The sequence continues at coordinate 386,176 of NW_025421350.1, forward strand.
GGCACCTGGGTGGCTCAGCGGATTAAGCCTCTGCCTTTAGCTCAGGTCATGATCTCAGGGTCCTGGGATCAAGCCCCACATCAGGTTCTCTGCTCAGCGGGGAACCTTTTTCCCCCTCCCTCTTTCTGCCTGCCTGTCTCTGCCTACTTGTGATCTCTGTCAAAAATAAATAAATAAAGATTTAAAAAAAAAATAATTATTCATGTTTACATATATGAACCAGAATGCTATGTCCCTTGTCAAATAGGCTTCAAATCAAACAAAAATGATAATATTTTACTTAATAAGTTTTTTAATTCCTCTGTTAACATTTTGGAATACATCATTTTAATGCACATCTGCAAATTTGTAATCACTTCATGTGAGACAAGGAATGCTTAAAAAGGCAACCAGGGGCACCGGGGTGGCTCAGTGGGTTAAGCCTCTGCCTTTGGCTCGGGTCATGATCTCAGGTCCTGGGATCAAGTCTCGCATCAGTCTCTCTGCTCAGCCGGGAGCCTGCATCTCTCTCTCTCTTTCTGCCTGCCTCTCTGCCTGCTTGTGATCTCTCTCTGTGTCACATAAAATAAATACAATCTTTAAAAAAAAAGGCAACCAAAAAAACATTTACAGTTTTGGACAGGAGTTTCCCTTACGTTTGGATAAGGATGCAAATTCAACTTCATAATAAATTACACTGCATCATAAATATTAAATGCACTCAGGGATTGCAATCTCTCCTCCCTCCACCCTATCGTACACACAGCTGCCCCACTAATCTTCCAAAAACACAAATTTTCATGTGCTGCTTTTCAAAACTAGCTTCCTGGCTTCCTGTTGCCTGAAAAAATAGTCTCAAATGCTTTTGTCTGGCATTCAGGGCTCTCTAGGATGGGTACTCTGGCCAACACATCACTGCTCATTTGTTGTTCCACCACACACAAGTGGATCTCGGGCTAGTTATTCAGAGACCCACCTCCTCACCGACCCAGCAAAGGTCTCGTCCATCTACTAAACTTACGGCTCACTCAGTGATGTTCTCAAAGGCCATTAGTGGGTGACATGCCACTGCTAGAGTCAGGAGCCAGTGTGAAGTTGCCGCTACCTAAGTGCATGGACTGAAAGCGGGAACGTTGATTCTCCAGGAGAAAACTGGGGCATTGTTATGAGAAGGCAGACGGCAAAACCACCCAGGTCCCCTATGACTGCTTTAACACACTCTGGACAAAATTGAAGGAGACAAGTGAACGTATTAACTCCCACTTAGGCTGTAGAAGGCAAATGCAATGGAGGGAAGGCGTTATCTTCTTCTGGAACAAACCACTTAGCTCCAGCTACTTTTATAAATAGATCAGACCCTGTCCAGGAGCCCACTTAGCTGGGTTCATTTGTATACAATGTCCATACCCTCAGGAATATTAACATTTTATCTCAGATTGCATTAATTTAAATAAAACTTAACAAAAATGGTGTGAAATGAACAAAAAAACACCATATTCTGTGATGAATCAAATGAAATACATTTTCAGTTGCTGTTTTCCCCATTTAAAGATAAAATTTCTGATAACTCATTATTTGTGAAAAGACACAAGACCAACAGTTTATGTGTATGTGTGTTTTGGTTTTTGGTTTTTGTTTTTGTTTTTTTTTCTTCCCCTTAAGGCTATAGCCATATTGGTCACTAATAAAGATCTCAAATTTGCCTGGAAGCTTTCATGGCAAATTGTCAGTCTGAGGGTAGTCACCACCCAGCCAAATGGCTTTATACATCATCAATGCCTTTCTTCCACACACATTCTCTTCCTGGTTTAAGCATTAGTTATCCTGGTTCTACACTGACACAGTATTTGCATCTCTCTCCTGTCCATAACTCCTAAAAGTTGGGGACCTCTCACTTTGGTTTCCCCAGAGCATGACATTTTATTTGGTGCTTGGGGGGGCAATGGGCAGTTCAAGAAGTATGTTAATACTATCACTCAATGTATTGATCCATGCTATGCACCAACAGTGTAGTAAATATCGTTTATTTCTTGTAACAAGGGCAGTAGGAACTTCTCCCAAGGGACGGAATTCCAAGGACAGAATGAAGGCAGGAAGGGAGCTGGTCTATTTGTACCTACTTTGTGAGAGACACTGGTTTAGGTATTTTTATGTATACATTATACCACTGAACTGTCACAATCCTGCAAATTCTTACATGCTTGGGTTTCTATGTAGCAAGTTTAGAAGCCACCCAAATTCACAGTGACAGACCCGTGAGTCAAATCCAGCATGCTTGACTCCATGATTGTCAAGTCCACTAGCCCCATGTATCATGAATCTGAGATTCATGAGTGTGTAGGTGCTATCAGGCAATGTCAAAAATGCCCATTTCAGGGACACATGGATGGCTCAGTTGTTTTAATTGTCTACCTCCAGCTCAGGTCATAATCCCAGCATCCTGGGATCGAGTCCCCCATCAGGCTCCTTGCTTACCAGGAGCCTGCTTCCCACTCTGCCTGCTTCTCCCTCTGCTTGTGCTATCTCTGACAAATGAATAAATAAAATCTTTTGTAAAAATCTTGTTAAAAAGGCCCATTTTAAAGAATGTTTTAAAACATTGTTTGGACAGCAATAGAAGCGAAAGCAGAATGACATAATGTAACGACAGATAGTTTATGTGGGAGCCCTTTGGGTACTCTGGTGGATGAATGTTTTTTAAATTAGTTTTTTCGTGGACATGGGGAGTTAGAGAGGAGAAGGGAGGTGGGAGAAATTGGAAGGGGAGCTGAACCATGAGAGACTATGGACTCTGAAAAACAATCTGAGGGTTTTGAAGGGGCGGGGTGTTGGGAGGTTGGGGTACCAGGTGGTGGGTATTATAGAGGGCACTGCTTGCATGGAGCACTGGGTGTGGTGCAAAAAGAATGAATACGGTTATGCTGAAAATAAATAAAAAATAAATTTAAAAAATTAGTTTTTTGTAAACTGCAAAAAAAAAGAAAAGCACTCCCATTTATAATGTACACTTTATGGTTCACAAAGCACGTGCCAACAATAAAAATAATGATGGGTTACCGTTACAATTCATAGAAAAGGAGGTACAGGGAAATTGAATGAAAGGGAATAATAAAGTAGGTTCATAAGTCCATCTTCCTTGTAAAAAAAATTAACCTGAAAGTGCGTTTCTGCCACCTCTCTCCTGTTTGATCTGATAAAGAATGACCACGATACATGAATTATAGTTCGGGGTTTTGAAAAGCATAATAGCTTTATACCAACACTTGAGCTTTTATTTATTTATTTATTTATCTTATGCTAACAAGATAGCTCGATTTCATATGCGGTTCCTGACAACCAACCTCAGAAGTAATTCCATCTTCATGAGAAGTCAGAAAGAACCACAAACCAAACCTCAAAATAGATTCAAAGAGAAAATACTCTTTAAAAAAATTTCCCATCCGGGGCGCCTGGGTGGATCAGTGTGTTAAAGCCTCTGCGTTCGGCTCAGGTCATGATCCTAGGGTCCTGGGATTGAGCCCCATGTCTGGCTCTCTTCTCAGCGGGGAGCCTGCTTCCACTTCTCTCTCTGCCTGCTCTCTGCCTATTGGTGATCTCTGTCTGTCAAATAAATAAATAAAATCTTAAAAAAAAAATTTCCCTTCCTATCAGAAGCAGATCAAACCACTAACAAATACCCCAGAAAGCTTCATCTAAAAGGTTGTACTTTCTTCAGACACCCAGCAGGGACCTTCTTCTCTGGGCCTGGTATTTCTTCAATGGCCTATTCCAGAGAATAAGACACTAAACTACTGAGCGCCAAGGGCCTCAGAACCACGAAAAAGATGATGAGGGGCACAAAGCATGCCTCTGGTCACCAAGAGGGTATGTAAACGTTTGCTGCTTTTCTGCATTTTTCAAAGCTGAGTTTTTAGCTGGATGCCACTCCTTTAGAATAAACTGCTGATACCTTATAGTAAAAGCTATTATATGATCTTTTACAAACCATTTCCTATCTTTGCATTCTCATGTACCAAGACAGACACGGATTATTTAAAACCCTGAAGAGAGTGCTATTGCATTTAAATTGCCTGTAACCTTCATGCAATAGATTTATGATTGATGATAGATTTAGTAAATATAACTATTTTAAATATTTATTCTCAGTAAACGATTCAACCTATGCTCATTTAAGTAACTTGGTGCATAATCCCTTTTCTATTAAACCATAGTGCAAGGACCAATGCCGCGCTTCCGAGAGAACCCCAAGCTCTTCTAGAATGGCCATATGCGTATGTATCAGGTGTCCTCTTTTCACTCGCTTTGTGGAGCACCTACCATGGACGTCATGTAATAACCAATGACAAAAAACAGACAAAAAAACCGTAACATCCCCGTCGAAGTTATTCGCGCCTGCCATCATGCAAAGGCAGACCCTGCCTGGAGACCAGGAGACTGCTCAAATAGCAGGCAGGCATCTCAGCCCAGGCCTGTGCTGGGGAAACTGGTTCCTCCCTTCGGGCGCAATCAGAAAGCCATCGAAGTGACCCGAGAGTGCAGCTGGGGTTTAGGGCTGATGATCTTTTCGCAGCCAGGCTGCGCGCGGATACCCGCTGGGGGAGCCAGGCTAGGAGGCCACTGAGAGCTGGCGCTGGCCACACTCGCAGGCACCCAGGGCTTCACCCCGTGCCCAGGCCTGGACCTCCGCCTCAGGAAGGAGGGGGGGGGGGGGGTGGCCCGGAGAAGGGGCTTTGCTAATTGCCGAAGCGGGAAGTGAGCTCGCAGAGGACCTGGTGGAGAGTCTGGGAGGAGGTGGAGGGGCTGGTGGAGGAGGGGCGTGCAGCGCGGAGGTGCTGTGCTGCGCCCCAGTAGGGACTGGAGGACCCACAGGACTCGCCGCCCATGCGCTCCTGCGCTCCAGCCCAGCCCCGGAGCCGCGCTGCCCCCCTCAGCCCCATGGCTTCTCCAGACGACCCTCTGCGCACAGGTAAATTGAAACCGCGCCCCGCCCTCACCTGGAGCAGAAAGCGCGGGCCAAGAGCTCGCGGGGGTGTGGGGACCCAGCCTCCCGCGTCCCCTGGGGCACCAGGACCACCCCAGACACCGCACCGCGCCACACCCGGGTCCGCCTGGGGTGCCCCCCGCCAGCGGGGGCGCTAGCCCCCATCGTTGGGCACCCCCATGCGCGCGTGCCAATGTCCCCCTTCCCTCGTCTCCCGCCATGGCCCCGCCGCTTTTGTTCTGGACTTGGGATCCCAGGTGGAAACTAGTCCCTCAGACCTCCCTGGCAGCAAGGAGCGCAGGGAGGGAGTCTCCGTTTTTCCACCCTGGCTCTTCCTCTCTCCACATTCACATGCCTTCTGGCGTCCCTTTCCTCTCCTCATTGTCACTTTTATTAAATGGTTTTGTTCTGCATGTTGACCCGCAGAGCGATTTCATGAATGAATATACAGGAAACTGAGTTGGAGCCCACCTGTGAGAGCCCACCTGTGGAGGCCTCTCATTAGAATGGTCTCTGGTTCTAGCCTCAGTTCAGAATACTGCGTGTACCTGAGGACCGAGTCCAGATGTTTCTTTCATCTCTGACTTGAATTTGAAATCCTCCTCAGACTTCAACTTCCAGGATTTCTCCCGTCATTGCTCTCCCACTGTCTCGGTGGGGATCCGCCATGAGTGTTGAACACAGGAATGAATGAATGATATATACCCCCAGGTCGCTGGGGGCTTTTTCTTGTTTTGCTGAGGTTGGAAAGGCTTTGGAGAGACCCCCTGTATGCAGATACAGAGCTGCATGCAATTGCTTAGATAAACGTGTTCCCCACTTAATTGTTTGGGCATTGAACATTTCGCCCTTAACCTGTGGCTTGAGCAGTTAGGAGGAGACAATCTGGAGGTGAATCAGAAGATGGCTGAATCCACATGGTGGTGGCCTGGGTTTGGGAGATTTTCCTGGAGATTCTAAAGAAAGACCTAAATTCTTCCAATGGGGAGTGGTAAACATTTTATCAATGGGAGGTGGAAAATAAATTGTCTGGTTAACCTTTCCCTCCCCCTCAAAACCCATTATTTGAAAAAACAAAAAAGGAAGTGAAGGGGAAATCCTCCCACTCCCATCCCCACTCACCTCCATAGCCACCTCCTCTTCCAAGAACCTAAGAGACAAGGTGCCAAGAAGTGTTAGGTACCAGCAGTGGTCTCAGAGCTCATTCAAGGATCATGGTGAAAGGCATTCAAAGAGATTGTGGGGGCACAGGGATCCAATTAAGGGGGAGAAGTTTAAGGTTTGCCTGGTCCCCTAAAAATTAATGGCACTAGAGAAGATGAGCTTTGGGAACTATAGCTTAATGGATACAACGTGTAAAAAGCTTCAGTGAGTCATGGTGGGAAGAGGCCATGAGGGCAGCAAAGACAGTCTTAGATGATGTTATTAATAGCACTACAGGCTCTAAATTTCCTGTGGTGGTGTTCTTGGCAAGACCAGCCCGGCCAAAGTGGATACTCACAACCTGCAACAGAGTGTCTTGGAGATCCCAGCATGTGAGGTATGATGAGAGGGTAAAATGATAGGAGGTGTCCTTTGGAATGACTGTCTTCTTGACTTTAAAAGGGAGAACCCAAATCTGTAGGTGAAATCTTTTTGGCTGCAAAGAAGGCTGAGGCCTCCTAAGGTCAAGGTCTCCTCGTCACTTGCAAAGATGTCGAAGAACATATTCAGACATTTCAAAGATGTCCTCATGTCCATCCGTTCCCACTCTGGAATTCTATCAATAAGGTGAGAATTCCTCTAGTTGGAAAAAAGATCTAAAAAGACTTCCCTTTCTCATGTAATTTCTGTAACCTCCAGGACACACCCACCTACCCCTTCCAGCACTGTAATGAAGCTACAGCTGGTGCCAATTTGTGGAACTCATTAAAGGCTATTTTCCCTTATATACCCCCGGACCAAGTTCCCATGCTCCCTCACCTGATTTCCTGCACTCACCTCCCACCTGGTGTGTTCACACCTGCAGGTGCCTTTTACCAACCCCTTTGCCAAAAGGCAGCCAGAGTGACCTTTCAAAGAACTATCAGTTCCTGGCCTTTGTCTCCATAGAAATCTGCACTGATCTTCTAACAAATTCTCAGTCCTCCAAAGGCATCCATAACCCTCCCATCTATCTCTTCCTACCCTTCCAACTGACTGATGCCTGTTCTGCCCTGTCTTTCTGCCCTTCAACCACGCTGCCTCCCTCTTCCTGTGGAGACCCCTCATGGCGCCTGCCTCCAAGCACAGGTGATTCCCATTGATGGGAAGACCCTCTTCCTCTCCCCCGTCTCCCCACTCCAGTTACTCCCACTTATTCGTGAGCTCACAAGCCCCATGGTACACACTCTCCATGCAGCCTGCTCTCTCTTTTCTAGCACTGGCCTCCATTTCTAGCTGTGGTTGTGTCACGGATGTCCCTCCCCAGCCTGCCTCCAAGCTCTCCATCCATTTAGCTCCAACACCTGACACGGTGCCTGGCACGTAGTAAGCCCTGGCTAGCTTCTAAGAGCCTCACTGAGGGACTGAAAGCATTTTAAAAATGTCACCACGTAGGCTCCAAACTGTAGGCAGAAAAAGCTTTGCCTGGATTGACATTTTAGAGACGTATTCGTCAAGTTAGATGTGTTTACTGACTTTACCTTGTAAAATTAAAAAAAAAAAAAAGGAGGACCTCTGTATCGCTTCACATCTAACGAAGGCACATGTATACATTAGACCACGTTATGAGCTTAATGGAAGGAGACAAGATTTTTTCGCTAAGAAAATGTATAAGACTGTTGAGGTCACGTGGGAGGCAATAGTCCGTTTGTTGGAGCATTGCTATCTTACTCTATCACAGCCACTAATAAAAATCTGACACGGGGTGAGTCAGAATTGTCTGTCGGAGATGAGTTAGATCTGGCTCATGTTCCTACAGACATGAAAGCCAGGAACAAAGAAGCAGGCTTTGAAAGCCTGGGTTGAGGAGGCGGTGTGGTTCACTGCGATGAGCTAAGTGCCCAGGGCCACCGGCAGACATGTGGGCCTGTGTCCTTCCTTTGTTCTGGGGTCCGTCTTGCACCATGTGGTGAGGCTAGCAGCTAGGAGCAGCTCAGGACAGGACCCCGTGGCATCTTACCTCTCCCACCCTCCTGTGGGCTCCAGTGGGCTCCAGTGGGTCCCAGGGGACAGCCTGCCTTCCTTGCAAAGCCCAGTAGCACTGGGAGCAGAAACTGGGACCAAAGAGTGAGCACCCTGTTTGACAAGCCAGACCAGCCACCTCTTCTTCAGATGCAGGGGGAGCCCTGGTGTGCTGACTCCTCCCTTCTTCCTTTCCCCTTTCCCTCCCTCCCTCCCTCCTTCCCTTCCCCCCCTCTCTCTCCTTCCCTGGTGGTGCCCTTTCTCGATGCCCACTTCATCCCTTTTCCTTTCTTACATGCCTGTCTTCTAGAGTTACTTCTCTTTCCTCCCAATTACTTCCCTTCATCTGAATCTCCTCTTTGGTCACTTTGTCCCTGCTCTCTGCTCCTCCTCCCCTTCCCTGGCCCCTGTTCAGCTCCATCCAGACTGCAGGCAGAGCTGGACTAACACGCTCACTCACTAGCTCAGCCACCCTCCAGAGAAGTCACTCTTCGGTGGCCACCTTCCTGACCCCCTGGTCCTTTCTCCACTTATTCATCTATTGCGCTGAAGTCTGAGGAGGACAGAGCGGGGCTGCCGCAGAATCGGGCCAGAGGAGAAACCAAACCATGTGTCCACACTGTCCCCCCCAGTACTGCTGCTCTGAGAGCATTCAGAGTCCTCAACAGGGTTCTTCAGAACCGGGAGTGAAAACAGCCATAGGTCAAAAGAAAAGCTATGGCCCCCACACAAAAATAATAATCACAAATGAAAACTAAGTTAACTCTGAAGTCCTAAAGTCGAAGAATTGCCTTGAATCTGTCACTAGAAAGCACCCAAGATCTCACTCTCTGGGTTCTGGGTGCCCTGGGAATGGCAGGAGGCTCTGACCCCCTTCCCTCTTCATCCACTCCCAAAGAACGTCCTCTGAGGTGGTCTTCAAACTTCCTCTGAGAAACTGTCAATGGGAACTGTAGGCCCTCGGCTGCTGGGACGAATGAGGGTGATGTCAGGACCTGATGGGCAGCTTTACCAGGAGATTGTGGCTTCTGGATGCAGTCCTCAGGCCCCATGGTCTGGGTGAGATCTGGGTCTTTGAGTGGAGGAGGACAGATGAGATTTCAGATTTTGAGTTGATTCTGGGATGATTAGTGCTTTGGAGGGCATTGGGTGAAGGTATTTTGCACACAAGGAGGACACGAATTTGGAGAGCCAGAGAGTGGACTGTTAAGAGCTGACCTGCATTTCCCCCAGAAACCTTGCTGCTGTCCTTATCTCTGGTACCACAGAACGTGACCTTATTTGGAACTAGAGTCCTTACAGATGCAATCACATTACAGTGAGGTCCTTAGAGTGGGCCCTAATCTCCTGTAACTGACCTCCTTATGTAAAGGGAAAATCTGGACAGAGAGATGCCCCTACTGTCAGTGGTGGGCAGTGCATGAACTTCTAGAACCCTGACAGTAGTGGAAAACAGACTCAGGCTGGGCACTAGGTAAATGGGAGCTCTAGTGGAATTTCAGATGAAGATGCTGTGGACCTCGGCTTCCCAGGTCATAGTGACGTTAGGATTTCAAATTCAAGTCAGTCAGAGATGAAAGAAACATCTGGACTCGGTCCTCAGGTACACGCAGTATTCTGAACTGAGGCTAGAACCAGAGACCATTCTAATGAGAGGCCTCCACAGGTGGGCTCTCACAGGTGGGCTCCAACTCAGTTTCCTGTATATTCATTCATGAAATCGCTCTGCGGGTCAACATGCAGAACAAAACCATTTAATAAAAGTGACAATGAGGAGAGGAAAGGGACGCCAGAAGGCATGTGAATGTGGAGAGAGGAAGAGCCAGGGTGGAAAAACGGAGAATCCCTCCCTGCGCTCCTTGCTGCCAGGGTCTGAGGGACTAGTTTCCACCTGGGATCCCAAGTCCAGAACAAAAGCGGCGGGGCCATGGCGGGAGACGAGGGAAGGGGGACATTGGCACGCGCGCATGGGGGTGCCCAACGATGGGGTCTAGTGCGCCCGCTGGCGGGGCACACCTCGGCGGCGACATCCCCGGCCCTATCCCGTGCGGACCCTGGTGCGGCGCGGCGTCCGGGGTGGTCCCGGTGCCCCAGGGGTTGCGGGAGGCTGGGTCCCCACACCCCTGCGAGCTCGCGGCCCGCGCTTTCTGCTCCAGGTGAGGGCGCGCGCGGTTTCAATTTATCTGCATGCAGAGGGTCGTCTGGAGAAGCCATGGGGCTGCGAGGGGCAGCGCGGCTCCGGGGCTGGGCTGGAGCGCAGGAGCGCATGGGTGGCCAGACCTGTGGGTCCTCCAGTCCCTACTGGGGCGCAGCACAGCACCTCCACGCTGCACGCCCCTCCTCCGCCAGCCCCTCCACCTCCTCCCAGACTCTCCACCACGTCCTCCGCGAGCTCACTTCCCGCTTCGGCAATTAGCAAAGCCCCTTCTCCGGGGCCCCCCCCCCCCCCGCCCCTCCTTCCTGAGGCGGAGGCCCGGGCCTGGGCACGAGGTGAAGCCCCGGGGGTCTGCGAGTGTGGCCAGTGCCAGCGCTCAGCGGCCTCCTAGACTGGCTCCCCGAGCAGGTGTCTGCGCGATGCCTGGCTGCAAAAAGATCATCAGCCCTAAACCTGGCTGCACTCTCGGGTCACTTTGATGGCTTCCTGATTGTGCCCAAAGCCTGGAACCAGCTTCCCCAGCACAGGCCTGGGCTGAGATGCCTGCCCGCGATCTGTTTGAGCAGTCTCCTAGTCTCCAGGCAGGGTCCGCCATTGCATGATGGCACGCGCGAATCACTTCGACCTGGATGTTTGGGTTTTTTGTTTGTTTTTTGGTTATTGGTTATTACATGACCTCCATGGTAGGTGCTCCACAAAGCGAGTGAAAAGAGGACGCCTGATACATAGGCATATGGCCATTCTACAAAAAGAGCTTGGGGTTCTCTTGGAAGCGCGGCATTGGTCCTTGCACTATGGTTTAATAGAAAAGGGATTATGCACCAACTTACTTAAATGAGCATAGTTTGAAATCGTTTACTGAGAATAAATATTTAAAACAGTTATATTTTAACTAAATCTATCATCAATCATAAATCTATTACACGAAGGTTACAGGCAATTTAAATGCAATAGCACTCTCTTCAGGGTTTTAAATAATCCATGTCTGTCTTGGCACAATAGAATGCAAAGATAGGAAATGGTTTGTAAAAGGTCATATAAAAGCTTTTACTATAGGGTATCAGCAATTTATCCTAAAGGAGTGGCCTCCAGCTAAAAACTCCGCTTTGAAAAGTACAGAAAAGCAGCAAACGTTTACATACCCTCTTGGTGAGCAGAGGCGTGCTTTGTGCCCCTCATCATCTCTTTTGTGGTTCTGAGGCCCTTGGCGCTCAGTAGTTTAGTGTCTTATTCTCTGGAATAGGCCATTGAAGAAATACAAGGCCCAGAGAAGAAGGTCCTGCTGGGTGTCTGAAGAAAGTACAACCTTTTAGATGAAGCTTTCTGGGGAATTTGTTAGTGGTTTTGTCTCCTTCTGATAGGAAGGGAAATTTTATTTTTAAAGATTTTATTTATTTATTTCATAGAGATCACAAGTAGGAAGAGAGGCAGGCAGAGAGAGAGAGGAAGAAACAGGCTCCCTCCCTGCTGAGGAGTGAGCCTGATGTGAGGCTCGATCCCAGGACCCTGGAATCATGACCTGAGCCGAAGGCAGAGGCTTTAACTCACTCTGCCACCCAGGTGCCCAAGGAAAAAATTTTTTTAAAGGTTTTATTTATTTATTTGACAGACAGAGATCACAAGTAGGCAGAGAGCAGGCAGAGAGAGAAGTGGAAGCAGGCTCCCTGCTGAGCAGAGAGCCAGACATGGGGATCAATCCCAGGGCCCTATGATCATGACCTGAGCCGAATGCAAAGGCCCAGTGAGCCAAACTCACTGAGCCACTCGGGTGCCCCAGGAAGGGAAATTTTTTTAAGAGTATTTTCTCTTTGAATCTATTTTGAGGTTTGGTTTGTGGTTCTTTCTGACTTCTCATGAAGATGGAATTACTTCTGAGGTTGGTTGTCAGGAACCGCATATCAAATCGAGCTATCTTGTTAGCAAGAAATAAATAAATAAATAAATAATAAAAGCTCAAGTGTTGGTATAAAGCTATTATGCTTTTCAAAACCCCGAACTATAATTCATGTATCGTGGTCATTCTTTATCATATCAAACAGGAGAGAGGTGGCACAAACGCACTTTCAGGTTAATTTTTTTACAAGGAAGATTGACTAATGAACCTACTTTGTTATTCCCTTTCATTCAATTTCCCTGTACCTCCTTTTCTATGCGTTGTAATGGTAAACCATCATTATTTTTATTGTTGGCACGTGAGAATTAGAGATCAATGCCCAAAGTGAAAGCAGAAGGCAAGTTTATTAAAGCAACAGCACACTCTCTAAGGGAGAGCAGGTGGTATTCCATGAGGTGGAGCTGGCCCTTTGTTTTGGGATTGGATATTTCTTGGTCTTTTTGAAGTGGGAGGACATTCAACATGCAGTGGATTGATCTCTAATGGAGGCTGCTTCCAATCATTTGGGGGACTCCTACCACAGGTTGGGAAGAGGAGTTGTTGTTGTCATTTTTATTTTATTTTTTTCAGGGTTCCAAAATTCACTGTTTATGCACCACACCCAGTGCTCCATGCAATATGTGCCCTCCATAACTCCCATTAACAGGCTTACCCAACCCTCTGCCCCCTCCCCTCAAAACTCTCAGTTTGTTTCTCAGAGTCTCTCATGGTTTGTCTCCCCCTCCAATTCCCCCCCACTCACTTCTCCTCTTGATCACCCAGTGTCTTCTGTGTTATTCTTTATGCTCCGCAATTAAGTGAAACCATATGAAAATTGACAATCTCTGCTTGAATTATTCCACTCAGGATTATCTCCTCCAGTCCCGTCCATGTTGATACAAAAGTTGGGTATCCTTCCTTTCAGAAGGAAGCATAATACTCCATTGTAAAAATGGATCATATCTTCTTTATCCGTTCATCCATTGAAGGTCATCTTGGTTCTTTCCAAAGTTTAATGACTGTGGCCATTGCTGCTATAAACATTAGGGTACAGATGTCCCTTCTTTTCACTACATCTGTATCTTAGGGGTAAATACTCAGTAGTGCAATTGCAGGGTCATAGGGTAGCTCTAATTTTAATTTCTTAAGGAGTCTCCACACTGTATCCCAAAGTAGCTGCACCAACTGGCATTCTCACCAATAGTGTAAGAGGGTTCCCCATTCTCCACATCCTCTCCAACACTTGTTGTTTATTGCCTTGTTAATTGTGGCCATTCTAACTGTGTAAGGTGGTATCCCAATGTGCTTTTGATTTGAATCTCCCTGATGGCTAATGATGATGAACATTTTCTCATGCATCTGTTTGCCATTTGTATGTCTTCTTTGGAGAAGTGTCTGTTCATGTCTTCTGCCCATTTTTTTGACATGATTATCTGTTTTGTGTGTGTTGAGTTTGAGGAGTTCTTTATAGATCTTGGATATCAGCCCTTTATCTGTAATGTCATTTGTGAAAATCTTCTCCCATTCCGTGGGTTGTCCCTTCATTTTGTTGACTGTTTCCTTTGCTGTGCAGAAACTTTTGATCTTGATGAAGTCCCAAAAGTTCATTTTTTTGCTTTTGTTTCCTTTGTCTTTGGGGACATGTCTTGAAAGAATTTGCTGTGGCCAGTGTCCAAGAGGTTACTGCCTATGTTCTTCTCTAGGATTTTGATAGATTCCTGCCTCACGTTGAGGTCTTTTGTTCATTTCGAATTTATCTTTATGTATGGTATAAGAGAATGGTTGAGTGTCATTCTTCCATACATAGCTGTCCAATTTTTCCAGCACCATTGATTGAAGAGGTTGTCTTTTTTCCACTGTATAATTTTCTCTGCTTTGTCAAAGGTTTTTTGACCATAGAGTTGATGGTCCATATCTGGGCACTCTACTCTGTTCCACTGGTCTGCATGTCTGTTTTTATGCCAGTGTCATGCTGTCTTGGTGAACACAGCTTTGTAGTAAAGCTTGAAATTAGGCAACATGAAGCCCCCAGTTTTGCTTTTTCTTTTTCAACATTCCCTTATCATTTCAGGGTCTCTTCTGGTTCCATACAAATTATTTGGAATTGTTTGTTGTTGTTCGTTCCAGCTCTTTGAAAAGTTCCAGTGGAATTTTGATCAGGATAGCACTGAAAGTATAGATGGCTCTAGGCAGTATAGACATTTTCACAATGTTTATTCTTCCAATCCATGCATGTGGAATGATCTTCATTCTTTTTGTGTCTTCTTCAGTTTCTTTCATGAGTATTCTGTAGTTCCCCAAGTACATTTACCTCTTTGGTTACGTTTATTCCAAGGTATTTTATGGTTCTTGGTGCTATAGGAAATGGAATCAATTCTCTAATTTCCCTTTCTATGGAAATCAACTGATTTCTGTACATTAATTATGTATCCTGCCACATTACTGAATTGCTGTTATGACTTCTAGTAGCTGGGGGGGGGGTGGAGTCTTTTGGGTTTTCTATATAAAGTATCATGTCATCTGCAAAGAGAGAGAGTTTGACTTATTTTTTGCCAATTCGAATACCTTTTATTTCTTTGTGTTGTCTGATTGTAGTTTCTAGGACTTTTAGTACTGTGTGGAATAACAGGGTTTAGAGTGGACATCCTTGTCGTGTTCCTGATTTCAGTTGGTAGGCTGTCAGCTTTTCCTGTTTGAGGATGATATTCACTGTGGGTTTTTCATAGATAGATTTTATGAAGTTGAGGAATGTTCCCTGTATCCCTGTACTTTGAAGTGTTTTAATCAGGAGTGGATGCTGTATCTTGCCAAATGCTTTTTCTGCATCAATTGAGAGGATCATGTGGTTATTCTCTCTTCTTTTATTGATTTGTTCTATCACATTTACTGATTTGTGAATGTTGAACTACCCTTGTATCCCATGGATAAATCCCACCTGGTCATGGTGGATAATCTTTTTAGTGTACTGTTGGATCCTATTAGCTAGGATCTTGTTGAGAATCTTGGCATCCATATTCATCCAGGGGTATTGGTCTGAAATTCTCCTTTGGGAGGGTGTCTTTGCCTGGTTTGGCCTTCTGTTTCTATTTTTGGAAGCAGCTTCAGAAGAATAGGTGTTATTTCTTCTTTGAAAGTTTAGTAGGATTCTCCAGGGAATTCACCAGGTCCTGGGCTCTTGTTTTTTGGGAGGTCTTTGATGACTGCTTCGATCTCCTAACTAGATATTGGTCTATTCAGGTTGTCAATTTCTTCCTGATTCAGTTTTGGAAGTTTATAGGTTCCTAGGAATGCATCTATTTTGTCTAGGTTGCCTAACTTATTGTCATATAACTGTTACAACTGTTGATAATAATTTCTGATGATTGTTTCTATTTCCTTGCTATTAGTCATGATCTTTCCCTTTTCATTCATAACTTTATTAATTTGGGTATTCTCTCTTTTCCTTTGGATTAGTTTGGCCAGTAGTTTATCAATCTTATTGATTCTTTCAAAATTCAGCTTCTAGTTTCATTGATGTGTTCTACTGTATCTCTAGTTTCTATCTCATTGATCTCTGCTTTAATCTTGATTATTTCCCTTCTTGCATGTGGGTTTGGCTTAATTTGTTGTTGATTCTCCTGGTCTTTAAGGTGTAAAGAGAGCTGGTTTATTCTGGAGTTTTCAATTTTTTTGAGGGAGCCTGGTGGGAAGAGTTGTTTTTTACCTTAAAAGGTTTGTTCTGGAACCATCATGGCAACTCTTTTCCATGGGGATGGCAATGCAAATGCATTATGAAAGATCTAGGGGTTACTCTGGGGTAGAGGTAGAAGAGGAGAGAACATTTTTAGTACCAGTGTCTCCTGGTTTATTAGGCCCAGGGTCTCAGAAGTCACAAAGTCGGGAGGTTGTGCCCTCAGTCTTCTAATGTGTAACCCATTTTTCACCATCCTTGCCTCTAACTCATCTCTCACTGCCCACACATTCAGATATAGGGGAATATTGATTGACAAAATATTAATTACCAAATAACAGTAGTTGGAGAATAAGAAAAAATGCAGGCACCTGATTATATAATATTACTTAAATAAAATATGTTTTTATTAGTGCTATTAGAAAGTAAATTCCCCAATACTTTAATCACACAGAATGATGGAATCCTAGATTTTTTTTTCTTGTATTTACTAAGAAAATGATCATGCCTCAAGTATATTAAAATGGAATAGGGAAAATTAAAAATTGTTTTAAGTTGATTTGCGTGTGTTGTGCGTATGTGAGAGAGAAAGAGAGAGAGAAAGAGAAAGACCGAAAAAGAGAAAGGGAAAGACAGAGAGGTGGGCTGCAGTGAATTGATGAGTTGCAGGATAGATTTTAAAGTTTTGTCTTTTGCTTTCTACATTTCCTTTTCCTTAGGTTCAAGAGAACAATCAGTAATATCTCAGATGCCTGCTGGTAACATCAGCAGAAAGAGTGAGAGGTTCCCAGAAAATTAAAGATGAGATATAGTTTTCCTGACATAAGAAAAGTCATTTTTTGTCCCAGCTATTTTCAATGATCTATACCCCACCTGTGTACTTGCCCAAGCACATTTCTTCCAAAACTTCATGGGAGGTTCTTACAAAGAAATGCAAAAACCTCACTAGTTAAGGATTTTGAGGGAACAAGGCAATGGGAAAACTAACAGTCACCACCAGACCAGGAAATAGCCTAAGCTATTGAGACAATAAATTAGTGGTAAAAACTCCTAGTGCTATTTCAAAAGTAATCAAGGCCTTGAATTCCTTGTCCCAGAAAATGAGCCCAAGACCCCATCTAGTTTATATCTGCTCTTGAAGCCTGCAGAGTCCCTTTCCCTTGTCCAACAGTTACCTCTGCTTTACTCTAACGTTGAAGTTTCTGCCCTCGGTGGAATACAAGCTTTATTCAGGTGAACATGCAATACATATTGCACAAATACATATGTGGATGTGCATGCATCCACAACCTTATGACCAACCATACACGGGATAATAAAACTCTCCCTTCTGAGTATTCATCTTAAATACTAAATAAAAATCTCTCTCCTGTTCAAACAGTCTAGGCTTTGGAACTTATTCCCTGTGATCTCCTTGTATGTTGTAAACAAAGATTCCTTTCTTTGACAACTCCATCTGTTTCTGTGATTCACCAAAGACTGACCTCAGTTAGTTCAGTTACTGTAATGGCTTTCACTACTCTGATTCTACCTCTGCAAGTCTCCAAATTGAACTATTTTTTTTCTCCCAATTCCGCATGTTCTTGTCTTTAAACTGCAACTCTGAACAGATGATTTGCTTGTTTAAAAAAAAAATCAGAAAAAAGGGAGTAGTAGACAACATTGTTACTTTGAACTTCCTGCCCTAAGGGGCTCTCCTGTTGTTTCTCTTTGACTTCCTGGACTAAAACGAAAACGACAGAAATTTGGCAATACATCACTCCCCAATCCAGATTACTGACAGAACAGTTTAGACTCTTAGAAAAAATATTAGTTTAAAAGATCACATAATTAAATACTTAAGCATGTAGTGTAACATAGTGGTTTACAAGAAATATATTTTGGTCATCTGAATATTTGGTTTTCAACCATGGCTACTGACTCACAGCTCCTAAAACTCTTGGACTTTCCTGTGATAAGGGTGAGAGAGGTGTGTTTTGTTATGTTAATGAAGTGACCTTCAGACCTCACTCAAGGCAAGGGCTGTTTGCCTGAAGGACCAACCACTTGTTGAAAGCCTTCATAACTTTTTTGCCCAACATGCCTCCCCTTCCCCCCAATTCAGAATTATCTGGGGAGGGAAGAGGAGCTGGAGATTAGATCAGCAAATGCCAATGATTTAGTCAGTCATGACTATGTCATGAAGCCTCCACAGAAAAACCTGAAAAGACTGGGTTCAGAAAGCTTTTAGTTTGTTAAATGTATGAAAAGGCAGGAAGAGTGGCAGTCTTACAGAAGGTAATAGAAGCTCTGTGCCCATTCTCCATACCTTGCCCTGTGCACTTCTTTATCTATCTATTGATTTAAATCTTCTATTA
Organism: Mustela putorius furo; assembly: GCF_011764305.1. Classification (NCBI taxonomy): domain Eukaryota; kingdom Metazoa; phylum Chordata; class Mammalia; order Carnivora; family Mustelidae; genus Mustela; species Mustela putorius. The sequence goes on from NW_025421350.1 coordinate 404,335, forward strand.
TATCTTTTAATAAGCTGGCAAACATAAATTAAGTATTTTTCTGAGTTTTGTGAGTCCCTGTAGCAAATTAAAAGAATGTAAGAAGTAGGCCACTGGGACCTCCAACCTGTAGTTGCTCAGTCACAAGCACAGGTAATAACCTGGGGCCTACAGTGAGACTGGCATCTGAGGTGGGGTTGGAGATAGTCTTGAAGGACTGATCCCGTAACTGATGAAATCTTACGCTATGTTCAGGTAGATAGTGTCAGAATTTAGTTGAATTCTTGGAGATCCTGCTGTTGTCTGAAAATTATTTGGCATTGTTGGTATGATGTCCTAAAACCCAAAAATACATAGCTACCTCAAAATAAGAATAAGGTTGACAGCTTATATATAATAAGTGAGTATATCAGGGATTTAAAATATACCCAATAAATAATATAAGGAAATAAGGAAAGAGTTTGAAATAAAAAACAAGAATAAGAACCTAGTGGTACTAATAGATTAAATATATGTAGTCTAGTTGAATTAAGAATACAATGGATAGAATACGTAATGGATTCAATAGAGATAAGAAGTCACTTAAGGATATAGTCATCTGGATACCAGCAACGCATTAAAATGATCAATATAAAAGAGGTGTAAGATGTAGGTGATGTGTGTGGAACAAAAGCTAGAGAAAAAATTAGATTTCCTTACTACTCATAGCCTGTTGACAAGTCCTTGATGTTCCTCTGGGGACTCAGCTGCTTCAATGTGGACACGTCCACTCAGGGCAAAAAGCATTCTTAGTCCCCCCCCAGGATACTGAAAATCTACTTTCACATGTAAAAATTACTTTGGAAACTTATTTATCTCTACTTCCCACCCCTGCCCTCAAGATATACATTGGCAATCATCTCCCAAGCATATACCCACTGATACACATCAGAAGAGTCTCTTCCCTAAGTTTTTACTAAACAGTAATAAATGACCTTTCCCTAACAATAGCTAGCCCCCTCAAGGTCCTGGAAACCTTGTTTATAAAATACCTTGGAGGCTTGTGCTATCCCTAACCTCCTCCCAAATTGAAAGTATATAATCAGCCACTCTTCATGACCCCCCCCCCCTCTCTACTCCAAATAAATAAATAAGTATTTTTTAAATAAAATAAAATAAATGACTTTTTTTTAAATGAAAGAAAAAAAAAGGAAAGAAATATTTGAATATTAATGTACATCTATTTCTCAAGCATAAAATAGTCAAGACACTGGATTAAAACTTACATACAAGAAAAGAAAGAAAATATTCATAACTATACTATAGTTGACTCTATGAATCCCCACACTAGGGCATACATACCAAAGACAGAAAAAAAAATCATAAGTGTTAGAGAGGAAAAAAGAATTCATTAATAAAGAAACAAGAATCAGACTAACAGAAAATTTTTAAATAGCATCAGATATAAAAAAGAATGAAGTAATAGCTTTATTATCTTGAAAAAAATAATCACAAATGTAAACTTTTAGATCCTTATAAAATGTCATGGAATAGGAAGGCATAATAAAAAAAATATTTTCAGGAATACAGACCACAGATAATTTGCCTTAATTTGTGTAGGCAGCACTTAAATACTAATATTATTTTAACAATTAAAATGTACTCTATGACCTATGGGGTGGGGGAAAAGAGGATGACCAAGTCATCTTGAAATAATTCAGTTTTATGAAAAAAGTAAAAAGATCGAAAAAAAGACTTGAAGAAAAGAGAGATAAAACGTATGCATAATAAAAATAAATAAATAAATAAATAAACAACTGGTGTGCCTGGGTGACTTAGTCGGTTCAAGTGTCTGCCTTCAGCTCAGGTCATGATCCCAGGGTCCTGGTATTGAGCCCTGCATCAGGCTCCCTGCTCAGTGGAAAGTCTGCTTCTCCCTCCCATTGTGAAAAAAAATTTGCCTTATTTATTTGAGAGAGATAATCTTTAAATTTTACTTATTTATTTGAGAGAGAGTGAGAAAAGAAAAACATGCACACAGCAGGGAGAATAACAGAGGGAGAGGGAGAAGCACCCCACTGAGCAGGGAACCCCCTGCGGGGCTCTATCCCCGGACCCGGGTATTATCACCTGAGTTATAGTTAGAAACTTAACTGACTGAGCCACTCAGGTACCCCAATGAATACAATCTTTAAAATAATAATAATAATAATAATAATAAAGAAATAATATTTCAGATAGTATGATTTTTTTAATGTAAGACTTGGTATAAAAACAGGATGACATATTTGTCTAATTATAGTAAAAGACTTTGATAAGTTTAGATGCAGTAGTACATAAAAAAATTTAACTTCTTTCATTAACTGATAATTTAATTAGATTAAATTAAGAGACATCAAAATTTAGAGAATCTAATAGTCCTGATCTATTAATAAACGTAGCCATCCTGACCCCAAAACAATAGTTTTCAGTAAGTATATAAGCATAAGTTGAACATTTACACAAACAGGCCATTATTTAGGCCAGAAGTATATGCCAATAAATTCCTAGAGTTAAATATCGGGTTATATTTTCCAAGAATAAGGCAATAAAATTAGAAAACAATGACCAAATTATTAAATTCATATAATTGGAAGTTAACTTCATACCTAAAAAGAAATAGTACAGCTAATTCAGAAATTTTTAGAATTAGAGTACTTTGGTAATATCAACTCTCAAAATGAGTAACGGACAGGTGGGGCTAGGGAGGAAGAGATCCATAGGGAACTTTGTGAACAGGCTCTCAGAAATCCCCAAAATGTGGTGTGGGAAAAAACCAGAGTAAAGAGATAAATTGGACCACCCTGCCCCAGGGAAGAGCACCCTGATCTAGGCATGTGGGATGGAGGACCACCCTGCCCTAGGTGTATGGGGTGGGTCATGTGGGGTGAGTGTCTCTATGATAATCACCTGTAACCAAAAAAGAATAATCAGACCCTAAAAAGGAGGTAAGCCACTGAAGGAGTTATTGATAGAGATGTTAAAAGGATTAAAGTTGCCTGGTTACCTTTTTATAAAAAATAAACCCTGAAGGCACTCATTGTTAACTGTGTGGGGACCTCTCTTAGTTGTGAGAGCTTTTTCTATATATTCACTTGATAAACTTCTGTCACTTACTCACTCTCCATTGCCCACGAGATTCCTTCTTTGACTCCAAGAGACAAGAACCTAGCTCTCCCACATCATTCCCTAGAGTTAAGTATCGGGCTATATTTTCCAATGATAAGGCAATAAAACTAGAATATAATGACCAAAATATTAAGTCCATGTAACTGGAAGTTAACTTGATACCTAAAAAGAAATAATACAGCTAATTCAGAAGTATTTAGAATTACTGTACTATGGTAATATCATTTGTGAAAATAAGTGACAATAATTAAAGGTATGAAGGAAATCTAAAGGTTTAATTGTATTAATTCAAAAGAAAAACAAAACAATACAACAAAAAAACACCAAAGCATAAAACAACAAAACAAAACAAAAAGAATATAAAGGCAAAAAACCTAAGAATGACAGCAGTAATAACAAAATGTTTATAGAAACAAACAAATTTTTGGAATAGATTAATAAAAAAGATTTGACCAATGAGTACTGGTCAGGAATACTCAGAGATGATGAAGATAAAATAAAATACTAAATGAAATGTATAAAAACTAAATTATAGACCTAAGAGACTGATTAAAAATGCTTCTAGAAAAAGAGTCTAATTTTAAGACAATAAAATTAATAGCACCATAGAGAAAACTGTATTTGTGACATAGGGGATCAATTAGAGATGATAAAGTATTTCCTTAAATATCAAAGATAACAATTAGACTCAGTGGCTCAGTCAGCTAGGCCTCTGCCTTCACCAGAGATCATGATCACAAGGCCCTGAGACTGAGCTTGACTCCCTGCTTGGTGGGGAACCTGCTTCTTCTTCTCCCTCTCCCTCTGCAGCTTCCCCTGCTTGTGCTTGTCTCTCTCTCTCTCTCTCTCTCTCTAAATAAAATTTTAAAAGTTAAAAAAATTAAGAAATAAGCATCAAAGATTAATCCATAAGGTAAAAATATTTATTAAAGTGATTAATTAATTTATATTAAAATTAAATATTTCCTTGAAATTAAGTACAGTGTGGAGAAAAAGTTAATAGACAACTGACATAGGAATGAACAATACTTAAAATATTTAAAACTGACAAGGAATTATTAGATTTAGACTCCATGATGATCTCTATGTATGTGCATATAAAACACCTTAAAATACTTTGTAGGAATGTGCTACAGGAAATTAAAGAGACAGGGAGATAAAGGGGGAAAAAAATAGCTCAACTTGAAATGACTAGTTGGTTGCCACTGTGTGTGTTTTATTTTACATTTTCCACCACTTTTTTGGTCAATGAAATTATTTTACATGTATCTATTATTATCTTGTAGGACATGTTATACTAATATCATTATTAATGAAGTTGAGAATAAGAATATGATGCCTTCATTTCATCATAATTGTTAAAAATGATCCCTGAAGCTGGTAAATGCAGGAAACCAGAAACAGAAATAATAATTAGCACCAGTTCAAAAGCTTGTCCACCTGGAACCCGTAAGAAAATCCAACTAGATCCTGAAAATAATGAGTGATTTGAGGAAAATGGACAGGGATATAGATTTCCAGGTGCTTTTTACTTATAATGGCAATAGCAACTTAGACAATGTAATGGAAAAAGATCTATTAATTGGCAGTAGGAAAATTATTTAAAAAATATAAACCATAAGCCAATGAACTTGGGAAAATTATGAAGAATCTACATAAGCATAAAAAGAAACAATATGAATTTGCCAAGGCACATTCACATTTTTAAAAATAAGTTAAAAGGGGAACAATATGCCATAATACATATATCAATGTTTTTCATAGAAGTTTAGTATAAAAAATAAACATTTTAAATAATTAATTTGGAAAATGATATCACATATCTGAAAAACTTGGAAGAAGAAATGGATAACCATGACTAAACAAATGTAGCAGAAAAATGATTTACAAAAATAGATAAAGGCTATTCGAAAATGCAGTGAATATTGGCCAAAGCTTAGAAAAATCGATAAAATATAAAATGTAAAATGAATTCATAAGTGAAAAATAGAATCCTATTAAATCTAATTTGGAAAGAACTCATAATTTTTTTTGCCTGAATCTGCTCTGCCTTTCATTAGGTGGGACACTGACCAAGCCCACTCAGCTCCTCTCTCATGCCCAGTAATAGTAAAGTCAGGGACATTAATTACTTCTGGGATGAATTTTAACCACTGTGGATAGGATGCAGAAGCCAGTGGGGTTTAAACAGAGTCTTTCTTGTTTCAGGAAAATAATTCTGAGATGTTTTCTGTGCATTAGGATTGATGCTCAGTTGTCTACAATCATAATCCACTCAGTCTGAACTCATATATGTTTCTCCTGGACCACTTAGCTCTTCTCATTCTCTCCTCTTCCACGTGATCAAATCCCAAAATAATTATTTAGGTTGTGTATGCAAGTCCTGATTTTGAAGGGAAACTCAGTTACAGAAAGAGATGGAAATAAAGATACAGGGAAAAAAAATGGTGCACTTGGGTGACTCAATTAGATAAGCATCTGACTCTTGATTTCAGCTCAGGTTGTTATCTCAGGGTGATGAGATGAAGCCCCTATAGGCTCTGTGCTGGGCAAGGAGGTTGCTTAAGATTCTCTCTTCTTATCCCTTTCCTTCCACCCCCCTCACCTCCCATGCTGTCTTTCTCTTAAATAATAAGCACTGCTGGACTATCTTAGATTCTGTACCTTCTCTCCAGCCATGAACCTATCACTGTCTTTAACTCTTGAAAACTTCATTAGACAAATTAACGTGGTGAAAGAAGCAATATGAGAAAGCCTATTAATCTGATGAGCATGGAACTGAACAAACCCTATAGATACTTTCCCTTTGACTTCTAGCCTATCAATACCTACAGTGAGTCACATACACTCAAGATTATTGTTTTTATTGTATACTTCATATATTCATTAATTTTTGACTCGTTATCATTTTGTTGAAGTGTTAAACTATGGTAATAAACAAACTTTTAATTAACTTTTCCTCCTATGATACAAATATAACTTGCACTTGAACTTTAGCTAATATTATGTTCTAAAATTGTCAAAACAAAATGATCAAGGTTTCTAGATTATTTACTGTATTTTCTACTATATAATATTGTTCTATCTCTTCTGTATAAAGAAAATGAATGCTTGGGGCTCTTGGGTGGCTCAGTGCGTTAAAGCCTCTGCCTTCTGCTCAGGTCATGATCCCAGAGTCCTGGGATAGAGCCCCACATCAGGCTCTCTGCTCAGCAGGGACCCTGCTTCCCTTCCTTTCTCTCTGCCTGCCTCTCTGTCTACTTGTGATCTCTGTCTGTCAAATAAATAAATAAAATCTTAAAAAAAAGAAAATGAATGCTTGTTAACTAAATGAATGCTTTACTGAACAAATTAAATATGGCAGTAGCATTTTATTTTATCATGCTTTACATAGTAAACTATAATATTATATCACTGGTCTACAAATAATCTACTCACATAGTCATTTGGAAGCTTTTAGCAAAAGAATTCTTCCTCCTGATTGTAGTATAAAAGCCACAGAAATATACAGAAGACTCCTAGTATAGAAAGTTAAGTCCAGTTATCCGTGATGCCTTGAGTAGAACCTGACCTATGTATGTCCTGGAATGCACTAGTAACTGTTACATGTGATAGGATTATATATTAATATATACAGTTTCATTTACTTCACAAAGGAGATATAAATTTGAGAATAAAATATTTGATGAATCTATAAAGTCTATATCTATTTGTAACCAATGTGGTAGAATTAAGATGTTAATTTGAAAAAATTTTTCACTGAACACATACACATATTCAATTGTTTTTTATATATATAAACAGCATTATTTATTTATGTAAATAAATGCATTGTCAGTAAAATCCATTTACTTATCAGTCATAAGGGTAATTTTTTAAGTACTAAGAATAAGAAATATGTGAAAAGATAAGTGTTCAAGAGTGCAGTTTGTGGTAATTAATACAATATGATAGGCTCATAAAAAGATATATTACTTGAACTTAAAAGCTTCTATAATTAAGCGATGACCACTTGAAATTTGTAATTAGTCTTGCTGCAGTTTTTTTCCTTGCACTTACTGCCCTTCCCCGGAAGTTCATTAAGAATTTCTGTGAATGTCCTTAAGTTTAATCTCATTCATGGATTCCACTGCTGCTCACAAAACAAAGTCAAAAAGAGAGGTAACTCTATGTGGCACTCCATCCACAAGCAATACATTCATAAATAATTAAAAAGCTCTCTACTTCATTTGTTACCCATTCAGCTAATAATTTAAATGAGTAACTGAGGCCATTTTATCAGCACGTTTAATAGAAGGCGACTCAGAAACTTCACAGTGTTATTTAAGAAGAAATGTTCCTGTGTTAAGGTTTTTTTTTTTTTTAATCAACAAAAATAATTTTCAAGTATTAAAAGCAAATGTCTCCTTTTCCTCCAAGTTCCTTGCTATGTCCAAGTTATAAATAAATACATTACAATCGTATTTTGAGTAGTAGATAAAAACAAATGTTTTGAAACTGTCTGTGGGTTGAGTGTCTGGGTTAACTTGTATAAATATCTGAACTCAATGTATTTAGACTTTATTAGATGGTTTATTTTAGACTATTTAAAAAATACATGCTCAGATAATGACTTAACATTATTTTATTCATTTTAATAAATAAATTATTTTATTTAATTATGTTTAGATATTTGTTTATTATTTAATGATTTAATATTTAATACTCTAAATTTGAAATATTTTAAATTCTAAAAAATATTTATTTAATTAAATTGATATATTTAATATAAATATTTAGTAAATTATTAATCATTATTATAATTATGCAATACATTATGTATTGTGTAATAATTGCATTTTAATAAATAAATAAATGTATTATTTACATTATTTTATTTTATTTTATTTAGTTGACAAAGAGAGGGAGAACGCAAGCAAAGGGAGCTGCAGGCAGAGGGAGAGGGGAGAAGTAGGCTCCCAGCTGAGCAGAAAGATCAACCTGGGGTTCCATCTCACGACCCTGGGATCACCACCTGAGTTGAAGGCAGATGCTTAACTGAATGAGCCATCCAGATGCCCAAGGCTTTGTATTCTTAGCTTCTAAATATTGATGCTGCTTCATCTCTGGAGTTAGTAAATTGATGTCGAGAATTCCTATCAAAGAATTGATAGTAGCTGTTAAACAGAAACATGTAATTTAGGGGGAAAAAAGAACAGAAGGAAGAGAAAGGCCAAAAGTCAAAAGCACGTTAATATAAAATTTAATTAGATAAATTTAATTAGATAAATAAACCTGATATTCCCCTAAAGGGGCCTAATAAAAGAGCTGCAAAGAGCTGATAGGATTAGGAAAATTGTCCACTCCTGGTCATTTCATAATTTTAAACTATTCCTTATTAATAAATAAACTTAGTTCCAGAAACACAACCACATAAGAACATTTCCACCAAGTTTCCTCTAACAGCATTTAAAAATTAGACATTCAAACAATGTAGTTCATTATATGTTGCATCTGTATCTCAAAGTTTAAACACTTTCTGTGACACATTTTCTAACAATTAAAATAAAAAAAAATATATATATATATACACCTTATCACTAAATGGATATATATATATATATATATATATATATATATATATATATATATATATATATATATATATATATAATATATTATAGAAGTTTATATATATATATATATAAGTTTACAGTCTAGAGTGCCTGGGTGGCTCAGTTGGTTAAGTGTCTTCCTTCAGCTTAGGTCATGATGCCAGGGTACTAGGATCCAGTCCTGCATCAGCTGCCTGCTCAACAAGGAGTCTGGTTCTCTTCCTCTCCCTCTGCACCTCCCCGCCCACTCTCTCTCTCTCTCTAATAAATAAATAAATTCTTAAAAAAAAGACTGAAATCTGAGACTGAATTACTAAATTCAGTCTTAATATAAGACAGCTAAACAAAGCAATGATCACAACTGGAAAATTTAGTCAGATCATGGTTTAACATTTTTGGTTGACACAGGACCTCTTTCAGTAAAAACTTTCCCTAAATATCAATTTCGTTTAAGGCAAAAATTTTGACAAGAAATTCAGATCCTTCTCATCATTTTCATATCAATTTAATGTGACATCCTCCAAGTATATAATCAAATATGTAATTATCCTATCTGTTGCCTTGTATATTGCCTGTATCTTTTTCAGACTCAAAGTTCCATTGAGGTAGAGCTTTTTTGTTTTGTTTTGTTTTTTATATGCAGAGATTTTTAAAGTGTTTGATATATACAAGATTCTTAATAAGTGTTTGCAAAACCTATGTATTTCAGAAGCCTTAAACATATTAAAATAATGTAGGTGATATTAGTAGTCATATCAAACAATTTGTATGTTTCAGTCATGTAAATAACTACATTTCTCAGAGACAGAGAAACATACAAATGATCTGGGTCCAGTAGGATAATGCTAGCATGTGTTGTAAATTCTCTTATATGACCTTATTCTTGCAAGAATTGGTTATGTGGCAGAAAAAAAGGTATCACTATCTTATACTTTATTATTTAAAGAGATTTATGGAAGTTGTTAATTTCTTACACTACCCCTTTGTTTCAGTGGGCCCAATTTCCGTGGTAATGGTGAGAGGAAAGTAGGCAATTTAGGCAGCAGCAAAAATCTCCTACAAGGCACTATAAAATAAGGCTTGTTCTAGATCATGGGTCTGTCCAAAGGGGAATGTTAAAGGGTAGGATGGATGATGGATGCATTGTGGACTTATAACTATAAGATTAATACTGTTATGCCCCCAATAATGGGTCTATGATTATAGGAGCGAGACTGATGTAAAGCGAAGGTCAAGCAAAGCTTTATTTCATGCCAAGCATCAAGAATCTAACCGAACGTTCGGGGCCACACCTCTTATGAGAGAAGGCAACCCTTCTCTGTTTCACAGTCTAGCTTTTAAGGGCAAAGGCCATGCAGTCAGGCCTGGCCACGCACAGGTGACCAATGAGATTTTAACACACACAGGAAACTCCACAGTGAGGCTAGGTGACCAATTGAGGTACAATTTACCCTAGTATAGACATTTGACCCAGCCTATTACACCTTGATTAGGATTGGTGCCAAAAAGGTTCCCAAAGGGTGGAGGAGTGGGGCATACTCCTTAGTATCTAGGGAGACAAAATGCAAACACCGCCCCAACACCCCCCCCCCCCCCCCCCCCGCTGATTGATGTCTCCACCTGGCCTGACCCACCCTTGTATATGTGCTTTGTTACCTGGAGCTGATTTCCAGGACTTGTTTTTTTAAGTGAATCCCTGGGGGGGGGAAGGGGAGCAAGGACAGTTTAAGGGTTAACTTCAATGAAAGCCTCTTGCTAAAATATAAAAATATAAAATAGGTCCTTACATTTACAACAACTCAGTAGGGAAAGTCCCAGTGTGGTGATAAAAGAAGTGATGTAACTTGCATTGCACATTTTATTTTTAAAACGTGTAAGTTGTATTTTTCCCTGCCATGACATCATACTTTATCTTCATCTCTGTATACTAGTTTAAAACTAGTTAAACAAACTCAACAATTTTTTTAAAAAAATTTTTTATTTATTTATTTGAGAGCAAAAGCCAGAGAGAGAGAGAGAGAGAGAGCATGAGCAATATGGGGCTCAATCCCAGGACTCTTGAGATCATGATCTGAGCCAAAGGCAGACACTTAACTGACTGAGCAAATGAGACTCCCACAAACTCAACAATTTTATAAAATTTTATTTGTTGGGGTGCCTGGCTGGATCAGTCAGTAAAACATGTAACTCTTGATCTTGGCGTTGTACATTTGAAATCCACCTGGGGGTGTAGAGGTTTTTAAAAATAAAATCTTTAAAAATTTTTTTTTCATTTTTTTATTTAAGCCATTGTATGGCAGTGTTGATCACTATATTGTACACCTGAAACTAATATTAACCTTATTTTAACTAACTGGAATTTAAATAAAAAACTTTAAAAATAAAATAAAAATAATAATCATAAAAATAAAAAAGAGGAAAATTATTTGGCAGGCAATTTTCTTAATTGCATTATTATTTATTATTATCATAGTCTGTGTGTGTGTCGGTGGGAAGTGGCTGGTATTACAGTGAGCTCCATATCTGTGTTACACTGAGGTCCATGTCTGTAGTCAGTCTTTTTTTTTTTCTTTTAATTTATTTTTTCAGTGATCCAAAATTCATTGTTTATGCACCACACCCAGTGCTTCATGCAATAAATTCCCTCCTTAATACCCACCACTGGGCTCACCCAACCACCTGCCACCCTCCTCTTCAAAACCCTCAGTTTTTTGTTTCTCAGAGTCCACAGTCTCTCATGGTTTGTCTCTCCCTCCGATTTTCTCCCAGCACACTTCTCTCCATCTCCCAGTGTCCTCCACGTTATTCCTTATGTATTGAGTCTTATAAAAACTTTTATTTCTTTCCCTATTCTGCTTTGCATATGCTTACCTTAGATGTTAAAATGTTATAAAAACCTCTCCTGCCTGGTCCATTTTTCTCTCTCTGCTCTCATGATTTCTCATGCTCTCCCTGCCAACCCCACATGCCTTACAATATCTGGATATGACTAATCTCTTCCTGAGCTACTTTATTCTACTCTGCCATATGGTTGCCCTTCCCTCTTCTGTACCATAACTTCTATCCCCTGCATTTGTGCTTTAACAATACCTAATTCTTTTCACTACATCTGTATCTTTGAGGTCAATACTCGGTAGTGCAATTGCTGGGTCATAGGCTAGCTCTATTTTACTGGAAAGAAGGGCCATATGCACCCCAGTGTTCGTAGCAGCAATGTCCACAATAGCCATTCTGTTGAAAGAGCCAAGATCCCCTTCAACAGACAAACAGATAAAGAAGATGTGATCTATGGATACAATGGAATATCACTCAGCCATCAGAAAGGATGAAGGAGGAGGAGATTATGCTAAGTGAAATAAGTCAAGCAGAGAAAGTCAATCATCATACGGTTTCACTTATTTGTGGAACCTAAGGAATAGCATGGAGGACATTAGGAGAAGGAAAGGAAAAATGAAGTGGGGGAATTGGAGGGGGAAATGAAACATGAAAAACTATGGACCCCAAGAAACAAACTGAGGTTTTTAAAGATGAGAAGGATGTGGGGATGGATGAGCCTGGTGATGGGTATTAAGGAGGGCACATATTGCATGGGGCACTGGGTGTTTTACACAAACAATGAATCATGGAACACTACTTCAAAAACTAATGATATATTGTATGGTAACTAACATAACATAATTTTTTAAAAAAAAAAAAGGAGGGGGACAATACCTAACAGTCTTTGCTAGTTTCTTGTTTTACCTCCTTTTAAGAGTAAGCTCATTAGTGGTTTTTTGTTTTTTTTTGTTTGTTTGTTTTGTCTCAACTAAAAGAATAAAAATAATACACATTATTTTGAAAACTTTTTGAACAGTGTACAAACCTTAGTCAAGTCCACAATGTCTCATCTCTTCTTCCTCCTAACATGGCTAAGTTGAAAAACCCTTTATCTGGGAAAAGATCATTCTCCTGCCACCTTGTGTTAGATTTTGGCTTTAGCTTAGATTATCCTTACTTTCCTTTTCTGAAAATAAGTTGAAAATATTAATAGCCTCAGTTTCTTCTTCCAAAATATGACTGCTGCTTCTTTACCAAGCACAAAAGCAACCCATTTTGACCATAGTAAACAGCATGGACCTACTTTTTTGGCTCACTGTTTTAGTGAGACAAAGTGGAGTGAAGATGACAAACCATTTCCAAATGTATTAATAATTGGTAGACCATACTTCTAAATCGAAGTTTTGTTGCCATCAAACTATGACCAGACTCGCTATAATTACAGAGGTAAATTCTTTATATTTACTATATTTGAAATTACCATATAATACCAAAATAAAATTATGATTATGTGAAGAGTCTGTAATATTAAGAAGATGACTTTGAAATGATTGCTTATCTAAATGAAATTTCCCATTTTATAATCTTGCATAAGCTTCCATTGTCATTTCCTATTTAAAATCTATTAGAAGGTACTCTTATTCTCCCTTAAGTGGGAAGTCAAATGTGGAACAAATTCATCCCAAAGGAACTGATTCTATATTCCACTGAAGACCAGGTGGCTTCCATGTGGCATTTTGCCTCTTGCATATTGTTCATCGCCTACAACAAATGGGGGTATGCTCTTTAGTAAACTAATTCAACTCAACTAGAGACATTGTCTTCAAGGAATAACATCATAGAGACTAGAATCAGAATCATACTTTTGGGAAAATTGGGCCCAGGTTTTTTTTGTTTTGTTTTGTTTTTTTTTAAGATTTTATTTATTTATTTATTTGACAGAGACCACAAGTAGGCAGAGAGGCAGAGAGAGGAGAGGGGGAAGCAGGCTCCCTGCTGAACAGAGAGCCTGATGCAGAGCTCGATCCCAGGACCCTGAGATCATGGCCTGAGCCGAAGGCAGAGGCTTAACCCACTGAGCCACCCAGGCGCCCCTGGGCCCAGGTTTTGATGGCTTCTTTCCTCAATCTTATAAAACCTATTTGAACTCTACTGGATGCCAGAACTGCTTAAAAATATTTGGTCCCTTGTAATTTTAACCTTCCAGTATTCAATGCACCCGATCCATGTAATATCCTATAGTATTTTTGTCAAATGAAGACTCTCAAAGTGTGTTTCTTGGGAGACACTTTTCAATTGGTTGCTTACATTTCTGCATTTATTATTTCTTCTAGACTATCCTTTGAAGATGGTTGTATTGAATAGACTTGGAAAACAGAAATAGTATCTTTTTTTTTAACTTAACCTGTTGTGTTTGCAAATATTATCTGCCTCTGTTTTGATTCTTCTTGTGGGAACTGAGGCTCAGAAACTGATATATAACTCCCACCCCTACACACACACACACACACACACACACACACACACACACACAAAACTGTTAATATTCTGACTACTTCTATTGCTGTGAATAATGAACTATATTATTTCTGAACCATGAGTCTGCATCTTCTATCAACACCCAAGAAACCACGGCAGACTCATACACCAGCTTTCAAATAAGGGAAAAAAATCTCAGATGCTTTATATTTTTTGATAGTGTTACCTACTTCTGAACATATGACTGAACACATATAAAGCTGGAGCCATGACCATTTAGAGCTTCTTCTGTGGAAGAACTATGCATTCACTTGTAAAAACAAAAGTAGTTTCATCTTTTTTTTTTTTTTTTTTTTCCTCCTGGAAACCATTTCCTCTCTCACACTGTTGCTCAAATTGGATGGAGTCTAAGGTCCTTTGAGGAAATTTTTGTTTAATGACTCAAAATAAAATAGGAAGAGTCTAAAGTGCTAAAACTAATTCTAGATAAAAGGTATAAGATCATGCCAGAAAGGATAGTAATTTTATCTAACAACTGCCTGTTCACCCCTTTATTTGTTCATTAACTAATCTCCAAATTCCTGACTAAATCCCTTTTGTAAGCCAGAATGTGAGCTAAAAACTGGGTATTTTAAAAAAGTTTTCATTTGAAATCCAGTTAGTTAACATATATGGTTGTATTAGTTTCATGTGTACAATATAACATATAACACTCAGTGCTCATCATGACAAGTGCTCTAATTAACCCCCATCACTTATTTAATCCATCACTCCTTTCAGATCCTCTCAAGTAACCATCAGTTTGTTCTCCGTAATGAAATATCTGTTTCTTGCTTTGCTTCTCTTTCTATGTCTTATTATTTTCCCTTTTGCTTGTTTGTTTTGTTTCTTTTATTCCATATATGAGTAAAGGTATTTGTCTTTCTCTGACTGACTTATTTCACTTTTAGCATTATACTGTCTAGTTCCATCCATGTTATTGCAAATGGCAAGATTTCGGTCTTTTTTTATGGCTGAATAATATTCCATTGTATATACATACCACTTATCCTTTATTCATTCATCAATTGATGGATACTTGGGCTCTTTCCATATCTTAGCTTTATAAATAATGCTGCTATAAACATAGGGGTGCTAGCATCCCTTTGAATAAGTTTTCTTATATTCATTGGGTAAATACACACCAACAGGAGGATTGTTTATCACAAAGGACTTCTATTTTTAAATTTTATGGAAATTCCATACTGTTTTCCAATATGGCTGTATCAGTTTGCATCACCACCGACAGTTCACAATTGTTACTTTTTCTTTCTTTTTCTTTTTTTTTTCTTTTTTTTTTATTCATTTGACAGAGAGAGATAACAAGTAGAGAGAGAGAGAGAGAGGAGGGAGCAGGCTCCATGCCTGGCAGAGAGCCCGATGTGGGACTTGATCCCAGGACCCTGAGATCATGACCTGAGCTGAAGGCAGAGGCTTAACCCACTGAGCCACCCAGGCAGCCCCCACTAGTGTTACTTTTTCACATCCTCTCCAACACCTTTTGTTTCTTGTAGTGTTGATTTTAGCCATTCTGACAGGTGTGAGGTGGTATCTCTTTCTAGTTTTGCTTTGCAATTTCCTGATGATACATGATGATGGACATCTTTTCATGTATCTACTGAACATTTGAATGTGTTCTTTGGGGAAACACTTGTTCATGTCTTCTATCCATGTTTTTATTGGATTATTTGTTTTTGGATGTTGACTAAAAACTGGATATTAAGTAACACACAAGACAGGTTTCCTTGAGCTTAAATTTTATTTGCATGAGTATCATTAACAGGAAAAAATATGCATATGTGTATGTACAAGTGTGTTTATGTATACATCTATCTATCTATCCTCTATCCCCTGTCTTCTAATTGTGGTAAATCCTGTAAGGTGGGGAATGGGATAGTCCGAAGAAATATGCTGCTGGATATGTTGGGTAAGCAAATTTAATTGCACTCAGATGCATTGGATATAAGTGAATCACTCAAATGAGTTATTTAATATTATATAGAAACAAATTAAAATTTTATGTAGTTGAAAATAATAGGTAGTTAAAATAATAATTTTTGTTGTTTCTTGTTTCTGTGTCTTTTTTTGTTTTATATATACTATGGTGTGAATGTTTATGTCTCCCAAAATCATATTATGAAATCTAACTCTGGAAGTGATAGTATTAAAACATAGGGGCCTTTGGGAGGTGATTAGGTCATAAGTGGGATTACAGTCCTTTTAAAGGAGACCCCAGAGAGTTCTCTTGCTTCATTCATCATGTACATTTACAGTGAGAAGATAGCCATCTATGAGGAAGTGGGCTCTCCCTGGATATGCCCATTCCTTAATCTTGAACTTCTCAGTTCTAGAACTGTGAGAAATAAGTTTTCTTGTTTTCTGTTCTTTATAAGCTATTCAGTCTATATCATGTCCGTTATCGGAGCCTGCATGCAGAAGGACAATATGACCTAAAACGAGAGCAATAAATATAAAGTTTCAGTAAAGTCAGTTGGTACAATGTTTTTTTTTTACTTAGAGAAGACATGCTGCTTCATGTTAAACCTTGATATTCTATGTGTTTCTTGAAGGGCCACTTCTTACTCCTTTGTATGTTTTCCACAAAGTCCAGGATGATGCCTTACATAAAGGTAATATTTTATAAATACTGTTGGAAATATATACTTCTCTAAAATCTTATTTTGCCTACAGATTACTTGGATCCACTTTGCCTTGTGTAGAATATTTGAAATATATTAAGAACAGAATGTCTCTCTAAATAACATTTAGAATCATCTTTAGTTTATGACTCCTGACTCATTTGTTTATGAAGTGATACTTACTGCAAGAACACTGAAGTTTGTAATATAATTTTTGAATTAATCACCAAGCTAGTTTATTATATAACTTATGAAAAAAATAATTTCTCATGTTGGTTTAATTCTGCTCTTATGTTATGGTCATGGCATTTTCATTAAAATAAAGTAGAAAATAGAAGTAAATAATAAGTGAAAAAAAAAAAAATAATAAATAAAAATATAAAAGTAAAACTCTTGTGAAATGTTAAACTTTTCTTACTTATTTTGTTTTGCTTTTCCTCTACCATGCTGGCAAAGCTGTATTTTGCAGATAGATACAATTTTCTAGTTGCTAGGTTTGTTACTGTTGCTAAAAATTTTCAAAATATAAGAAGTTGAATAGTCATGGATTGTTTACTAAACTCCTTATCTACACATATAAAAATAAAACAATGATGGTGACCTGGGTATTTCTAAAATTGTATTCTGTTTTTCCATATTATGTTTTACAATGTAATTAATAAAGATTCTGCATATAGTAACACCCATCCCCTTCTATCTCATCTGTATGTCCATTACAGAGCATGTATGATTTCTATTCATTGCTATGTTGTGGTGAAGAGATTGTCTGAAGTAGTCCTATATTTATGCAGGTAGATCTTAAGCTACAGTGCTCTTGTTTATTTGCTTGCTCATGATCAGTATGTCTGAAAGATGGTAACTATTGCATCAGGTATGACGATTAAAAAATATTATTGGTGCCTGATACACTGTGATGAAATAGGTAAGTCGATTTATAATTTGTTAATTAAATTAGAAAAGAAATTCCTTTGGATTTGTCCTTTATTAAGAGAGTTTTTTTTTTTTTTTAAACGAATTCCTTGGGATGGTTTTTGTGTAATATATATCACATGCCTCAACCTTTAAATTTGAATGTAGAAAAGAGTTATCAGAATGAGCCTTTCCTTACACCACACACGAAAATAGACTCAAAATGGATGAAGGACCTCAATGTGCGAAAGGAATCCATCAAAATCCTTGAGGAGAACACAGGCAGCAACCTTCGACTTCGACCTCAGCCGCAGCAACATCTTCCTAGGAACAACGCCAAAGGCAAGGGAAGCAAGGGCAAAAATGAACTATTGGGATTTCATCAAGATCAAAAGCTTTTGCACAGCAAAGGAAACAGTTAACAAAATCAAAAGACAACTGACAGAATGGGAGAAGATATTTGCAAACGACATATCAGATAAAGGACTAGTGTCCAGAATCTATAAAGAACTTAGCAAACTCAACACCCAAAGAACAAATAATCCAATCGAGAAATGGGCAGAGGTCATGAACAGACATTTCTGCAAAGAAGACATCCAGATGGCCAACAGACACATGAAAAAGTGCTCCATATCACTCGGCATCAGGGAAATACAAATCAAAACCACAATGCGATATCACCTCACACCAGTCAGAATGGCTAAAATCAACAAGTCAGGAAATGACAGATGCTGGTGAGGATGCGGAGAAAGGGGAACCCTCCTACACTGTTGGTGGGAATGCAAGCTGGTGCAACCTCTCTGGAAAACAGCATGGAGGTTCCTCAAAATGTTGAAAATAGAACTGCCCTATGACCCAGCAATTGCACTATTGGGTATTTACCCTAAAGATACAAACGTAGTGATCCAAAGGGGCACGTGTACCCGAAATGTTTATAGCAGCAATGTCCACAATAGCCAAACTATGGAAAGAACCTAGATGTCCATCAACAGATGAATGGATCAAGAAGATGTGGTATATATACACAATGGAATACTATGCAGCCATCAAAAGAAATGAAATCTTGCCATTTGCGACAACATGGATGGAACTAGAGCGTATCATGCTTAGCGAAATAAGTCAAGCAGAGAAAGACAACTATCATATGATCTCCCTGATATGAGGAAGTGGTGATGCAAATGGGGGCTTAAGTGGGTAGGAGAAGAATCAATGAAACAAGATGGGATTGGGAGGGAGACAAACCATAAGTGACTCTTAATCTCACAAAACAAACTGAGGGTTGCTGGGGGGTAGGGGGTTTGGGAGAAGGGGGTGGGATTATGGACATTGGGGAGGGTATGTGCTTTGGTGAGTGCTGTGAAGTGTGTAAACCTGGTGATTCACAGACCTGTACCCCTGGGGATAAAATTTATGTTTATAAAAAAAATAAAAAATTATATTAAAAAAAAGAATGAGCCTAGAAAATATTGTTATGAAATATTTTTGTTCTGTTATATTATGTTAACTTGGGAAATAATGGTAGTTATTTTTATTAGCATTTCCTACTTTCCACATGCCCTTACAGATGAGATATCATGTTTTTTCCTACTCTTTTTATCATGGTTGTTATATTCTTCATGATCAATAACAATCAGTGAAAATTCATAACATTAATTTTCTTTGGGAAAGTGATATTTTAGCAAGAATCCATGACCAAAAATTTTAGCTGTTGTTCATCCAGTAGGTGAGACTATCAATGTTCCCGAAATTTCAAGAAATAGAACTTATTAATTGTGTTGGTTAATGTTTATTGTCTCTGAACTTAGAGGTGCATAATTCAATTTAAAATTTATTTTGAATTGAAAACAAGATCTTACTGAAGTTTAGTCATCCCACTTTTATATCAGGCCTCCAGTACATTCTAATTTATTTATAGAAAATATCATAAACATGAATGTCACTTTTTCCTATTGCATTTATACTGAAACTGCAATGACTCAAAGATGTCAGATCTGAAAAAAAACACTACCTTTCTATAATTTCTGTTTCCTAGGAGGAATGGATATACCATTTTAGCACAATTATCCAACAGTATTCAAAACCACCATGAATTTTAAAACATAGTTATTACACCCTAAAAATCAAGTATGAAAATGTATAAACAACCAAGTCTCTATCTGTAAATGAAATACTCCCACACAGACTGGTTTTAAAACTTTCTAACTTAAGGAATTTGATAGCACAGACTCAGGGTAGTAGTTTCAGTGCCTACAGTATACTTTCAGGGAGAGAGTAATGTAGGCTCTGAGTCACTTTCTGCCTAGAGATGACCTAATAGTGGTTCTGGCATTGTTTGTTTTGTTTGTTTTTGAAAATACTTTCCTGGGCGTCATTCAGAAAATGCAGAGTTTGGCAATCTATATAAATTAAGGATGATCTTTTTGAATGTTTGTCTTTCACTACATCAAATTAACAAAATTGGACAGAAATTCCACTAAATTAAGCATTGTTAGGAAATGTGTAAATTGGAGCTGCTCCAATTAGTTGCTCTTTGAACTATGTGCTGTTGGTTCAGGATTAGATAAGGAGTTTGAAGGAAAACCTAAATCATTGCTTCCTTTTTTGAGAGAGTCTTAGCATATTTTCTTAAAATTAGCTGAAATAAACAATGTGTTTAGTCGCAAAGTGATTTGCATTTTTGCACAAACTCCCTATCTCCTTGAGAATTATAACAAATATTTCATGAAACATCATTGATCTTTACTTTGTTACACTGCTGTAAAGTACATTCAGAGTTGCCAGTTAAAAGTGTTAGTGTTGAGATGAAATGTCATGCATTTTTCTTCACTTCCATGCAAATGAACACAGTAATTTATTAAGACACAATGAGAAAAAAAAAATTGACAATGAGTTCCAGATTTTAAAAATCACTTGCCATTCAATCCAAATTGTGAGTTTGATCGGTTACCGAACACTTTATAATGCACCCCTGGTAATTTTACAGAGATTATTTTTTTCTTACCAATTCTTGATTATTCTGTCTTGCAATGCAGAGAAAGCTAAACTAATTTAAAATAAACTTCCGTTAATTTGGATTGTTATAAACTTAAAATTGATTAATTTTCATATACAGAGTTTAAAATGTTCACAATTGGGCGCCTGGGTGGCTCAGTGGGTTAAGCCGCTGCCTTCGGCTCAGGTCATGATCTCGGGGTCCTGGGATCGAGTCCCGCATCGGGCTCTCTGCTCAGCAGGGAGCCTGCTTCCCTCTCTCTCTCTCTGCCTGCCTCTCCATCTATTGTGAATCTTTTAAAAAAAATTAAAAAAAAATAAAAAAAAAAAAAAAAATAAAATGTTAACAATTTACATTAAATATATATTCTGTGTATACCTTGGAAAAATTATACTGAAAATTGAAATTAAAATGATGTTGTATATAGCTGCAAGAAGCCTCCAGTCCCATTTCATCTTACTATATAAGTTGTGTCAGGTAATTTTATAAAATCCCTACTGCATAACAAATCTATTTTTTGTTGGAATGGGTAGTAATGTTTGTTCTTATTTCTAAATAAGAGTTGGTCTATGAGTACATCTGCAACTGTATTTTTCCTAAGTGGCTTCATGGTCTTGAACTGAGAAAGCTCAGAACATTAAACATCAAAATAATATAATTTGACATAATTAGACATCAAGGAAATGCAATTAAAATGACACTGAGATAACACTACACACTTATCAGAATGGCTAAAATAAAATATAATGACAAGACCAAAAGAAAAAAATATACCATTTGATGATACACAATGGCAAGTTGTACCATAACGTAACCATCTCAGACTAGTGTAGTGTTAAATTTGTTTTTCTAAGCAATGTTTTGGGTCACTTACCACTTTTCAAGGATTTAAAGTGCTATCATTTTACTTAACTGTGAAATTTGGTCAGATTTAAATTTCAATTTATGTTAAAACATTCTGTAAACTGTGTTAAACTTTGACATTTGTTCCCTCTGTTCAGTGAATAACACTATATCATATTTTGAAAAATACACTAATTTTCATTTTGAAAAATATCCCTTTTTTTTCCTCTTATGGTAATTATTAATATGAATTAATAGTAGAATTTGATATGGTTCCATATGACCATAAATACTTTATTGTATATTATCAAATTTAATAATGAATATAATGTACTTCTTTGGACAATTTTTAAAGACCAGTCTACTCTTAAAAAAAAAAAATGGAGACGCACTTCTTCAGTTCACACAAATTTCATTTTATTATATATAACCTCAGATAAATTTCAACAAATCATAATTTATTAAAATTATATCTACTTAAAAATCTCATAGAAGAGTAAAACCATCAAAATAAAAATATAACACACACAACACACACACATCACCCATGTATTGGCAAATCACAATTGCTGTAACAATACATTAGGCATTCCAAAGTTAAGGGCTATCAAAATTTCCATCAGTGACAAAAAGATTTGTATCCAAATGGACTGATTTTACAGAATCCAAGAAAAAGTCTCCTAGGGTTTATTTAAAGATAAATATTTGAACAAATACTTCTTAAATTTAGGAAATTCAGAACATAAGATTAAAGAATATTTGCAGTGCAGACTATATTCAATCCTTCCTTCAAAATGTGCCTTTGAGTACATAATTCTGTTTTCTCTATCTAAATTGAGCTGTCCTCCAAGGAAGTTTTCTAAAATGTGTGTCTCTGTGTGATAAATGTTCTAAGACCTAACATGCTTCATTGTATTTTTACTGTGCTCTCTCAAATTTAATCAATAATTTGGCTTGATGTATAATATCTAGTTTCAAATATCTTTTCCATCTATACAAACACCCAGCTGTCTCCTTTATATGCTATTACTATTGAGAATTCTGCTGTCAGTATTATTCTTGTACATTTTAGGTGATCTGTTCTTCTCTTGGGCATCATTTATGCTCTTCTCTGTTTTTGATATTCTTAAAACTCACCCTAATATATATGAGTGGTTTTTTAAAAAGATTTTATTTATTTATTTGACAGAGAGAAATCACAAGTAGTTGGAGAGGCAGGCAGAGAGAGAGAGAGAGGAGGAAGCAGGCTCCCCGCCGAGCAGAGAGCCCCATGCGGGACTCGATCCCAGGACCCTGAGATCATGACCTGAGCCAAATGCAGCGGCTTAACCCACTGAGTCACCCAGGCGCCCTATATG
Organism: Mustela putorius furo; assembly: GCF_011764305.1. Classification (NCBI taxonomy): domain Eukaryota; kingdom Metazoa; phylum Chordata; class Mammalia; order Carnivora; family Mustelidae; genus Mustela; species Mustela putorius. Next base: position 427,130 of record NW_025421350.1, read on the forward strand.
AGTGTTTTTTTGTGTGTGTGGTTTTGTTTTGTTTTGTTTCTGATTTCTCATGTTTGGCATCATTTTAAGTCTGGTATCTTTTATCTTTCTTTAATTCTCCAAAATTTATCTCAGTACTTATTTAAATATTTTCTTTATTTTTTTTCTCTTCTGCTGCATTTGGGCAGAAGTCATTAATTTCTTTGTTTGTTTGTTTTTCCCAACTCACTTATTCATTTTACAGCTATATTCATCTTAGTCTCCATTTATTGTATTCTTTATTTCAACAATTTTCACTTAATTTATATTCACAGTATAGTATCTTTCTTTTCTTTGTATATGTATATCATTATTTTATCATATACTTTTAAGCTACTTTTAAAAATATTTTATTTATATATTTGACAGTGAGAAATCACAAGTAGGCAGAGAGAGAGGAAGGGAAGCAGGCTACCTGCTGAGCAGAAAGCCTGATGTGGGGCTTGATCCCAGGACCCTGAGATCATGACTTGAACCGAAGGCAGCGGCTTAACCCACTGAGCCACCCAGGTGCCCCTTTTAAGCTATTTTTTAAAAGTACAGTCATTCTTTTTTTTTTTTTTAAGATTTTATTTATTTATTTATTTGACAGAGAGAGATCACAAGTAGATGGAGGGCAGGCAGAGAGAGAGAGAGAGAGAGAGAGAGAGAGAGAAGCAGACTCCCTGATGAGCAGAGAGCCTGATGCAGGACTTGATCCCAGGACCCTGAGATCATGACCTGAGCTGAAGGCAGTGGCTTAATCCACTGAGCCACCTAGGCGCCCCTAAGCTATTTTTTTAAATTCCTGTTCCAATAACACTTGGATTGCCATATAAAGTTAACCACATCATCTTTTTTAGGTAAGTAATTGTACTTTTTATGTGCATAGCTATTTTGGTCCATGAGTTCAGCTTCTCTTAGGATCATCAAATCTCTGTAAAGTCTGGGTATGCTAGGATTTTCTAAGCAACAATAAAATACATTGAAACCTGGTAGCTTAATTATAATAACGTTTTCTTTCTCAATCATTCACAATAGCATTACATTCTGAGTAGCTTCCTTCTATTTTGCAGCTATAGTGTTTGGAAAAACTTGAATTGTGATATTCACTGTGATAATGTGAATTAGTCAGGGTTTTTCAGAGAATCGGAAAGAAAAAAAAAAAAAAGGAAGATAGTGACTATTAAAACATCTGTCCAAATTCAATTGAACAAAACTCAGAAATGCCATCTCCAGTGAAATACAAAGAAGATTATATATAGTTCTGGGGCACACACATCTCATTTGACCCAATGATGTACATCAATGAAAGACTGAAGGCCAATCACCACTCCATGGGAGAATTTAAAAATAAATTTACTAATGAGGCCAAGAATTCAGAATCACAAATACTTCAGAAATAATAATAATAACTGCCTGCACTTGATCTTATTCTGTAAGATAAATCCTACGATCAAGTTTCAATTTTAAGTTCTTACAATTTTAAATTCTTAAATCCTTCTGAAGAAGCATCATTTGGAGGGAGCAGTTTTTCATAATTTATCATCCATCAGCCTTTTTTAAAGATTTTATTTATTTATTGGACACACAGAGAGAGAGAGAGAGAGAGAGAGAGATTACAAGTAAGCAGAGAGGCAGGCAAGCAGGGAGGGAAGCAGGCTTCCTTTTGAGCAGAGCCCGATGTGGGGCTGGATCCCAGGACCCAGAGACCAAGACTTGAGATGAAGGCAGAGGCTTAGCCCACCACCCACGTGATGAGAGAGCCCCTCAGGTGCCCCTCATCCATCAGCCTTAATTGTTTGGAGGAAAATGTGTGGATGAATAATGCCTTAGGGAGCTAATCTCTCTAAAGAATTTTCAAGTCTTTACTCCTTCAAGGTTTTTGCACAGTTCTGATAGCCTCTAAACATCCAGCTGGTTTCTACAGTGACAGGCTTGTTAAAAACTGTCCTCAAACCAGGAAAAGAGCTTGAAACATACCAGTCAAGAGCAACTTTGAGTCTTTTTAAGAAATTTATCATTATTTCTTTGTTTTTGGTTAATATCTGAAATAGTTCTATATTACACTTGCATAATTTCTCCAGAGCTGACTTTGAAGGAGGCATTCAGTTCCAGCTAGTTCCATATTTTGGCAAGAACTATAATTCTATATAAAAAAAAAAAAAAACGTATTTTAGAGTGCCTGGGTGGCTCAGTGGGTTAAAATCTCTGCCTTCAGCTCAGGTTATGATTCCAGGTTCCTGGGATTGAGTCCCACAGTGGGCTCTCATCTCAGCAGGGAGCCTGCTTCCATTCCTCTCTCTCTGCCTGCCTCTCTGCCTTCCTGTGATCTCTGTCAAGGAAATAAATAAAAATTAAAAAAAAACATTTTTATACCAGTTATTCATGTTTATTAACTAAGATATCACAATACAAATAATACAAACAGTTGCTCGTTATTAATACCTTCAACCAAGATCAAAAAAATATGTCATATTTTCTCCAAAAATTTTATATCATCTGATAGGTCAGGTATATATAAAATTACATTTAAAGTTTTAAAAATATCAGCAAATATTTTCATTTAAATGCAAATTTCAAAGAAAATCTACTTTTCCACACACGACTTTTTATCCTATTTTTTTTTAATTTTGTCGACAACTGATAATTGTTTTAGCGAGACTATAAATGTTAGATCGAAAAAATGAATAATAGATGTAGGTTCAAATTATTATGTTCCATTAAAGATGATTTAGTCTTTGATGAACATCTGTTTGGTAATATATTGTATCCAGATATAGTAAATTAATGACCTATATAAAATTATAGGTAAATGACACCTTCCGTTCCATTATGAGTAGAGCTTTTAAAATGCTATTTGTCACAACCTGTCATCTTGTCATTATGTAGCATTATGTAGCATTTAAAAAATATATACTACTCTTCACTTTAAAGTCTTTTAGAAATCTAAAATATGACATTCTATGTTTTGTGTTTCCATATTCCTTTATTGCCAGTTTGAGCAAATCCACATGCTTTGATTCAAAGGTAATAAATTCCTCTTATTTGGAAAAATGATGTTTATTTTTGTTCTCTCACCCTTAGCAGGTGGTTTCATTTTAGCACACTTCAGAGTTATAATTTCATGCTTATTAAAAACATTTATTATGATCTACATAGATGAATGAAACTTTTATTTTATTAAATTATTTGCCAAAAAATCTGTTATTTTTAAAAATGTATTTCCTTTGAAGGGTTATTTTAGAGCATTCAGAGAGGATCTAGGAGTGTGGTATTATGCAATTTTTAAGTAGGTATGAAATGGTTATTTATATGATTGTTTCTTTAAGGCTTATGTATATTGTCCATTATATGCTATAAAATATTTTGAAAGTAAATTTAAGGTATGTTTTACATAGTTTATTTTTTTGGAAAAAAATATTGAAATGACTTATGACATTCAGTATAATTAATTTTTTCTGAAATTTACCAATTGTCTATTGAACCTATTATATGGCAGATATTACTTCAGACTACACTGGTAAATGAAATACTTGGCTTTGTAGAACTTTTATTTTAATGGGTGAGACAATTAAAAGATATAAACCTTAATGAAAATTGCATAGTGCATTCAAAAATGATGAGTACAATGGGGGGAAAAAGAAAAATTATATCAGGGTGAGAAAAATCAAGGTTGTTAGGCAGGGGATGGGGAGTTTAAAAATTTTAACAGGAAGATCAGGGTAGTTACAATGAAGCTGACAATTGAACAAAGGTATGGAAAGGTGATGAATTTGCCCAGAACTATCAGCAATAAGGTCACTCCAGACAAAGGAATTGGCTATCTTGAAGGCCATAAGGTTGGATCGTGCCTGGCATATCTGAGGAATAGCAAGGAGGCCACTGTGAGGGACTGAAGAGTAGCAGGGAAAGAGGTCACAGAGGTTAAATGAGTGGCTAGATGATGTAAAAGCTTAGAAGTCATTGTAAAACTCTGGCTTTTATATTTGGAAACTTACTGTGTGATAGAATTTCTGCTAATAACTGAGAGTTCAAATGTCCAAAAAATTTCAAGGATTCTTATTCTAGTAAGACAGAATAAAGAAAAAGAGTTCATATATTCACATGGTGTAACAAATGCTCGGAGATCCAAGTGTAGGAAGCTATGGAGCACAGAAGAAGGCACTAAAATCACACCAATATATTTGATGACTGTGACTATATATAAATTTGTATTTTCTAGATTTTTTATAGTTATGGAATCACACAGTATATACTATTCGTTGCCTGGCTTTTCTTTTCTCAGCATCATTACTTTGAGAATCTCCAATTGTAAATAGTTCATTTTGATGTTGAATAGTAATCTCTTTCATGAATAGATCATAATTTGTCTTTGCTCTATTGATGGACATTGATGAACATTTCCACTGTATTCAATTCTTAAAAATAAAGCTGCTATGAAATCCATATACAAGAGGTCTTGTATGAACATAGGGTTTGTTTCTCTTGGTTAAAAGCCTAGAAGTAAAATGGCTATTTGTGTAACTGCAACATATTTTGCATTTAAAAAAATTTTCAAACTATTTTCCAAAGTGGTGGTATCATGATATATGCCAACAACAGTTTAGATTTTTTGTTGCTTCTCAATCTAGCTCAGACGAAGTACAATTAGCCTTTATAATTTTAGCCATTCTAATAGATATGTAAGCATGTCTCATTATGATTTTAATTTGTATTTCTTTAATGTCTAAATGTTGAGAAATTTGTCATGTGCTTATAAGCCATCCATATCCTTTTGGTGACATGTCTCTGCAATAATTTTCTTCACATGTAAAATTGGATACTCTGTTTGGTTATTAGTAAGGTTTTATATTTTTATTCATTTTTTAATAATCAGAGTAGATGTACATTATCAGATGTATAATTTGCAAATCCCTTCTCCATCTTTACGGTTTCTCAATGGAGCTTTGATAGCTGTGTCTTTCAAGAAATATGCTACTTCTTTCCTGGTACACGGAGGTATGACTAGAACATTATCAATGTTGACCTTTGCAAAGAAAATCATGGCTTAAGATATATGTAGTCTGCGGTTGTTGGGAGTGTTCTGTAATATCAAGCATATCTAGTTAGTTGATAATTTTGTTCAAGTCTTACATATCTTACCAATTTGATGACCGTTTGTCTATATAATCTTAAAATAAAGGTGTTGAAATTTTTTTCCATTTCTCTTCTAAGGTAGAAGTTATGATTTTTGTTCTTAGTTTTTCCCTATATATCCCCAAATCTGTTATTAAGTATTAAAAGTCAAGAATTATTATACTCCCTGAGGAATTCTTGCTTTTACTCTTCTGGAATTTTGACTTGATCTTTATGTCTGATAATGAAATTTGCTTTAAAATCACTTTTCATTATCTTGATATAACCACCAAAGTTATAGTGTGATTAGTGTTAATATAGCATATTTTTTCTTTTACTTTTTAAAGCACTTCTATATTTAATCCTGACAAAGAAACAAAAGAGCTCTTTAGCTCATGAAGCATCTTTCTAAATTATCTTTATTTTTTTTTAAATGAAGGAGTAGCAATTTTTGTTAAGGGACCTAAACTGAAAGTAGGTTTAGAAATTTATTTATTTATTTATTTATTTATTTATTTAGTGAAAGATTTTATTTTGTTTATTGACAGCAAGAGAGAGAGAGAGAGAGAGAGAGAGAGGAAGCGCACAAGTGGGGGGAAAAACGTGCAAAGGGAGAGGAAGAAGCAAGCTCCTTGGGGTGCAAGTAATCCCATGCTGGGCTGAATCCCTGTATACTGGAATCATGACCTCAGCCAAAGGCAAACATCTGCTTAAAGAACGGAGTCATCCAGGCACCCCTAGAAAATTAAAAAAAAAAAAAAAAAGAACTTTCAAAAACATTTTGTTTCTTTCTTTCTTTTTTTTAATATTTTATTTATTTGACAGACATAGAGACAGGAAGAGGAACTATAAGCAGGGCAGAGGGAAAAGGAGAAGCAGGTTTCCCACTGAGCAGAGAGCCTGATGTGGGGCTCCATCCCAGGACCCTGGAATCATGACCTGAAAAGAAGGGACACTTATGGAGGAAGCCACCCAGACACTCTCTTCTTTTCTTTGTTTTTAATATATGGCAACTGATGCTTCCCAGCCACGAGAAGCATATTACCCATTGATTAAATCTTTGATAACAACCTATTTAAAAGGGTGTGTAAATATATACTTACTCAGATTTACACACTTTATGTTTTCTTCATAGTTTGGGGCTGGACCCCATGGTCACAACACTGCTTCCAGTCTTTGCCTTCCCATCTTTTGATACCAGGTATTTTGGTCAGCAAAGCAAATTAGTATCAAAATTAATAAGCCCCTTGCACCATATCTCTGGAGCAGGGGTTGCTCTTAGCCAAGGCCCAGAGCAGTGGACCTCCCCTCGCTAGTGCTATAGCCCCAAGGACTAGGACCCTGCCACCAGAACTCAGTCTTACATGTTATGCTAAGCAGACAAAACCAAAACAGGAAAGCTGCGACAGCTTTCACTGGCATGCCTCATCTCCCACTCCCTCGATGTCCAGGCAGTACCAGATGCCAGGGAGGGGTCTTGGTCCAACATATGGGAGGGAAGGAAGTAGCCACGAGCAAGTACCTGCCTCTCTGTGCCTTTCTTTCATGAGCAGGTTGTAAGGAGGAGGAAGAGGAAGAGAGGTGAGCTTCAAGGGGTGAAGGCCTCAGGTAGGCAGCTGGCTCCTGCCAGTAGGAAAGGGACAAAGGAGAAGGCAGTCAGTCTTGCAGGGAGTGTGGGAAGTAAGGGTTAGAGCTTATGACGGAATCTGGACAGGAGTAATAGGGATACTAGTCATTTGAGTCCACCATTGGCAAGCTGGGCTGGGTGTCAGGGCAGATAGGCCTCCCTGGGCAACGGCACATGAGAGAAGGTGGAATTCTTCTCTGAGGAGCAGGTGGAGCTTTGGGTGTTGGGAAAGCATAGACAGTATTGTTCCAGGGCCAAGGACAGGTCCGGGTACTCCTGGTTGGAGGTCAAGGCCACAGTATGATCCCGGTCTTCTACCAGCAGCTTGAAGGTACCACATGCCAGCCACCCCTCATTATTGTGTAGAACTCTCTGGTGCACTTATTGGCTTATCCATCAAATGACTCCTTCAGCAGCTTGAAAACCACCTCCACAGGCACTCCAGGATATGGGAGGCTTCCAGAGTGAAGATTTTGCACAGGATCACCGCAAAAGACCAGAAGTCACTCTGGTCGATGTAGATCTGGTCAAACATGGCCTTAGGGACCATCCACTTCACAGGCAGTCCACTGTTGGTTGTCTTTTTATAGTAACTGATGTGGTGATATCTCTGGCAAGGCTGAAGTCTGAGATCTTCATCATGTTGTCCTTTGTCACCAGCACTTCCCTGGTGGCCAGGTCTTGGTGTATGCACTTCTTGGAGGCAAGGTACTCCATGCCTCAGGCTACCTGATAGGCACAGGATACCAGGTCCTTGGAGGAGAGTTGCTCTGCTGCATTGTGGCTGATATTGTAACAGTACTCCAGGTCAGGAGGCCTCTGGGCCTGCAGGTACTCCTGTATGTTGTCTTTTGAGGCATATTCCATGAGAGTGTACGAAGAACCGTCCTGTGTGCAGAACCCAGCAGGTTGATGGTGTCCTTGTGCTGTCCAATCATCTTCATCATCTCCATTTCTGAGATTAGGTTTGACAGGTCTTTCTCTGTTGCATCTGACTTCAACATCTTCACAGACACTTTAGTCAAATGGTTGGATTTGTCTTTGTCCAGCCCAATGGCCTCCTCCAACACCACCTGCCCAAAGTAGGCCTGTCTTAGGGGTCTGCCTAAACTGCCTACAACCAGCCTATCTCAAGGCAGTTATGAACTCTAGATTATCCTCAAAAACATTAAAACACAAGCTAAAAATTCTCTTCACTAGGTCTCTGTCGCAGGTCTAATTTTCTTATCCTTCATCATTTATCTTTTTCCTAATTCTTATTTTCAGTATAGTTTATTTTGCTTCCAGGCGTTTCCCCTGGTTTCTGTATGCTGTTTCATAGGGAAGAGTTATCCTGTCATAAAATTATTTCTTGAGCATTCATTACATCTCTCAGTTAAAATGGATTCTTTTATGGTATTGATTCATTTGAGTTTTCTCAAAATGGGAAGAATTTTCAAAATGGTGTTTTCCTCAAGGTTCAGAGTATGTCTTAGCCTCATCTTTACTCTTTTTGAAATTCACTTTTCAAATTCTTGTCCCCTCTTTTTATTTTTAAATTAAAATGTTTTATTTTTACTATTTTTTTTATTTGAGTATAGTTGATATTCAGTGTTACATTGGTTTCAGGTTTTCAATATCTCCATACATTATTCTATGATCACTACAAATATAGCCACCATCTGTCACCATATAACACTATTATAATATCATTGACTATATTCTCTACACTGTCCCATATCTCTTTTTTAAAATCTCTGATTTTTATGTTTTCTGTTTTTCCAATTTTCGACCATCATTTTACTTGGTTACTTTAATAAAATATGCCTGATTACACACTCTTTGCTGAAAACCATAGCATTTGATTTATAGTAGTCTTTTCTTCCTCTTTTTTTTAAAATTAACATATAATGTATTATTAGCCCCAGGGGTACAGGTCTGTGAATCGCCAGGTTTACACACTTCACAGCACTCACCACAGCACATTCCCTCCCCAATGTTCATAACCCCACCACCCTCTCCCGACCCCCCCCCCCCCCCCCGGCAACTCGCAGTTTGTTTTCTGAGATTAAGTGTCTGTTATGGTTTGTCTGCCTCCCGATCCCATCTTGTTTCATTTACTCTTTTGCTGTCCCCCAAACCCCCACATTGCACCTCCATTTCCTCATATCAGGGAGATCATATGATAGTGTCTTTCTCTGGTTGACTTATTTTGCTAAGCATAATACCATCTAGTTCCATCCATGTCATCGCAAATGGCAAGATTTCATTTCTTTTGATGGCTGCATACTATTCCATCATATTTACCATTCATTTGTTGATATATAGACATCTAGGTTCTTTCCATAGTTTGGCTATTGTGGATATTGGTGCTATAAACATTTGGTGCACGTGCCCCTTTGGATCATATAGTAGTCTTCTTTACCTCTATCAGAACCCCAGGAACCTTTGTTAATTTATTTACTCACATAAACAGATGATCCAACCCAACGTTTTTTGATGTTCAAATGTATTATGTCTTACCGCTTAACACTATGCTTACTGTTCTCTTTCACTGTCTGACTAAATCCTCATCATCACTATGCCATTTAATCAGAAAGAACATTTGAATTCAGAGTTCTCTCCATATCAGGGAATGAAGACTCCACCCTTCTGTTTGTGCAGGTAAAATAAATGTTGATGTTGTCTGTCCTGCACATACCCCATCCTGTTCACCAGAATATTCACCATCAAAATATATACAAAATTAAAGCCATACCTCACCACTTCTATTACCACCCAGCATGCAAAAAAACACCATCATATGTTCCTGAATTATTGACTTGATTGATAGCCCCACTTCCACACATACTGCACTCCTTTCTCCCTGCAAATTTATTTTGGTACAGCAACTTAACCTAAAAATCAAGTCAGATGATTTTATTCTGCTGTTGAAAGTCTTTTGGTATCGTCCCCTTTCATATTAAATAAAAACTGAAGGCATTTCAATGTACTAGAAGGTCATGCATCAATACGTTCTTCCTCTCTCCACCACTATGAACTCCTCATTGGCCTCCTTGCTTTTCCTCAAAAGTAATAGACCAGCTGTTCACACAAAGTCTATATACTTACTTGCTCTACCTTTTCCTTTAATATTTGTATAACACCCTCCTTCACTTCCTGGGTCTTTGTGCAAATAACATCTCATAAATGAGAGATATAACCACCCAACACAAAATAAAAATTAACTTTCATCCCAGCATTCTCCAATGGTTTTTACCTTTCTTGTATTTCTTTGTAACACTTATCACCATCAACCATCAATCATTATTCTATTACTGGTTTATTTCCTTATTTGAGACAGAGAGAGAGAGAGAATTGGGAGGGGGGCGCAGAGGAAGAAGAAAACACCCCACTGCCTAGAAAGCCTGCTGGGGAGTTACATCCCAGGACCCTGAGATCATGACCCAAGCCAGAGGCAGTCACTCAATAGACTGAGCCACCGAGGTGCCCCTCTATTATTGCTGTATTTCACTATTATATTTCAAAAGAATGTAAGCTCTTTGGGGTCAGGTATTTTATATGTTTTATTAATTGAAGTATTCTCAGAAAGGTAGCTGGAAGATTGTAAGGGCTCACTAAACTGTATTTTGTTGTTATTATTGGGCTCCTTTAAGGGCTTTACCTCTTATGCTAGAAGTCTATCCTTCAGATGTAAGCAATAAGAATAGAGCCCTGCTGCCTGTTCAAATGAGTAAAAAGCCTGTATTAAGTGGATATTTTAAAAGCTAAATGAATGGCTTAATAGTTGTATATAGGGTGAAAGGGAACATATTTTCCACAGTTTAGAAGTGGAGTTCTTTTATAGAGTTCTTGTACAAGCCGACACTATTGAACGATAATGGGCAGTTGTACATTACAATTATACAAACACTTTGGTAATTTATATCCCTTTTTGGTAATTCATGACTGGATTTTTGAGGCACCTCCACGCTGTTTTCCAGAGTGGTTGCACCAGCTTGCATTCCCACATACAGTGTAGGAGGGTTGCCTTTTCTCCACATCCTCGCCAGCATCTGTCATTGACTGACTTGTTCATTTTAGCCATTCTGAAAGGTGTGAGGTGGTATCTCATTCTGGTTTTGATTTGCATTTCCCTGATGCCGAGTGATGTGGAGCATTTTTTTCATGTGTCTGTTGGCCATTTGGATGTATTCTTTGCAGCAATGTCTGTTCATGTCCTCTGCCCTTTTCTTCATTCGATTATTTGTTTTTAGGGTGTTGAGTTTGATAAGCTCTTTATAGATTTTGGATAGATAGTGGCCTTTTATCTGGTATGTCATTTGCAAATATCTTCTCCCAGATAACTTCTGACAGTCATCTTTTGGCTTTGTTAACTGTTTCCTTTGCTGTGCAAACAAAAGCTTTTTGATCTGATGAAATCCCAATAGTTCATTCTTGCCCTTGCTTCCCTTGCCTTTGGCGATGTTCCTAGGAAGAAGTTGCTGCTGCTGAGGTCAAAGAGGTTGATACCTGTTCTCTCCTCAAGGATTTTGATGGATTCCTTTCTCACATTATGCTTCTTCATCCATTTCCAGTCTATTTTCATGTATGGTGTAAGGAAATGGTCCAACTTCATTTTTTCTGCATGTGGCTCTTCAATTTTCCCAACACCATTTGTTGAAGAGGCTGTCTCTTTTCCATAGGACATTCCTTCCTGCTTTGTTGAAGATTAGTTGACCATAGAGTTGAGGGTGTATTTCTGGGCTCTCTATTCTGTTCCATTGATCTATGTCTGTTTTGGGGACAGTTCCCTACTATCTTGATGATGACAACTTTGTAATAGAGCTTGAAGTATGGAATTGTGATGCCAACAACTTTGGCTTTCTTTTTCAATATTCCTCTGGCTATTCGAGGTATTTTCTGGTTCCATATATATTTTAGGATGATTTGCCCCATTTCTTTGAAAAAAAAAAATGGATGGGATTTTGATAGGGATTGCCTTAAATGTGTAGATTGCTTTACGTAGCATAGACATTTTCACAATATTTGTTCTTCCAATACAGGAGCATGGAACATTTTCCATTTCTTTGTGTCTTCTTCAATTTCTTTCATGAGTACTTTAGAGTTTTCTGAGTATAGATTCTTTGTCTCTTTGGTTAGGTTTATTCCTAGGTATCTTAGGGTTTGGGTGCAATTGTAAATGGGATTCACTCCTTAATTTCTATTTCTTCAGTCTTGTTGGTTTAAAAAAATGCAACCAATTTCTGTGCATTGATTTTATATTCTGACACTTAACAGAATTCCTATACAAGTTACAGCAGATTTGGAGTGGAGTCCTTTAAGTTTTCCACATACAGTGTCATATCGTCTGCAAACAGGGATAGTTTGACTTCTCTTTTGCCAATTTGGCAAAATTTGGATGCCCTTAATTTTTCTTTTTGTTGTCTGATTGCTGAGGCTAGGACTTCTATTACGATGTTGAATAGCAGTGGTGATAACGGACATCCCTGCCGTGTTCCTGACCTCAGCGGAAAAGTATTCAGTTTTTCTCCATTGAGAATGATATTTGCAGTGGGTTTTTTCATAGATGGCTTTGATAATATTGATAATATGTGCCCTCTATGCCTACGCTTTGAAGAGTTTTAATCAGGAAGGGACACTGCACTTTGCCAAATGCTTTTTCAGCATCTATTGGAGAGTATCATATGGTTCTTGTTCTTTCTTTTATTAATGTGTTATATCACATTGATTGATTTGCAGATGTTGAACCAACCTTGTAGCCCTGGAATAAATCCCACTTGGTCGTGGTGAATAATCATTTTAATGTACTGTTGAATCCTATTGGCTAGTATTTTGGTGAGAATTTTCGCATCTGTGTTCATAAGGATATTGGTTTGTAGTTCTCTTTTTTGATGGGATCCTTGTCTGGTTTTGGGATCAAGGTGATGCTGGCCTCAGAAAAAAAAGAGTTTGGAAGTTTTCCTTCCATTTCTAGTTTTTTTGGAACAGTATCATGAGATTAGGAATTAATTCTTCTTTAAATTTTTGGTAGAATTCCGCTGGGAAGCATCTGGCCCGGGGCTTTTGTTTGGAGATTTTTGATGACTGTTTCAATCTCCGTACTGGTTATGGGTCTGTTCAGGATCCCATTTCTTCCTGGTTCAATTGTGGTAGTTTATATGTCTCTAGGAATGTATCCATTTCTTCCAGATTGTTGAATTTTTTTTTGGCGTAGAGTTGCTCATAGTATGTTCTTATAATTGTTTGTATTTCTTTGGTGTTGGTTGTGATCTCTCCTCTTTCATTCATGAATTTATTTATTTGGGTTCTTTCTCTTTTCTTTTTGATAAGTCTGGAAAGGGGTTTATCAATCTTATTAATTCTTTCAAAGAACCAGCTCCTAGTTTCGTTGATTTGTTCTATTGTTTTTTGTTGTTGGTGGTGGTTTTTTGTGGTTTTTGTTTGTTTGTTTATTTCTTTCTATTTCATTGATTTCTTCTCTGATCTTTATTATTCCTCTTCTGCTGGGTTTAGGCTTTCTTTTTTGTTCTTTCTCCATCTCCTTTAGGTGTAGGGTTATGTTGTGTTTTTGAGATCTGAGAGAGAAGCGTGGTTGCACACGTCTGTCACTGCGCTCCCCAGGAGCATGTCTGGGGAAGGCGCAGCACGCCACCCCAGGAAAAGAGAAGGAGCCGTTGTCCTTGTGGTCGGGAAAGGTCGGGAAGCAGAATAGCCTGCCGTGGCAGGAACAGCAGACCGGTGGCAAGACAAGTGTCACCCGCTCCCTGTGCGGAGAGACAAAGCCTGGTTCCTAAGAAGACATGAGGGGATGAGTAGGGCCGGGTTGCGTGCTCCACTCTGAGGAAGGAGTCTGGGCAGAAGGCAGGCCTGTCCTGTGCCTCTGGTCCCAAGGGGACAGCATCTCCTTGACCACCTGTCTGTAGGGCCGACTTGGGCTAGCTACAGGCGCCATACCCGGAACTCGCAGAAATAGCTCCCTCGAGAAACTGGCAGCCAGATGCCATCTTCCTCCAAGATGTGATGGCGTTTTCGGTGGCAGAGTGTTTGCCGGGGAAGGAGTGGGGACAATCCACCAAAGCTCCCCATTCCAGTGAACGGGCGGTGTTCAGGGATCCTGTCGCCTCTCCTCTCCTGTGGGGAAGGCACTGGCCTTGTCCGCGAGTCCGCATGATGGCCAAGAATGTAGTGTGCATTGAGTGCCATCCTAGGCCTCGCACGCTGCTGCAGGGTCTTGGCTGTGTCTGCTTAGTTCGGCCTGGCAGGGTGAACCCAGGACGACAACATGGAGCCCGGGAAAGCAAGGCCCAAGAGGGACCAGGTCTCCCGCAGCTCTTCTTCCCTGATGCAACAGAGCGAACACCCAAAGCCTTGCTGAGGAAGCAGCAGCGAAGTGCCGTTCGCGCCAAGCTGAAAACCTCTGCGAAAGCATAGCAGTCGCTGGGAAATCAGAGTCGGTTCTGCGGGCTGCTCTTGCTGCTTGCCTTAGCCTAGTATTCGCAGCACGGCGGGAGAAACCCTCATAGAGCGAAAGCCTCTTTGCCCGGGCATCCCCTCTGCCTGAGAGAGAACCGTGGTTGCGCCTGTGGAAAGAGCCTTAAGGAAAGGGACATTTCTGTCACTGGGCTCCCCAGGAGCCTGTCTGGGGAAAGTGCAGCAAGCTGCCCCAGGAGAAGAGAAGGAGACATTGGCCTTGTGGTCCGGAAACGGTCGTGAAGCTGGAGAGCCGGCCCTGGCAGGAACAGCGGGCCGGTGGCAAGACAAGTGTCACCCACTCCCTGTGCAGAGAGACGAAGCCTGGCTGCTAAGGAGACATGAGGGGACGATTGGGCCGGGGAACGTGCTCCAATCTGAGGAAGGAGTCTGTGCCTCTGGTCCCAAGTGGAAAGCATCTCCTTGGCCACCTGTCCAGAGGGCAGACGTGGGCTTGCCACCAAGCTCCCGGCCCTGAACTCGCAGAAAACACCTCCTGGAGGAACGGGCAATCAGACGCCGTCTTCCTCCAGGATGTGGCAGCATTGTTGGAGGCAGGGGATGTCCCAGGGAAACCCGGACAGTTATCCATTACTCCCCATCCCAGGGCACGGGCGGTGTGCAGTGATCCTCTCACGTCTCCTCAAGGATGGGGAAGGCATTGGCCTAGTCCCCTGTCCACCTGAACGCCAGAGCAAAAGGACCGGCCTTGCCTACGCTGAGAGATGGCATTGTGAGCAGAGTGCCATCCTAGGCCACGCACGCTGCTGCAGGGTCGAGGCTGTGTCTGCTTATTTCAGCTTGGCAGGATGAACCCAGGATGTGAACTTGGAGGCCGGGATAGCAAGGCCCCAAGAGGCACCAGCTCTCCGGCAGCACTTCTTCCCTGACGCGACTGAAGCCTTGCTGAGGAAGCAGCGGCGAAGTGCTGTTTGCTTCAAGCCAAAGCCTCTGCGAAAGCACAGCATTTGCTGAGAAATCAGAGTGGTTTTGCGGGCTCTTCTGCTGCTTGCCTGTGCCCAGTCTCGCGGTGGGAGAAACCCGCATACAGCGAAAACCTCTTTGCCCGGGCATCTCCTCTGGGAAAGCACAGCATTCGTTGGGAAATCAGAATCGGATGTGTGGGATGCTGCAGCTGAAGGCCTGTGCTAGTCTCCGCAGCATGGTGGAAGATACCCGCATGGAGCGAAATCCTCTTTGCCCTAGCACCCCTTTGCCTCAGAGAGAAATATGGTTGCACATCTGAAAGGCCCTTTAAGGAAAGGGACACGTCTGTCACCGAGGTCCACAGGAGCAAGTCTGGGGAAGGCGCAGCTGGCCGCCCCTAGAGAAGAGAAGGAGCCGTTGGCCTTGTGGTCGGGAAACGGTCGGGAAGCAGGAGAGCCTGCCCTGGCAGGAACAGCAGGCCAGTGGCAAGACAAATGTCGCCCGCTCCCTGTGTGGAGAGACGAAGCCTGGCTGCTAAGGAGACATGAAGGGATGACCTGGGAAGGGACGCGTGCGCCACTCTGAGGAAGGAGTCTGGGAAGAAAGCAGGCCTGTCTTGTGCGTCTGGTCCCAAGGGCACAGCATCTCCTTGGACAACTCTCCATAGGGCAGACTTGGGCTTGCTACCAGGCAGCATACCCTGAACGCGCAGAAACAGCTCCCTCGAGAAACGTGCAGTCAGATGCCATCTTCCTCCGGGATGTGACGGCGTTGTCGGTGGCAAGGTGTGTGCCGGAAAGGAGTGGCAACAATCCCCGAAAGCTCCCCATTCCAGTAAGGGGCGGTGTTCAGGGATCCTGTCGCCTCTCCTCTCCTGTGAGGAAGGCACTGACCTAGTCCGCGAGTCCACTGCCAAAGGCCAAGCGTTGCTTACAACGGGAGATGGTAGTGTGCATAGAGTGCCATCCTAGGCCACGCACGTTGCTGCAGGGTTGTGACTGTGTCTGCTTAGTTCGGCTTAGCAAGGTGAACTCCGGGCGAGAACTTGGAGCCCGGGAAAGCAAGGCCCAAACGACACCAGCTCTCCCACAGCTATTCTTCCCTGCCCCAACAGAGCGAACGACGAAAGCCTTGTTGAGGAAGCAGCAGCGAATGCGGTTCGCGCCAAGCTGAAAACCTCTGCGAAAGCATAGCAGTCGCTGGGAAATCAGAGTCGGTTCTGCGGGCTCTTCTGCTGAGTGCCTGAGCCCAGCTCGCGGTGGGAGAAAACCCGCATACGGCGAAAGCCTCTTTGCCCGGGCATCTCCTCTGGGAAAGCACAACATTCGTTGGGAAATCAGAATCGGATGTGTGTGGTGCTGCAGCTTAATGCCTGAGCTAGTCTCCGCAGCATGGTGGAAGATACCCGCATGGAGCGAAATCCTCTTTGCCTGGGCATCCCCTCTGCCTGAGAGAGAAGCGCGGTTGCGCCTGTGGAAAGAGCCTTAAGGAAAGGGACACGTCTTTCACTGCGCTCCCCAAGAGCATATCGGTGGAAGGTGCAGCACGCTGCCCAGGGAGATCAGGATCCATTGGCCTTCTGGTCTGGAAACAGATGCAAAATAAGTGAGCCAGCCCTGGCAGGCACAGCGGCCGGTGGCAATACAAGTGTCACCCGCCCCCTATGTAGAGAGATGGAAGCCTGGCTGCTACGGAGAGAGGAGCGGATGAGTAGGGCAGGGCACGTGCTCCACTCATAGGAAGGTGTCTGGGCAGAAAGCATGCCTATCCAGAGCCTCTGGGCCCATGGAGACAGCAGATCCATGGCCACCTGTCCCTGGGGCAGACATTGTGCTAGCCACCAGGCGCCTTCGCTGAACTCGCAGAAACAGCTCCCTGAAATAACGGGGAGTCAGATGCCGTCTTCCTCCAGGATGTGGAAGCTTGGAGGAGGCACGGGGTTTAAGGGGAAGAAGTGGGGTAGTCCCCCATAGCTCCCTATTCAGTTCACGGGCGGTGTGCAGGGATCCTGTCACCTCTCCTTTCCTGTGGGGGAAAGCACTGAGCTATTCCGCGAGTCCGCCTGAGCGCCAGAGTAAAAGGCCAAGCGATGCCTACACTGGGAAATGGTAGTGTGCACAGAGTGCCATCCGAATCTACGCACGCTACTGCCTGGTTGTGGCTGTGTCTGGCAGGGTGACCCAGGACGCGAACATGGAGACCGCGAAAGCAAGGCCCAAAAGGCACCAGCTCTCCCACAGCTCTTCTTCCTGACACGAAGGAAACCTTGCTGAGGAAGCAGCGGCGACGTGCTGTTTGCTCTAAGCCAAACCCTCTGCGAAAGCACAGCATTTGCTGATAAATGTTCTGCGGGCTGCTGTTGCTTGCCTGAGCCCAATCTCGCAGTGGGAGAAACCGGCATACAGCGAAAGCCTCTTTTCCTTATCATCTCCCCTGGGAAAGCAAAGCAGACGTTGGGAAATCAGAGTTGGGTTTGGCGATGCTGCTGCTGCTTGTCTGAGCCAGTCTCCGCAGCATGTTGGAAGATACCCGCATGGTGCGAAATACTCTTTGCCCTAGCATCACCTATGCCTGATAGAGAAGCGTGGTTGCACACGTCTATCACCATGCTCCCCAGGAGCAAGTGTAGGGAAGACCTAGCACGCCAACCCTGGAGAAGAGAAGGAGCCGTTGGCCTTGGGGTCGGGAAACGCTCGGGAAGCAGGATAGCCTGCCGTGGCAGGAACAGCAGGCCGGTGGCAATACAAGTGTCCCCCGCTCCCTTGCGGAGAGATGGAAGCCTGGCTGCTAAGGAGACATGAGCGGACGACTAGGGCAGAGGCGCGTGCTCCACTCTGAGGAAAGAGTCTGGGCAGAAGGAGGCCTGTCCTGTGCCTCTGGTCCCAAGGGGACAGCATCTCCTTGGCCACCTGTCCCAAGGGCAGACTTGGGCTTGCCACCAGGTGCCATACACGGAACTCGCGCAGAAGCAACCCCATGGAGAAACTGGCAGTCAGATGCCATCTAAGATCAAGATGTGGCAGCGATGTGGGTGGCAGGGGGTGTGCCGGGGAAGGAGCGGAGACTGTCCCCCACAGTTCCCCATCCCAGCGCACGGGCCATGTGCAGGGATCCTGTCGCCTCCTCTCTCCTGTGGTGAAGGCACTGGCGTAGAACCCGAGTCTGCCTGAGCGCCGAAGTAAAAGGCAAAGCCTTACCTACCCCAGGATATGGTAATAGACATAGAGTGCCATGTTAGGCCAGGCAAACTGCTGAAGGGTTGTAACTGTGTCTGCTTCGTTCGGCTTAGGAAGGTGAATCTTGAGCGCGAATTTGGAGCCTTGGAAAGCAAGGCCCAAGAGGCACCACCAGCTCTCCCGCGGCTCTTCTTCCCTACCGCGACAGAGCGAATGACCAAAGCCTTGCTGAGGAAGCAGCAGCGAAGCTCGGTTCGCGCCAAGCTGAAAACCTCTGCGAAAGCATAGCAGTCGCTGGGAAATCAGAGCCGGTTCTGCGGGCCCTTCTGCCCCTTGCCTGTGCCCAGTGTCCGGGTGGGAGAAACCCGCATACAGCGAAAGCCTCTTTGCCCGGGCATCTCCTCTGGGAAAGCACGGCATTCGTTGGAATTTCAGAATCGGATGTTTGTGATGCTGCAGCTGAATGCTTGAGCTAGTCTCCACAGCATGATGGAAGATACCCGCATGGAGCGAAATCCTCTTTCCCTGGGCATCCCTTCTGCCTGAGAGCGAAACGTGGTTTCAGCTGTTTAAAGAGCCTTAAGGAAAGGGACACGTCTTTCACTGCGCTCCCTAGGAGCATGTCTGTGGAAGGTGCAGCAAGCTGCTCAGGGAGAAGAGCAGGAGCCGTTGGCCTTCTGGTCTAGAAACGGTGGCGAATCAGGAGTGCCGGCACTGGCCGGCACAGCGGCCGGTGGAAATACAAGTTTCACAAGCTCCCTGTGCAGAGAGACGAAGCCTCGCTGCTACGGAGAGAGGAGGGGATGAGTAGGGCCGGGCTCCTGCTCAACGCTTAGGAGTCTGGGGAGAGAAAGCATGCCTATCCTGAGCCTCTGGGCCCAAGGAGACAGCAGCTCCTTGACCACCTGTCCCTGGGGCTGATATGCGCTAGCCACCGGGCGCCTACGCTGAACTCGCAGAAACAGCTCCTTGAAATAACGGAGTGTCAGATGCCATCTTCTTCCAGGATGTGGAAGCTTGGAAAAGGCACGGCGTTAAAGGGGAAAGAGTGGGGACCGTCCCCCATAGCTCCCTATTCAGTGCATGGGCGGTGTGCAGGTATCCTGTCACCTCTCCTTTCCTGAGGGAAAGCACTGGGATAGACCGCAAGTCCGCCTGAGCGCCAGAGTAAAAGGCCAAACGATGGCTACACTGGGAAAAGGTAGTATGCATAGGGTGCCATCCTAGACTACGCACGCTATTGCAGGGTTGTGGCTGTGTCTGCTTAGTTCGGCTTAGCAAGGTGAATACAGGACGCGAAAATGGAGCCCACGAAAGCAAGGCCCAAGACGCACCAGCTCTCCCGCAGCTCTTCTTCCCTGACGCGACTGAAGCCTTGCTGAGGAAGCAGCGGCGAAGTGCTGTTCGCTCCAAGCCAAAGCCTCTGCGAAAGCACATCATTCGCTGAGAAAGGTTCTGCGGGCTGCTTCTGCTTGCGTGAGCCCATTCTCGCGGTGGGAGAAACCTGCATACAGCGACAGTCTATTTGCCCGGTCATCTCCACTGGGAAAGCACAGCATTCGTTGGGAAATCTGAGTTGGGTTTGGGGATGCTGCTGCTTCTTGCCTGAGCTAGTCTCTGCACCACGGTGGAAGATACCCGCATGGAGCGAAATACTCTTTGCCCTAGCATCCGCTCTGGCTGAGAGAAAAGCGTGGTTACACACGTCTGTCAGCGTGCTCCCCAGGAGCAACGGTGGGGAAGGCGTAGCAGGCCGCCCCGGAGAGAGGACAAGGAGCCGTTGGCCATGGGTTCGGGAAACGCTCGGGAAGCAGGATAGCCTGCCTTTGCACGAAAAGCAGGCCCGTGGCAAGACAAGTGTCGCCCGCTGCTTGTGCGGAGAGTTGGAAGCCTGGCTGCTAAGGAGACATGAGGGGACGACTAGGGCAGGGGCGTGTGCTCCCCTCTGAGGAAGAGGTCTGGGAAGAAGGCAGGCCTGTCATGTGCCTCTGGTCCCAAGGGGACAGCATCTCCTTGGCCACCTGTCCCAAGGGCAGACTTGGGCTTGCCACCAGGTGCCATACCGGGATCTCGCTGAAACAACCCCATGGAGAAACGGGCAGTCAGATGCCGTCTTCCACCAAGATGTGGAAGCGATGTGGGTGGCAGGGGGTGTGACGGGGAAGGAGTGGAGACTGTCCCCCACAGTTCCCCATTCCAGTGCACGGGCCGTGTGCAGGGATCCAGTCACCTCCTTTCTCCTGTGGTGAAGGCACTGGCCTAGACCCCGAGTCTACCTGAGCACCGAAGCAAAAGGCAAAGCCTTACGTACCCCAGGAGATGGTAACAGGCATAGTATGCCATGTTAGGCCACGCACGATGCTGAAGGGTTGTGACTTTGTCTGCTTAGTTCGACTTAGCAAGGTGAACCCCGGGGCGCGAACGTGGAGCCGGGGAAAGCAAGGCCCAAGAGGCACCAGCTTTCCCGCGGCTCTTCTTCCCGGCTGCGACAGAGCGAATGACCAAAGCCTTGCTGAGGAAGCAGCAGCGAAGTGCTGTTCGCGCCAAGCTGAAAACCTCCATGAAAGCATAGCAGTCGCTGGGAAATCAGAGTCGGTTCTGCGGGCTCTTCTGCTGCTTGCCTGAGCCCTGTCTCGCGGTTGGAGAAATCCGCATACAGCGAAAGCCTCTTTGCCCGGGCATCTCCTCTGGGAATGCACAGCATTCGTTAGGAAATCAGAATCGGATGTGTGTGATGCTGCAGCTGAATGCCTGAGCTAGTCTCCACAGCAAGGTGGAAGATACCCGCATGGAGCGAAATCCTCTTTGCCCTAGGTCCCCTTTGTCTAAGAGAGAAGCATTTTTGTACATCTGAAAGGCCCTAAGGAAAGGGACACGTCACCGAGCTCCACAGGAAGGCGCAGCACGCCGCCCCAGGAGAAGAGAAGGAGCCGTTGGCCTTGTGGTCGGGAAACGGTCGGGAAGCAGGAGATCCTGCCGTTGCAGGAACAGCAGGCCGGTTGCAAACGAGTGTCACCCGATCCCTCTGCAGAGAGACAAAGCCTGGCTGCTAAGGAGACATGAAGGGACGACTAGGGCAGGGACGCGTGCTCCACTCTGAGGAAGGAGTCTGGGCAGAAGGCAGGCCTGTCCTGTGCCTCTGGTCCCAAGGGCACAGCAACTCCTAGGACAACTGTACGTAGGGCAGACTTGGGCGTGCTACCAGGCACCATACCCTGAACTCACAGGAACAGCTCCCTCGAGAAACGTGCAGTCAGATGCCATCTTCCTTCAAGATGTGACAGCGTTGTCGGTGGCTGCGGGTGTGCGGGGAAAGGAGTGGCAATAATCCCCGAATGCTCCCCATTTAGTAACGGGCGGTGTTCAGGGATCCTGTCGCCTCTCCTCTCCTGTGAGGAAGGCACTGACCCTTTTCGCGAGTCCACCTGAGGTCCACTGCCAAAGGCCAATTTGTTGCCTATACCGGGAGTTGGTAGTGTGCATAGAGTGCCATCCTAGGCCACGCACGTTGCCGCAGGGTTGCGACTGCGTTTGCTTAGTTCGGCTTAGCAATGTGAACCCCAGGCAAGAACTTAGAGCCCGGGAAAGCAAGGCCCAAAAGGCACAAGCAATACCGCGGCTCTTTTTTCCCTGCCGCAACAGAGCGAACGACGAAAGCCTTGCTGAGGAAGCAGCAGCGAATGCGGTTCGCGCCAAGCTGAAAACCTCTGCGAAAGCATAGCAGTCGCTGGGAAATCAGAGTCGGTTCTGCGGACTTTTCTGCTGCTTGCCTAAGCCCAGTCTCGCGGTTGGAGAAACCCGCATACAGCGAAAGCCTCTTTATCCGGGCATCTCCTCAGGGAAAGCACAGCATTCGTTGGGAAATCAGAATCGGATGTGTGTGATGCTGCAGCTGAATGCCTGAGCTAGTCTCCGCAGCATGGTGGAAGATACCCGCATGGAGCAAAATCACCTTTGCCTGGGCATCCCCTCTGCCTGAGAGAGAAGCGCGGTTGCGCCTGTGGAAAGAGCCTTAAGGAAAGGGACACGTCTTGAACTGCGCTCCCCAGGAGCATGTCTGTGGAAGGTGCAGCACGCTGCCCGTTTAGAAGAGCAGGAGCCGTTGGCCTTCGGATCTGGAAACGGTTGCAAAGCAAGAGAGCCGGCCCTGGCAGGCACAGCGGCCGGTGGCAATACAAGTGTCACCTGCACCCTGTGCGGAGAGACGGAAGCCTGGCTGCTACGGAGAGAGGAGGGGATGAGTAGGGCAGGGTACTTGCTCCACTCTTAGGAAGGAGTCTGGGCAGAAAGCATGCCTGTCCTGAGCCTCTGGGCCCAAGGAGACAGCAGCTCCTTGGCCACCTGTCCCTGGGGCAGACATGCGCTAGCCACCAGGTGCCTACGCTGAACTCCCTGAAATAACGGGGAGTCAGATGCCGTCTTCCTCCAGGATGTGGAAGCTTGAAGGAAGCACGGCTTTTAAGGAAAAGGGGTTGGGACAGTCCCCCAAAGCTCCTTATTCAGTGCACGGGCAGTGTGCAGGCAGCCTTTCACCTCTCCTTTCCTGTGGGAAAAGAAATGTCGAAGTCCGCGAGTCCGCCTGAGCGCCAGAGTAAAAGGCCAAGCGATGCCTACAGTGGGAGATGGTAGTGTGCATAGGGTGCCATCCTAGGCTACGCACGCTACTGCAGGGTTCCGGCTGTGTCTGCAAGTTCAGCCTGGCAGGGTGAATCCAGCACGCGAACTTGGAGCCCGGGAAAGCAAGACCCAAGTGGCACCAGCTCTCCCGCAGCTCTTCTTCCCTGACGCGAACCAAGCCTTGCTGAGGAAACAGTGGCGAAGTGCTGTTCGCTCCAAGCCAAAGCCTCTGCGAAAGCACAGCATTCGCTGAGAAATGTTCTGCGGGCTGCTGCTTGCCTGAGCCCAGTCTCGCGGTGGGCGAAACCCGCATACAGCGAAAGCCTCTTTGCCTGGGCATCTACCCTGGGAAAGCACAGCGTTCCTTTGGAAATCAGTGTTGGGTTTGTGGATGCTGCTGCTGCTTGCCTGAGCTAGTCTCCCGCAGCTCGGTGGAAGATGCCCGCATGGAGCGAAATACTCTTTGCCCTAGCATCCCCCTCTGCCTGAGAGAGAAGCGTGGTTGCACTTGTCTGTCACTGCGCTCCCCAGGAGCAACTGTGGGGAAGGCGCAACACGCCGCCCCCGGAGAAGAGGAGCCGTTGGCCTTGGGGTCGGGAAAGGCTCGGGAAACAGGATAGCCTGCCGTGGCACGAACAGCAGGTCGGTGGCATGACAAGTGTCTCCCGCTCCCTGTGCGGAGAGATGGAAGCCTGGCTGCTAAGGAGACATGAGGGGATGACTAGGGCAGGGGCGCTTGCTCCACTCTGAGGAAGGAGTCTGGGCCGAAGGCAGGCCTGTCCTGTGCCTCTGGTCCCAAGGGGACAGCATCTCCTTGGCCACCTGTCCCAAGGGCAGACTTGGGCTTGCCACCAGGTGCCAAAGCCTGACTCGCAGAAGAAACAACCACATGGAAAAATGGGCAGTCAGATGCCGTCTTCCACCAAGATTTGGCAGCGATGCGGGTGGCAAGGGGTGTGCCGGGGAAGGAGTGGAGACAGTCCCCCATAGTTCCCCATCCCAGTGCACGGGCCTTGTGCAGGGATCCTGTCGCCTCCTCTCTAAACTGGGAAAGCACAGCATTCACTGAGAAATCAGAGTCTGTACTGTGGGCTGCTGCTGTTAGTTGCCGGAGCCCAGTCTCACAGTGGTAGAAACCCGTATACAGCGAAAGGCTCTTTGGGCATCTCATCTGGGAAAGCACAGCATTCGTTGGGAAATCATAGTTGGGTTTGGGGATGCTGCTGCTGCTTGCCTGGGCTAGTCTCCACAGCTCGTTGAAATAAACCCGCATTGAACGAAATACTCTTTGCCCGGTCATCCCCCTCTGCCTGAGAGAGCACCTGTCGAAACAGCTTTAAGGAAAGGAACACGTCTGTTACCGCGCTCCCCAGAAGCATGTCTGCATAAGGCGCAGCACGCCGCCCCCGGATAAGAGAAGGAGCCGTTGGCTTTGCTGTCGGGAAACGGTGGTGAAGCAGGAGAGCCTGCCATGGCAGGAACAGCAGGCAGGTGGCAAGACAAGTGTCACCCGCTCCCTGTGCGGATAAAATGAAGCCTGGATGCTGAGACACGAGGGGACGACTAGGGCAGGCACACGTGATCCTCTCTGAGGAAGGAGTCTGGGCAGGCCTGTCTGGTGCCTCTGGTCCCAAGGGGACAGCATCTCCTTGGCCACCTGTCCCTAGGGCAGACTTGGGTTTGCCACCAGGCGCAATACCCGGAACTCACAGAAACAGTTCCCTGGAGAAACAGGCAGTCACAGGCCTTCTTCCTCCAAGATGAGGCAGCGTTCGCGGTGGCACAGGGTTTCTGGGGAAGGATTGGGGGACAGTCCCCCACATCTCCCCATCCCAGTGCATGGGCGGTGTTCAGGGATCTTTCCTCTCCTTTCCTGGTGGAAGGCACTGGCCTAGTCCCCCCGAGTCTGCCTGCGCGCCAGAGCAAAAGGCCAAGTCACCAGGAGACGGTAGTGTGCATAGAGTGCAATCCTAGGCCACACATGCTGCTGCAGGGGTTGTGGCTCTGCTTTAGTTTGGCCTGGCAGTGTGAACCCAGGGCGGGAACATGGAGCCCAGGAAATCAAGGCCCAAGAGGCACCAGCTCTCCTGCAGCTTTTTCTCTTAAGCGACAGAGCTAACGCCCAAAGCCTTGCTGAGGAAGCAGAGGCGAAATGCAGTTCGCGCCTAGCCCAAAACCTCTGCAAAAAGCAGAGCAGGCGCTGGGAAATCAGAGTCGGTTCTGTGGGGCTGCTGTCGCTGCTTGCCTTAACCTAGAATTCACAGCACGGTGGGAGAAACCCGCATAGAGCAAAAGCCTCTTTGTACGTGCATCCCCTCTGGGAAAGCACAGCATTCGTCGGGAAATCCGTGTCAGTTCTATGGGATGCTGATGCCGCTTGCCTGAACATAGTCTCCGAAGCATGGTGGGAGAAACCCGTTTGGAGCGAAATCCTCTTAGCCTGGTCATCCCCTCTGCCTGAGAGAGAAGCGTGGTTGCGCCTGTGGAAACAGCCTTAAAGAAAGGCACACGTCTGTCACTGTGCTCCCCAGGAACATATCTGGGAAAGGCGCAGCAATGCCACCCTGGGAGAAGAGGAGCCATTGGCCTTGTTGTCGGGAAACGGTCATGAAGCAGGAGAGCCTGCCATGGCAGGAACAGCGGGCGGGTGGCAAGACAAGTGTCACCACAGCCTATGATGACACTTTTGAGTCAAGGTTCATCTACTCTACAGATGAGACTGTAAAATTTTTAAAGGCAACATGTTTAAAGGCAACATCATGAAAGAAGGTTTGGTGGATTGCTTTGATTTTCTATTCATGGTATCAGATAAGTTTAAGGGAGCATAATCCAATAAAAAATTTAAAATTAATTTTAAAAAATAAGAAAAAAACATTTTAATGTCTTTGCCTTTGTGGTTCCTGCAAATGAAACTACAAGAAAGGACTGAGAACATTTTCTTTTTTTCTATTTGTTTTTCTTCAATTTGGACCTCCTCCTTAGGTCTCTGATCAAAGAATGCTTACACAGACGCTGTAGTAGTGTAGAAAGGACAAAATATCATATTACAAAATATTCCATTCCTATCTTTTTGTATACCCAGAACAATAAGTTAATATATGTGCTGCCAAAGGAGCACACCAGAGCAATAAGTTAAATGAAGATTGTACTGGGAATATAAAACAATTATTCCATAAAATGAGTGGGTTTTGAATGGGACATGAAGGGCGGACTTGTGAGTTAGGAAAAAATATATATATAAAGACTTAATGAAGGTTTAATTAAGGCATAAAAACTATGCTGTATTCCTGAAATATATTAAAATGATGATATGGAAATACCTCCCAGAGTAACATCAAAGCACCTCTGTTAATCCTTTCTACTAACAGCTGTTCCTCTTTGTTTCACTTTACATAACATGTGATGGATTGACATTTGTAGAAATAAGGAGGAAACATGGAAGAAAGTGAACAATTAGAAAGGATCAAAATACACTAATAAACCAGGTAAATAACCAGTGAGTATTATTATAGTAAATATATGCACATTTATAAACTGAGAATTTTCAGGAGTGACAGCCAATGTAGAAAATCGAGATGGTGTTATAGAAAATTCCATAAAACCCTTTGCATTAGTTTAACAGCCTGGTATAATATTTAGAAACATGTGTAATTTTTTTGAGCAGTTAAGCATAGAAAAACATGGCTGAAATAATGACAAACACTTAACATTTACTTAAATTTTTGTTTATTTTTATCCTTTAATGCCCATATTGTGTTCATAATGTCCTAAGTATTTGTGGTTGTTAGAACAAAGTAAATTTGAAAATTTCCATGGAGAGGGGAAATGGTATCTGTTTGTAAAACAAAACAAAACAAAAACACAGGGCACCTTTCCTATGGTTGTGAGCTGCCCTTCCCTTACTGCTCAATGCATTTTCATTAACACCCACCTCACAGTCCATAGGCAGCCATCTGTGTTCCGGTCTTGAAGAAATTTTATCCTACAAGTCTTTCCTCATGACACTGTTGCCTATTACATAAATCAAACAGAAATTCAAACTCTTGGAATAAAATCAGAAACCTTGGCTACAAGGTTGGTTCAACATCTGCAAATCAATCAATGTGATATAACACATTAATAAAAGAAAAAGAACAAGAACCATATGATACTCTCCAATAGATGCTGAAAAAGCATTTGGCAAAGTGCAGTGTCCCTTCCTGATTAAAACTCTTCAAAGCGTAGGCATAGAGGGCACATATTATCAATATTATCAAAGCCATCTATGAAAAAACCCACTGCAAATATCATTCTCAATGGAGAAAAACTGAATACTTTTCCGCTGAGGTCAGGAACACGGCAGGGATGTCCGTTATCACCACTGCTATTCAACATCGTAATAGAAGTCCTAGCCTCAGCAATCAGACAACAAAAAGAAATTAAGGGCATCCAAATTTTGCCAAATTGGCAAAAGAGAAGTCAAACTATCCCTGTTTGCAGACGATATGACACTGTATGTGGAAAACTTAAAGGACTCCACTCCAAATCTGCTGTAACTTGTATAGGAATTCTGTTAAGTGTCAGAATATAAAATCAATGCACAGAAATTGGTTGCATTTTTTTAAACCAACAAGACTGAAGAAATAGAAATTAAGGAGTGAATCCCATTTACAATTGCACCCAAACCCTAAGATACCTAGGAATAAACCTAACCAAAGAGACAAAGAATCTATACTCAGAAAATTCTAAAGTACTCATGAAAGAAATTGAAGAAGACACAAAGAAATGGAAAATGTTCCATGCTCCTGTATTGGAAGAACAAATATTGTGAAAATGTCTATGCTACGTAAAGCAATCTACACATTTAAGGCAATCCCTATCAAAATCCCATCCATTTTTTTTTCAAAGAAATGGGGCAAATCATCCTAAAAATATATATGGAACCAGAAAATACCTCGAATAGCCAGAGGAATATTGAAAAAGAAAGCCAAAGTTGTTGGCATCACAATTCCATACTTCAAGCTCTATTACAAAGTTGTCATCATCAAGATAGTAGGGAACTGTCCCCAAAACAGACATAGATCAATGGAACAGAATAGAGAGCCCAGAAATACACCCTCAACTCTATGGTCAACTAATCTTCAACAAAGCAGGAAGGAATTTCCTATGGAAAAAAGAGACAGCCTCTTCAACAAATGGTGTTGGGAAAATTGAAGAGCCACATGCAGAAAAATGAAGTTGGACCATTTCCTTACACCATACATGAAAATAGACTGGAAATGGATGAAGAAGCATAATGTGAGAAAGGATCCATCAAAATCCTTGAGGAGAGACAGGTATCACCTCTTGACCTCAGCAGCAACTTCTTCCTAGGAATCTCGCCAAAAGCAGGGAACTAGGATCAATCGCAAGAAGGCAGGGAAGCAAGGATAACATCAGATCAAAAAGCTTTTGTTTTGCACAGCAAAGGAAACAGTTAACAAAGCCAAAAGATGACTGTCAGAAGTTATCTGGGAGAAGATATTTGCAAATGACATACCAGATAAAAGGCCACTATCTATCCAAAATCTATAAAGAGCTTATCAAACTCAACACCCTAAAAACAAATAATCGAATGAAGAAAAGGGCAGAGGACATGAACAGACATTGCTGCAAAGAATACATCCAAATGTTGTTCCAACGCAAAAGGCAAGGGAAGCAAGGGCAAAAATGAACTATTGGGATTTCATCAAGATCAAAAGCTTTTGCACAGCAAAGGAAACAGTTAACAAAATCAAAAGACAACTGACAGAATGGGAGAAGATATTTGCAAACGACATATCAGATAAAGGACTAGTGTCCAGAATCTATAAAGAACTTAGCAAACTCAACACCCAAAGAACAAATAATCCAATCAAGAAATGGGCAGAAGACATGAACAGACATTTCTGCAAAGAAGACATCCAGATGGCCAACAGACACATGAAAAAGTGCTCCATATCACTCGGCATCAGGGAAATACAAATCAAAACCACAATGAATACCTCACACCCTCACAACAGTCATGACAGAATGGCTAAAATCAACAAGTCCTCAAAAGGAAAATGACCCAGATGCTGGCAGGATCGGAGAAAACAAAGTGGGAACCCTCCACACTGTTGGTGGGAATGCAAGCTGGTGCACAGCCACTCTGGAAAACATGCATGGAATCAAAATGTGAAAATAGAACTGCCCTATGACCCAGCAATTGCACTATTGGGTATTTACCCTAAAGATACAAATGTAAAAATCCAAGGGACACATGCACCCGAATGTTTATGACAGCAATGTCCACAATAAGCCAAACTCAATGAAAGAACCTAGATTGAGGAAGTGTGGAACAGAATGGATCAAGAAGATGTGGATGTGGAACAAATGAAAATACAGATGCAGCAGCCATCAAAAGAAATGAAATCCCATTTCACAAAACAACATGGATGGAACTAGAGCGTATCATGCTTAGGGGTGGTCAATGCAGAAAGACAACTATCATATGATCTCCCTGATATGAGGAAGTGGTGATGCCTGGTGCACACGGCTTAACCCTGGGGAGAAATAAAAAAACAAATAATAAAAAATTGGGAGGGAGACAAAAAAATAATTGACTCTTAATCTCACAAACAAACTGAAGGTTGCTGGGGGGAGGGGGTTTGGGAGAAGCAAATCCCAAAACCATTATGGACATTGGGCCTCACATTATCCGATTTGGTGAGTGTCTGTGAAATGTGTAAACCTACAAGGAACTCATAAAAAACCTGTAACCCCTGGGGATAAAAATATATGGGCTAAAAAATAAAAAAAAAATGAAGGGAAAAAAAAAAGAATACATCCAAATGGCCAACAACACAGAAAAATGCTCCATCCCTTCACCGGCATCAGGGAAATGCAAATCAAAGCCATTCAATGAGATATTTTAACACACTTTCACTGTGGAAAAAATGAGGCTAAAGAACAAGTTACTTCATTTGAACAGGGCATGCTGGCTCTATGTTCTTAGGCAACCCTCCTACATCTGTGGGAATGCAAGCTGGTTCAACCACTCTGGAAACAGCGTGGAAAAGCCTCTTAAAGGAGCCCAAAAAATGTATAATTGTAATGTACAACTGCCCATTTCGTAGTGAGTGGCCCTTACAAGAACTCTTCCAGCTCCACCTTCTGTGAGAATACTTTCCCTTTCACCTATTAATAAAACTTTTAAAATAACTTAATACAGGCTTTTGACCCCAAAACAGGCTTACATTCTTTTTGAAATTACATCTGAAGGATAGAAGCATAGTGAAAGCCCTTAAAGGAGCCCAATAATAACAACAAAATACAGTTTAGTGAGCCCTCGGTGGCTCCAGCTACCTTTCTGAGAATACTTCAATTAATAAAACATATAAAATACCTGCCCCAAAGAGCTTACATTCTTTGCTTATAATCATGCAATAATAGAGGGGCACCTCGGTGGCTCAGTCAGTGGGCCCTGGCCCTGGGTTGTAACTCCCCAGCAGGCTTTCTAGGCAGTGGGGTGTTTTTCTTCTTCCTCTGCGCCCCCTCCCAATCTCTCTCTCTCTCTGTCTCAAATAAGGAAATAACCAGTAATAGAATAATGATTGATGGTTGATGGTGATAAGTGTTACAAAGAAATAAAAGAAAGGTAAAAACCATTGGAGAATGCTGGGATGAAAGTTAATTTTTATTTTGTGTTGGGTGGTTATATCTCATTTATGAGATGTTATTGCACAAAGACTCAGGAAGTGAAGGAGGGTGTTATACAAATATTAAAGGAAAAGGTAGAGCAAGTAAGTATATAGACTTTGTGTGAACAGCTGGTCTATTACTTTTGAGGAAAAGCAAGGAGGCCAATGAGGAGTTCATAGTGGTGGAGAGAGGAAGAACGTATTGATGCATGACCTTCTAGTACATTGAAATGCCTTCAGTTTTTATTTAATATGAAAGGGGACGATACCAAAAGACTTTCAACAGCAGAATAAAATCATCTGACTTGATTTTTAGGTTAAGTTGCTGTAACAAAATAAATTTGCAGGGAGAAAGGAGTGCAGTATGTGTGGAAGTGGGGCTATCAATCAAGTCAATAATTCAGGAACATATGATGGTGTTTTTAGCATGCTGGGTGTTAATAGAAGTGGTGAGGTATGGTTTTAATTTTGTATATATTTTGATGGTGAATATTCTGGTGAACAGGATGGGGTATGTGCAGGACAGACAACATCAACATTTATTTTACCTGCACAAACAGAAGGGTGGAGTCTTCATTCCCTGATATGGAGAGAACGCTGAATTCAAATGTTCTTTCTGATTAAATGGCATAGTGATGATGAGGATTTAGTCAGACAGTGAAAGAGAACAGTAAGCATAGTGTTAAGCGGTAGACATAATACATTTGAACATCAAAAAACGTTGGGTTGGATCATCTGTTTATGTGAGTAAATAAATTAATAGAGGATCCTGGGGTTCTGATAGAGGTAAAGAAGACTACTATATGATCCAAAGGGGTACGTGCACCGAATGTTTATAGCAGCAATATCCACAATAGCCAAACTATGGAAAGAACCTAGATGTCTATCAACAAATGAATGGTATATATATATATATATATATATATATATATATATATATAATGGAATAGTATGCAGCCATCAAAAGAAATGAAATCTTGCCATTTGCGATGACATGGATGGAACTAGATGGTATTATGCTTAGCAAAATAAGTCAACCAGAGAAAGACACTATCATATGATCTCCCTGATATGAGGAAATGGAGGTGCAATGTGGGCGTTTGGGGGACAGCAAAAGAGTAAATGAAACAAGATGGGATCGGGAGGCAGACAAACCATAACAGACACTTAATCTCAGAAAACAAGCTGAGAGTTGCCTGGGGGGTGGGGAGGGTAGGGAGAGGGTGGTGGGGTTATGAACATTGGGGAGGGAATGTGCTGTGGTGAGTGCTGTGAAGTGTGTAAACCTGGCGATTCACAGACCTGTACCCCTGGGGCTAATAATACATTATATGTCAATTGTAAAAAAAGAGGAAGAAGAAGACTACTATAAATCAAATGCTATGGTTTTCAGCAAAGAGTGTGTAATCAGGCATATTTTATTAAAGTAACCAAGTAAAATGATGGTCGAAAATTGGAATAACACAAAACATAAAAATCAGAGATTTTAAAAAGAGATATGGGACAGTGTAGAGAATATAGTCAATGATATTATAATAGTGTTATATGGTGACAGATGGTGGCTATATTTGTAGTGATCATAGAATAATGTATGGAGATATTGAAAACCTGAAACCAATGTAACACTGAATATCAACTATACTCAAATAAAAAAATAGTAAAAATAAAACATTTTTAATTTAAAAATAAAAAGAGGGACAAGAATTTGAAAAGTGAATTTCAAAAAGAGTAAAGATGAGGCTAAGACATACTCTGAACCTTGAGGAAAACACCATTTTGAAAATTCTTCCCATTTTGAGAAAACTCAAATGAATCAATACCATAAAAGAATCCATTTTAACTGAGAGATGTTATGAATGCTCAAGAAATAATTTTATGACAGGATAACTCTTCCCTATGAAACAGCATACAGAAACCAGGGGAAACACCTGGAAGCAAAATAAACTATACTGAAAATAAGAATTAGGAAAAATAAAATGATGAAGGATAAGAAAATTAGACCTGCGACAGAGACCTAGTGAAGAGAATTTTTAGCTTGTGTTTTAATGTTTTTGAGGATAATTTAGAGTTCATAACTGCCTTGAGATAGGCTGGTTGTAGGCAGTTTAGGCAGACCCCTAAGACAGGCCTACTTTGGGCAGGTGGTGTTGGAGGAGGCCATTGGGCTGGACAAAGACAAATCCAACCATTTGACTAAAGTGTCTGTGAAGATGTTGAAGTCAGATGCAACAGAGAAAGACCTGTCAAACCTAATCTCAGAAATGGAGATGATGAAGATGATTGGACAGCACAAGGACACCATCAACCTGCTGGGTCCTACACACAGGACGGTTCTTCGTACACTCTCATGGAATATGCCTCAAAAGACAACATACAGGAGTACCTGCAGGCCCAGAGGCCTCCTGACTTGGAGTACTGTTACAATATCAGCCACAATGCAGCAGAGCAACTCTCCTCCAAGGACCTGGTATCCTGTGCCTATCAGGTAGCCTGAGGCATGGAGTACCTTGCCTCCAAGAAGTGCATACCCAAGACCTGGCCACCAGGGAAGTGCTGGTGACAAAGGACAACATGATGAAGATCTCAGACTTCAGCCTTGCCAGAGATATCACCACATCAGTTACTATAAAAAGACAACCAACAGTGGACTGCCTGTGAAGTGGATGGTCCCTAAGGCCATGTTTGACCAGATCTACATCGACCAGAGTGACTTCTGGTCTTTTGGGGTGATCCTGTGCAAAATCTTCACTCTGGAAGCCTCCCATATCCTGGAGTGCCTGTGGAGGTGGTTTTCAAGCTGCTGAAGGAGTCATTTGATGGATAAGCCAATAAGTGCACCAGAGAGTTCTACACAATAATGAGGGGTGGCTGGCATGTGGTACCTTCAAGCTGCTGGTAGAAGACCGGGATCATACTGTGGCCTTGACCTCCAACCAGGAGTACCCGGACCTGTCCTTGGCCCTGGAACAATACTGTCTATGCTTTCCCAACACCCAAAGCTCCACCTGCTCCTCAGAGAAGAATTCCACCTTCTCTCATGTGCCGTTGCCCAGGGAGGCCCTATCTGCCCTGACACCCAGCCCAGCTTTGCCAATGGTGGACTCAAATGACTAGTATCCCTATTACTCCTGTCCAGATTCCGTCATAAGCTCTAACCCTTACTTCCCACACTCCCTGCAAGACTGACTGCCTTCTCCTTTGTCCCTTTCCTACTGGCAGGAGCCAGCTGCCTACCTGAGGCCTTCACCCCTTGAAGCTCACCTCTCTCTTCCTCTTCCTCCTCCTTACAACCTGCTCATGAAAGAAAGGCACAGAGAGGCAGGTACTTGCTCGTGGCTACTTCCTTCCCTCCCATATGTTGGACCAAGACCCCTCCCTGGCATCTGGTACTGCCTGGACATCGAGGGAGTGGGAGATGAGGCATGCCAGTGAAAGCTGTCGCAGCTTTCCTGTTTTGGTTTTGTCTGCTTAGCATAACATGTAAGACTGAGTTCTGGTGGCAGGGTCCTAGTCCTTGGGGCTATAGCACTAGCGAGGGGAGGTCCACTGCTCTGGGCCTTGGCTAAGAGCAACCCCTGCTCCAGAGATATGGTGCCAGGGGCTTCTTAATTTTGATACTAATTTGCTTTGCTGACCAAATACCTGGTATCAAAGATGGGAAGGCAAAGACTGGAAGCAGTGTTGTGACCATGGGGTCCAGCCCCAAACTATGAAGAAAACATAAAGTGTGTAAATCTGAGTAAGTATATATTTACACACCTCTTTAAATAGGTTGTTATCAAAGATTTAATCAATGGGTAATATGCTCCTCGTGGCTGGGAAGCATCAGTTGCCATATATTAAAAACAAAGAAAAGAGGTGTCTGGGTGGCTTCCTCCATAAGTGTCCCTTCTTTTCAGGTCATGATTCCAGGGTCCTGGGATGGAGCCCCACATCAGGCTCTCTGCTCAGTGGGAAACCTGCTTCTCCTTTTCCCTCTGCCCTGCTTATAGTTCCTCTTCCTGTCTCTTTGTCTGTCAAATAAAAAAAATATTAAAAAAAAAAAGAAACAAACAAAATGTTTTTGAAAGTTCTTTTTTTTTTTTTAATTTTCTAGGGTGCCTGGATGACTCCGTTCTTTAGGCAGATGTTTGCCTTTGGCTGAGGTCATGATTCCAGTGTACAGGGATTCAGCCCTGCATGGGATTACTTGCACCCCAAGGAGCTTGCTTCTTCCTCTCCCTTTGCACGTTTTTCCCCCCACTTGTGCGCTTCCCTCTCTCTCTCTCTCTCTCTCTCTCTCTTGCTGTCAATAAACAAAATAAAATCTTTCACTAAATAAATAAATAAATAAATAAATAAATTTCTAAACCTACTTTCAGTTTAGGTCCCTTAACAAAAATTGCTACTGATTCATTAAAAAAAGAGAAAAGATAATTTAGAAAGATGCTTCCAGAGCTAAAAGCTCTTTTTTTTTTTTTTCAGGATTAAATATAGAAGTGCTTTTAAAAAGTAAAAGAAAAAATATGCTATATTAACACTAATCACACTATAACTTTGGTGGTTATATCAAGATAATGAAAAGTGATTTTTAAAGAAAATTTCATTATCAGACATAAAGATCAAGTCAAAATTACAGAAGAGTAAAAGGATGAATTCCTCAGGGAGTATAATAAATCTTGACTTTTAATACTTAATAACAGATTTGGGGATATATAGGGAAAAAACTAAGAACAAAAATCATAACTTCTACCTTAGAGGAGAAATGGAAAAAAAAATTGCAACACTTTTATTTTAAGATTATATAGACAAATGGTCATCAAATTGGTAAGATATGTAAGACTTGAACAAAATTATCAACTAACTAGATATGCTTGATATTACAGAACACTCCCAACAACCGCAGACTACATATATCTTAAGCCATGATTTTCTTTGCAAAGGTCAACATTGATAATGTTCTAGTCATACCGCCGTGTACCAGGAAAGAAGTAGCATATTTCTTGAAAGACACAGCTATCAAAGCTCCATTGAGGAAACCGTAAAGATGGAGAAGGGATTTGCAAATTATATATCTGATAATGGACATCAACTCTGATTATTAAAAAATGAAATAAAAATAAAAAACCTTACTAATAACCAAACAGAGTACCCAATTTTACATGTGAAGAAAATTATTGAAGAGACATGTCACCAAAAGGATATGGATGGCTTATAAGCACATGACAAATTTCTCAACATTTAGACATTAAAGAAATACAAATTAAAATCATAATGAGACATGCTTACATATCTATTAGAATGGCTAAAATTATAAAGGCTAATTGTACTTCGTCTGAGCTAGATTGAGAAGCAACAAAAAATCTAAACTGTTGTTGGCATATATCATGATACCACCACTTTGGAAAATAGTTTGGAAATTTTTTTAAATGCAAAATATGTTGCAGTTCCACGAATAGCCATTTTACTTCTAGCATTTAACCAAGAGAAACAAACCCTATGTTCGTACAAGGACTTGTATATGAATTTCATAGCAGCTTTATTTTTAAGAATTGATAATCAGTGGAAATGTTCATCAATGTCCATCAATAGAGCAAAGACAAATGATGATCTATTCATTAAAGAGATTACTATTCAACATCAAAATGAACTATTTACAATTGGAGATTCTCAAAGTAATGGTGCTGAGAAAAGAAAAGCCAGGCAATGAATAGTATATACTGTGTGATTCCAACTATAAAAAATCTAGAAAATACAAATTTATATATAGTCACAGTCATCAAATATATTGGTGTGATTTTAGTGCCTTCTTCTGTGCTCCCATAGCTTCCTACACTTGGATCTCCGAGCATTTGTTACACCATGTGACAATATGAACTCTTTTTCTGTATTCTGTCTTACTAGAATAAGAATGCTTGAAATTTTTTGGACATTTGAACTCTCAGTTATTAGCAGAAATTCTATCACACAGTAAGTTTCCAAATATAAAAGCCAGAGTTTTACAATGACTTCTAAGCTTTTACATGATCTAGCCACTCATTTAACCTCTGTGACCTCTTTCCCTGCTACTCTTCAGTCGCTCACAGTGGCCTCCTTGCTATTCCTCAGATATGCCAGGCACGATCCAACCTTATGGCCTTCAAGATAGCCAATTCCTTTGTCTGGAGTGACCTTATTGCTGATAGTTCTGGGCAAATTCATCACCTTTCCATACCTTTGTTCCATTGTCAGCTTCATTGTAACTACCCTGATCTTCCTATTAAAATTTTTTATCTCCCCATCCCCTGCCTGGCAACCTTGATTTTTCTCACCCTGATTTAATTTTTCTTTTCCCCATTGTACTCATCATTTTTGAACGCACTATGCAATTTTTATTAAGGTTTATAGCTTTTAATTGTCTCACCCATTAAAATAAAAGTTCTACAAAGCCAAGTATTTCATTTACCAGTGTAGTCTGAAGGAATATCTGCCATATAATACACAGTAGACACTTGGTATATTTCAGAATAAATTAGTGTTGAGATTATACTGAATTTCATAAGTCATTTCAATATATTTTTCCAAAAATAAACTATGTAAAACATACCTTAAAATTACTTTCAAAATATTTTATAGCATATAATGGACAAAATAAGACAAAATAAGACAAAAAAAAAAAACAAAATAAGACAAAAGCCT
Source organism: Mustela putorius furo (assembly GCF_011764305.1). Taxonomy (NCBI): domain Eukaryota; kingdom Metazoa; phylum Chordata; class Mammalia; order Carnivora; family Mustelidae; genus Mustela; species Mustela putorius. The sequence goes on from NW_025421350.1 coordinate 464,380, forward strand.
TAAAGAAACAATCATATGAATAACCATTTCAAACCCACTTAAAAATTGCATAATACCACACTCCTAGATCATCTCTGAATGCTCTAAAATAACCCTTCAAAAGAAATACATTTTTTAAAATAACAGATTTTTTGGCAAGTAATTTAATAAAATAAAAGTTTCATTCATCTATGTAGATCATAATAAATGTTTTTAATAAGCATGAAATTATAACTCTGAAGTGTGCTAAAATGAAACCACCTGCTAAGGGTGAGAGAACAAAAATAAACATCATTTTTCCAAATAAGAGGAATTTATTACCTTTGAATCAAAGCATGTGGATTTGTTCAAACTGGCAATAAAGGAATATGGAAACACAAACCATAGAAAGTCATATTTTAGATTTCTAATGACTTCATAGTGAAGAGTATACATTTTTTAAATGCTACATAATGCTACATAATGACAAGATGACAGGGTGTGACAAATAGCATTTTAAAAGCTCTACTCATAATGGAACGGAAGGTGTCATTTCCCTATAATTTTATATATGTCATTAATTTACTATATCTGGATACAACACATTACCAAACAGATGTTCATCAAAGACTAAATCATTTTTAATGGAACATAATAATTTGAACCGACATCTATTAATCATATTTTTCGATCTAACATTTATAGTCTCGCTAAACAATTCATCAGTTGTCGACAAAATTAAAAAAAAATAGCATAAAATGTCGTGTTTGGAAAAGTAGATTTTCTTTGAAATTTGCATTTAAATGAAAATATTTGCTAATATTTTAAAACTTTAAATGTATTTTTTATATATATCTGACCTATCAGATGATATAAAATTTTTGGAGAAAATATGACATATTTTTTTTGATCTTGGTTGAAGGTATTAATAAAGAGCAACTTTTTGTATTATTTCTATTGTGATATCTTAGTTAATAAACATGAATAACTGGTATAAAATATGTTTTTTTTTATTTTATTTTCTTTATTTACTTGACAGAGATCACAGGAAGGCAGAGAGGCAGGCAGAGAGAGAGAGGAATGGAATCAGGCTCCCTGCTGAGAAGAGAGCCCACTGTGGGACTCAATCCCAGGAACCTGGATTCATAACCTGAGCCGAAGGCAGAGATTTTAACCCACTGAGCCACCCAGGCACACTAAAATATGTTTTTTTATATATATAGAATTATAGTTCTTGCCAAAATATGGAACTAGCTGGAACTGAATGCCTCCTTCAAAGTCAGCTCTGGAGAAATTATGCAAGTGTAATATGGAACTATTTCGGATATGAACCAAAAACAAAGAAATGATGATAAATTCCTTAAAAGACTCAAAGTTGCTCTTGACTGGTATGTTTCAAGCTCTATTCCTGGTTTGAGGACAGGTTTTAACAGGCCTGTCACTGTAGAAATCAGCTGGATGTTTAGAGGCTATCAGAACTGTACGAAAAAACCTTGAAGGGGTAAAGACTTGAAAATTCTTTAGAGAGATTAGCTCCCTAAGGCATTATTCATCCACACATTTTCCTCCAAACAATTAAGACTGATGGATGAGGGGCACCTGAGGGGCTCTCTCATCACGTGGGTGGTGGCTTAAGCCTCTGCCTTCATCTCAAGTCATGGTCTCTGGGTCCTGGGATCCAGCCCCACATCGGGCTCTGCTCAAAAGGAAGCCTGCTTCCCTCCCTGCTTGCCTGCCTCTCTGCTTACTTGTGATCTCTCTCTCTCTCTGTGTCCAATAAATAAATAAAATATTGAAAAAAAAAGGCTGATGGATGCTAAATTATGAAAACTGCTCCCTCCAAATAATGCTTCTTCATAAGGATTTAAGAATTTAAAATTGTAAGAATTTAAAATTGAAACTTGATCATAGGATTTATCTTATAGAATAACATCAAGTGAAGGCAGTTATTATTAGTTCTGAAGTATTTGTGATTCTGAATTCTTGGCCTCATTAGTAAATTTATTTTTAATAAATTATTATTTAATATAGAATAATATATATAATATATAACATATATAATATATAATAAATTCATTCATTCATTTATTATTTATTATTATTATTTATTCATTTATTAACTCAAACACAAGTTCCACGTTGGGCTCTCTGCTCAGCAGGAGCCTGCTTCCCTTTTTCTCTCTCTCTGACTGCCTCTCCGTCTTCCTGTGATCTCTCTCATTCAAATAAATAAATAAAATCTTTAAAAAAAAAATAAATAAATATAACAATGATATATCACTACGCATCTATTAGAATGGCTAAAATCCAAAATACTGACAACATAAAATGCTTTTGACAATGAGGAACAAGAGAAACTCTCATTCATTATGGTGAGAACACCAAAATGGTGCTATCACTTTGGAAGACAGTTGGGCAGTTTCTTACAAAACTAAACATATTCTTACCATATGATCCAGCAATCGTACTCCTTGATACTCACCCAAAGGAGCGAAAAGAGACAGTTAGCTGTTTAAACCAAAAGTACAACTCACTGAGAGAATCGCCGCATTATTTATTGGGGTAGAAAGGACCAGGAATGTAGAAAGACAAATTCTGTAGAGGAAAAAATAGAATCACTAACAGGCCTCATGCCTTTCACAGTCACTGGCTAGAATCCCTGCGTCATGAGACCCTGTGCTAGCAGGCCGCTAGAACCATCTCAACTAAGTTATTCTATCTTGGAAGCCAACAAGTGTTTGCCCAGTTAAGAGCACGGTAACAATCAGTCACGTTATGTTATAATGACTGTCGATATCTTTAAAAGTCTTGTCAAGTTCCTTTTTGAGTAACCCTCACCGCACCCTTAGAGAAATTTATCTGTGGTTCACCTCTTTGAAATACCTCACTGTTGTTCCACATTTACCATAACCAAAAAAAAAAAAAAAAAAGAAAAAGCTTTTTAAGGGAAGGAGTGGGGACAGTCCCCAAAGCTCCCTATTCAGTGGACAGGCGGTGTGCAGGGATCCTGTCACCTCTCCTTTCCTGTGGGGAAAGCACTGGCCTAGTCCGCGAGTCCGCCTGAGCGCCAGAGTACAAGGCCAAGCGATGCCTACACTGGGAGATGGTAGTGTGCATAGAGTGCCATCCTAGGCTATGCACGCTACTGCAGCGTTGTGGCTGTGTCTACTTAATTCGGCCTGGCATGGTGAACCCAGGACGCGAATATGGAGCCCGGGAAAGCAAGGCCCAAGAGGCACCGGCTCTCCCGCAACTCTTCTTCCCTGATGCGACTGAAGCCTTGCTGAGGAAGCAGCAGCGAAGTGCGGTTCGCTCCAAGCCAAAGCCTCTGTGAAAGCACAGCATTCGATGAGAAATGTTCTGCGGGCTGCTGCTGCTTGCTTGAGTCCAGTCTCGCGGTGGGAGAAACCCACTACAGAGAAAGCCTCTTTGCCTGGGCATCTCCCCTGGGAAAGCACAGCGTTCCTTGGGACATCAGAGTTGGGTTTGGGGATGCTGCTGCTATTGCCTGAGCTAGTCTCCGCAGCTCGGTGGAAGATACCCGCATGGAGCGAAATGCCATTTGCGCTAGCATCCCCTCTGCCTGAGAGAGAAGCCAAGTGTGGGGAAGGCCTAGGACGCCGCCCCCGGAGAAGAGAAGGAGCCCTTGGCCTTGGGGTCCGGAAACGCACGGGAAGCAGGATAGCCTGCCGTGGCACGAACAGCAGGCCGGTGGCAAGACAAGTATCACCCACTCCCTGTGCGGAGAGATGGAAGCCTGGCTGCTAAGGAGACATGAGGGGACGACGAGGGCAGAGGTGAAGGCACTGGCCTAGTCCCCGAGTCTGCCTGTGCGCCAGAGCAAAAGGCAAAGCCTTACCTACCCCAGGAGATGGTAATAGGCATAGAGTGGCATGCTAAGATACACACACCCTGCTGCAGGGTTGTGACTGTGTCAGCTGAGTTCGGCATAGCACGGTGAACCCCGGGCGTGAACTTGGAGCCCGGGAAAGCAAGTCCCAAGAGACACCAGCTCTCCCGCGGCTCTTCTTCCCTGCTGCGACAGAGTGAACACCCAAAGCCTTTCTGAGGAAACAGCAGCGAAGTGCCGTTTGTGCGAAGCTGAAAACCTCTGCAAAAGCATAGCAGTCGCTGGGAAATCAGAGAGGGTTCTGTGGGCTGCTTTTGTTGCTTGCCTTAGCCTAGTATTTGCAGCACTATGGGAGAATCCCGCATAGAGCGAAAGCCTCTTTGCCCTGGCATCCCCTCTGGGAAAGCACAGCATTCTTTGGGAAATCAGAGTCGGGTCTGAGGGATTCTCCTGTTGCCTGAGCTGGTCTTCTCAGCCCTGTGTAATAAACCCGCATGGAGCGATATCCTCTATGCCTCGGCATCCCCTCTGCCTGAGAGAGAAGCGCACTTGCGCCTGTGGAAAGAGCCTTAAGGAAAGGGACACGTTTTGCACTGCGCTCCCCAGGAGCATATCTGTGGAAGGTGCAGCAAGCTGCCCCGGTGAGAAGAGCAGGAGCCGTTGGCCTTCTGGTCTGGAAACGGTTACAAAGCAGGAGAACCGGCCCTGACAGGGACAGCGGGTGGTGGTAATACAAGTGTCAACGGCTCCCAGTGCAGAGAGACGAAAGCCTGGCTGCTAAGTACACAGGAGGGGATGAGTATGGCAGGGCGTGTGCTCCACTCTTAGGAAGGAATCTGGGTAGAAAGCATGCCAGTCCTGAGCCTCTGGGCCCAAGGAGACAGCAGCTCCTTGGCCACCTGTCCCTGGGGCATACATGCTCTAGCCACCAGGCGCCTACGCTGAACTTGCAGCAACAGCTCCCTGAAATAACAGGGAGTCAGATGCTGACTTCCCCCACGATGTGGAAGCTTGGAGTTCGCACGGGGTTTAAGGGACCTGAACACTGACCCTAACCCTGACTGTAAACCTAAATCTGACCCAATCCGTGAGCCTGAACAGAATCGTAATCCTAAAGCTAACCCTGATCCTGAACCTACTCATAAAACAGAACCTACAAAAGCTGACCTTACCATAATCATGAACCTGACCCGAACCCTGACAATAAACCTTTCCCAAACCTAACCCTGACCCTGACATGAACCTTGCCCCCAAACCAAAACTTGAAACTGACCCTAAATCGGACCATGACCCTGAACCTGACCCTAAACCTAACCGTCACTCTAAAACTGACCCTGTCCCTGACTCTGACCATAATGCTAACCCTGACCCTACTGTGAGCCTGACCCTCAACCTAACCATGAAACTAACCCTAACCCTGACCCCTACCCTAAGCCATCCGCTAAACCTGACGCCAACGACGTCTAACCCTAGCCCTGACCCTAAGTATTTCTTAACCCTAACCTAACCCTACCCCTAACCCTAACCCTGACCCTAAGTATTTCTTAAACCCTAACCCTAACACTAACGTAGTCTAATCCCAGCTCTGTTCCCTCCAGCGGGGATAGCAGCTGCATCCAGGCCTCCAAGGGGCAGGTGGGAGGCTGTATGGGTGTCATTGGAGGGGCACTGCATTGAGTGGATTGTGAGCCCTGAGCAGCTTGGTGTCTGGCGGCTCAGGGAGCTCTGGTGCAGCAGGAAGTTTGGTAAGGAGCCCCCAGGCAATGGTGACCTCACTTCTCAGGAGACAGAGCCCAACGGAATTAGAACCCACGTATCCAGGCACCCCAATACAGAGAAAACCGCGTTGCCCAGCTCATTTCTAGGCACATCCTAAAGGAAGCAACATGTTCTTCTGCTGTACTGAAGCCAAGAGGAAGCAGTGAGAAGAGAGCTGGCCCGTCAGACACGTCCCCTCCCTGGCAGGTCATATCAGGATTCCCCAACGCTTCAGGCCCTTTGGCTAATAAAATCAAAAGGTCACACCAGGGGGCTCAGAATCAGAGAGGCCACACCTTATGAACTACCAGTGTAGCCCTAGGTCTCCTCCGCATATCTCTTGTGTGTGTGTGTGTGTGTGTGTGTGTGTGTGTGTGTGTGTGTGTGTGCCTCTGGGTGTCTGTGTGTCTTTGTGTAAAGAGGACCTGGCCATGCCATCATGGGTGGAGATGCCCCAAGCAGGATCAGGCTGATGAGGGGTTAGATGTCTGGTGAGCAAGTCATATTCACACCCCAGTTTAATCTGATTAAATGGGATCAGGTGTAGGGTTTACACGTTTCTGCCCAGGGTTTATCCTGAGACCATGAAGGGATGGGTCCATGACCCAGAAGAGGGGCTAACCATAACAGTAACCACTGACCTTGATCCTGACACTGACTGTGAGCCTGCCCCAAACCCAAACCCAGCCCTGACCCTGACCCTGACCCTGGCTGTGATGCTGACCTGAACCCTAAACCTAAACCTAAGGCTGACACTGACCCTGATGTGCTCCCTGAACCTAAACCAAACTCTGACATTACCGTAACCATGACTCAAACCTACCCAGGACCCTGACCCTGACCCTAATCCTAAACCTGATGCTGACCTAAACCGGACACTAAACCCTACCCCTGACCGTGACAGTGTGCTTGACACTAACCCTAAACCTAATGGTAACTCTAACCATGACACCCATAAGGACCCTGAACCTACACATTATTCTGACCCTGAACTTAACACTAACCCCTAACCTAAACCAAACCCTAACCCTGAACTCCTCTGTCTATCCCTAAAGTAACCATAACCCTACTTCTAAATCTAACCTAACCTAACCCCCAATCCCAAACCCTACCCCAAAACCTAACTGTGACACTGAACCTAACATTGACCCTATACCCAAAGCCTGACCCTCAAACCTGACCCTGGCCCTGACCTTTACCTGACCCTGACTCTGACCCTAATCCTAACCTTGACACTAACCCTGACCACTACATAACCCTGTCCCTGACCCGAATGTGGACTTTAAAACCAATACCTGAACATGACCCTAAAACCGGACACTGGCGCTAAAACTTCACCCTGACCCTGACCCAGACCATGACGATACCCTAACCCTGACCCTTACAGTGACCCCGACAATCAATTGAACACTAAACCTGACCCTGACTGTGAGACTGAAACCCTACTCAAACCCTAAATGTAACCCTGACCCAGACAGTAACATTGGCCCACCCCCGAATCCTATCTCTGAACCTAACCCTAACACTACCCCTAGCCCTACCACGGACCCTGACCCTAACAAGTTCTAACCCTAACCGTCAAACCTAACGCTAAACGTAAAAACTAACCCTAAACTTTAACAATAACCCTGACCCTATACCTGACTAAGATCATAACCCTAAACCCTGATCTTTGCCTATACCAGACGCTGATCCTAATCCGGGCCCTGAGCTTTGCCTATACCACACCGAGACCCTAAACCTGACCCTGGCCCTGACCCTAAACCTAACCATGACCCTAACAATGACCACCTAAAAGCCTGTCCCTTACCCGAATCTGGACCCCAATACCTGATATTGACCGTAAACCTGACACTGGCCCTAGACTTCACCCTGACCCTGACCCAGATAAATTCCATAAACCTAACCCTGACCCTAACAGTGACGCGGACCCTGACCCTAACACTAAACCTGACACTGAATGGGAGCCTGACCCTAACTCTAACCCTAAACGTAACCCTGACCCTGACACTAACAAGGGCCCTGATCCGAAACCTAACGCTGAACCTAACCCTAAAACTAACCCCTAAGGTTATCCCTGACACTGACCCTGACCCAGTCTAACCCTCACCTTCAACCTACCTCTAACCCTAAGCCTAACCCCACGTAACAATAATCCTGACCCTCTCCCTGACCCAAATCATAACCCGAACTCTGAACATTGCCTATATCAGACCCAAACTTAAACCTGACCCTGGCCTTGACCTTAACACTGACCCTAACCCTGACTGTAAACCTAAATCTGACCCAATCCATGAGACTGAACAGAATCGGAATCCTAAAGCTAACCCTGATCCTGAACCTACTCATAAAACAGAACCTACAAAAGCTGACCTTACCATAATCATGAACCTGACCCGAACCCTGACAATAAAACTGTCCCAAACCTAACCCTGACCCTGACATGAACCTTGCCCCCAAACCAAAAACTTGAACATGACCCTAAATCTGACCATGACCCAGAACCTGACCCTAAACCTAACCGTCACCCTAACACTGACCATGTCCCTGACTCTGACCATAATGCTAACCTGACCCTACTGTGAGCCTGACCCTCAACCTAACCATGAAACTAACCCTAACCCTGACCCCTACCCTAAGCCATCCGCTAACACTGACGCCAACGACGTCTAACCCTAGCCCTGACCCTAAGTATTTCTTAACCCTAACCTATCCTACCTAACCCTAACCCTAACCCGGACCCTAAGTATTTCTTAACCCTAACCCTAACACTAACGTAGTCTAATCCCAGCTCTGTTTCCTCCAGCGGGGATAACAGCTGCATCCAGGCCTCCAAGGGGAAGGTGGGAGGCTGTATGGGTGTCATTGGAGGGGCACTGCATTGAGTGGATTGTGAGCCCTGAGCAGCTTGGTGTCTGGCGGCTCAGGGAGCTCTGGTGCAGCAGGAAGTTTGGTAAGGAGCCCCCAGGCAATGGTGACCTCACTTCTCAGGAGACAGAGCCCAACGGAATTAGAAACCACATATCCAGGCACCCCAATACAGAGAAAACCGCGTTGCACAGCTCATTTCTATGCACATCCTAAAGGAAGCAACATGTTCTTCTGCTGTACTGAAGCCAAGAGGAAGCAGGGAGAAGAGAGCTGGCCCATCAGACACGTCCCCTCCCTGGCAGGTCATATCAGGATTCCCCAACGCCTCAGGCCCTTTGGCTAATAAAATCAAAAGGTCACACCAGGGGGCTCAGAGTCAGAGAGGCCCACACCTTATGAACTACCAGTGTAGCCCTAGGTCTCCTCCGCATATCTCTTTGTGTGTGTGTGTGTGTGTGTGTGCCTCTGGGTGTCTGTGTGTCTGTGTGTAAAGAGGACCTGGCCATGCCATCATGGGTGGAGATGCCCCAAGCAGGATCAGGCTGATGAGGGGTTAGATGTCTGGTGGGCAAGTCATGTTCACACCCCAGTTTAAGGCTGGTTAAATGGGATCAGGTGTAGGGTTTACACGTTTCTGCCCAGGGTTTATCCTCAGACCCTGAAGGGATGGGTCCATGACCCAGAAGAGGGGCTAACCCTAACAGTAACCACTAACCCTGATCCTGACACTGACTGTGAGCTTGCCCCAAACCCAAACCCAGCCCTGACCCTGACCCTGACCTTGGCTGTGATGCTGACCTGAACCCTAAACCTAAACCTAAGGCTGACACTGACCCTGATGTGCTCCCTGAACCTAAACCTAACACTGACATTACTGTAACCATGACTCATACCTAACCATGACACTGAACCTGAACCTAATCCTAACCCTGATGCTGACCTAACTCTCACCCTAACCCTAAACCTGACCCTGATTGTGATCCTGACCCTAACCCTAAACTTAATGGTAACTCTAACCATGAACCTAAAAAGGAACCTGAACCTAAACCTAAAGCTGACCCTGACCCTAACAATAACCCCAACCCTAAACCAAACCTTAACCCTGAACTTACGCTGTCAATCCTAAACCTAACCATAACCCTATTTCTAACTCTAACCCTAACCCCTATCCCAAACCCTACCACCAAAACCTAACTGTGACACTGAACCGATCATTGACCCTAAACCAAAGCCTGACCCTCAACCTGACCCTGGCCCTGACCTTTACCTGACCCTGACTCTGACCCTAATCCTAACCTTGACACTAACCCTGACCACTACATAACCCTGTTCCTGACCCGAATGTGGACTTTAAACCAATACCTTAACCTGACCCTAAACCGGACACTGGCGCTAAACTTCATCCTGACCCTGACCCAGACCATGACGATACCCTAACCCTGACCCTTACAGTGACCCCGACAATCAATTGAACACTAAAACTGACCCTGACTGTGAGACTGAACCCTACTCAAACCCTAAATGTAACCCTGACCCAGACACTAACATTGGCCCACCCCCGAATCCTATCTCTGAACCTAACCCTAACACTAACCCCTAGCCCTACCACGGACCCTGACCCTAACAAGTTCTAACCCTAACCGTCAACCTAACGCTAAATGTAAAACTAACCCTAAACTTTAACAATAACCCTGACCCTATACCTGACTAAGATCATAACCCTAACCCTGATCTTTGCCTATACCAGACGATGATCCTAATCCGGGCCCTGAGCTTTGCCTATACCAGACCGAGACCCTAAACCTGAGCTTGGCCCTGACCCTAAACCTAACCATGACCTTAACAATGACCACTATATAACCCTGTCCGTGACCGGAATGTGGACTTAAAACCAATACCAGCTCTTGACTGTAAACCTGACACTGGCCCTAGACTTCACCCTGACCCTGACCCAGGCAAAGAACGTAAACCTGAGCCTGACCCTAACAGTGACGCTGACCCTGACCATAACACTTAACCTGACACTGAATAGGAACCTGATCCTAACTCTAAACCTAAACGTAACCCTGACCCTGACACTAACACGGGCCCTGACCTGAAACCTAACGCTGAACCTAACCCTAAAACTAACCCCCACCCTGAACCTACATCTAACCCTAACCCTAACCCTACTTTAACAATAAACCTGATCCTCTCCCTGACCCTGATCATAACCCTAACTCTGAACATTGCCTATGTCAGACCTTATCCTTAAACCTGACCCTGGCCTTGTTCTTAACACTGACCCTAACCCTGACTCTGAACCTAAATCAGATCCAATCCATGAGCCTGAAAAGAATCTGAACCCTAAAGCTAACCCTGATCCTGAACCTACTCATAGAACGTACAAAAGCTGAACTTACCATAATCATGAACCAAACCCTGACCCTGACCCTATCCCTGACAATAAACCTGTCCCAAACCTAACCCTGACACTGACATGAAGCTTGACCCCAAACCAAAACTTGAACCTGACCCTAAATCTGACCATGACCCTGAACCTGACCCTAAACCTAACCGTCACCCTAACACTGACGCTGTCCCTGACTCTGACCGTAACGCTAAACCTGACCCTACTGTGAGCCTGACCCTCAACCTAACCATGAAACTAACCCTAACCCTGAAACCTACCCTAAGCCATCCGCTAACCCTGACGCCAACGACGTCTAACCCTAACCCTGACCCTAAGTATTTCTTAACCCTAACCTAACCCTAACCCTAACCCGGACCCTAAGTATTTCTTAACCCTAACCCTAACACTAACGTAGTCTAATCCCAGCTCTGTTCCCTCCAGCGGGGATAACAGGTGCTCCCAGGCCTCCTAGGGGCAGGTGGGAGGCTGTATGGGTGTCATTGGAGGGGCACTGCATTGAGTGGATTGTGAGCCCTGAGCAGCTTGGGGACCGGCGTCTCAGGGAGCTCTGCTGCAGCAGGAAGTTTGGTAAGGAGCCCCCAGGCAGTGGTGACCTCACTTCCCACAATACAGATGCCAACGGAATTGGAACCCACCTATCCAGGCACCCCAATACAGAGAAAACCGCGTTGCCCAGCTCATTTCTAGGCACATCCTAAAGGAAGCAACATGTTCTTCTGCTGTACTGAAGCCAAGAGGAAGCAGGGAGAAGAGAGCTGGCCCATCAGACAGGTCCCCTTCCTGGTAGGTCATATCAGGATTCCCCAACGCCTCAGGCCCTTTGGCTAATAAAATCAAAAGGTCACACCAGGGGGCTCAGAGTCAGAGAGGCCCACACCTTATGAACTACCAGTGTAGCCCTAGGTCTCCTCCGCATATCTCTTTGTGTGTGTGTGTGTGTGTGTGTGTGTGTGTGTGTGTGTGCCTCTGGGTGTCTGTGTGTCTGTGTGTAAAGAGGACCTGGCCATGCCATCATGGGTGGAGATGCCCCAAGCAGGATCAGGCTGATGAGGGGTTTGATGTCTGGTGGGCAAGTCATGTTCACACCCCCAGTTTAAGGCTGGTTGAATGGGATCAGATGTAGGGTCTACACCCTTCTGCCCAGGGTTTATCCTGAGACCCTGAAGGGAAGGATCCATGACCCAGAAGAGGGGCTAACCCTAACAGTAACCACTAACCCTGATCCTGACACTGACTGTGAGCCTGCCCCAAACCCAAACCCAGCCCTGACCCTGACCCTGACCCTGGCTGTGATGCTGACCTGAACCCTAAACCTAAACCTAAGCCTGACACTGACCGTGATGTGGACCCTGAACCTAAACCAAATTCTGACATTACCGTAACCATGACTCAAACCTACCCAGGACCCTGACCCTGACCCTAATCCTAAACCTGATGCTGACCTAAACCGGACACTAACCCCTACCCCTGACCGTGACAGTGTGCTTGACCCTAACCCTAAACCTAATGGTAACTCTAACCATGACCATAATAAGGACCCTGAACCTACACATCATGCTGACCCTGAACTTAACACTAACCCTTAACCCTAAACCAAACCCTAACCCTGACCTCCTCTGTGTATCCCTAACGTAACCATAACCCTACTTCTAACACTAACCCTAACCCCAATCCCAAACCCTACCCGCCAAAACCTAACTGTGACACTGAACTGATCATTGACCCTATACCAAAGCCTGACCCTCAACCTGACCCTGGCCCTGACCTTTACCTGACCCTGACTCTGACCCTAATCCTAACCTTGACACTAACTCTGACCACTACATAACCCTGTCCCTGACCCGAATGTGGACTTTAAACCAATACCTGAACCTGACCCTAAACCGGACACTGACGCTAAACTTCACCCTGACCCTGACCCAGACCATGACGATACCCTAACCCTGACCCTTACAGTGACCCCGACAATCAATTGAACACTAAACCTGACCCTGACTGTGAGACTGAACCCTACTCAAACCCTAAATGTAACCCTGACCCAGACACTAACATTGGCCCCCCCCCCGAATCCTATCTCTGAACCTAACCCTAACACTAACCCCTAGCCCTACCACGGACCCTGACCCTAACAAGTTCTAACCCTAACCGTCAACCTAACGCTAAATGTAAAACTAACCCTAAACTTTAACAATAACCCTGACCCTATACCTGACTAAGATCATAACCCTAACCCTGATCTTTGCCTATACCAGACGATGATCCTAATCCGGGCCCTGAGCTTTGCCTATACCAGACCGAGACCCTAAACCTGACCCTGGCCCTGACCCTAAACCTAACCATGACCTTAACAATGACCACTATATAACCCTGTCCGTGACCGGAATGTGGACTTTAAAACCAATACCAGCTCTTGACTGTAAACCTGACACTGGCCCTAGACTTCACCCTGACCCTGACCCAGGCAAAGAACGTAAACCTGAGCCTGACCCTAACAGTGACGCTGACCCTGACCATAACATAAACTTAACCTGACACTGAATAGGAACCTGATCCTAACTCTAAACCTAAACGTAACCCTGACCCTGACACTAACACGGGCCCTGACCTGAAACCTAACGCTGAACCTAACCCTAAAACTAACCCCCAACATTATCCCTGACACTGACCCTAAGTCGGTCTAACCCTAACCCTGAACCTACATCTAACCCTAACCCTAACCCTACTTTAACAATAAACCTGATCCTCTCCCTGACCCTGATCATAACCCTAACTCTGAACATTGCCTATGTCAGACCTTATCCTTAAACCTGACCCTGGCCTTGAACTTAACACTGACCCTAACCCTGACTCTGAACCTAAATCAGATCCAATCCATGAGCCTGAAAAGAATCTGAACCCTAAAGCTAACCCTGATCCTGAACCTACTCATAGAACGTACAAAAGCTGAACTTACCATAATCATGAACCACCAACCCTGACCCTGACCCTATCCCTGACTGACATAAACCTGTCCCAAACCTAACCCTGACACTGACATGAAGCTTGACCCCCAAACCAAAACTTGAACCTGACCCTAAATCGGACCATGACCCTACTGTGAACCTGACCCTAAACCTAACCGTCAAACTCACCCTAACCTGACCCTGACCCTGACTCTGACCGTAAACTAACCCTAACCCTAACCTAACCCTAACCCTAACCCTAACCCTGACCCTAAGTATTTCTTAACCCTAACCCTAAAATTAACGTAGTCTAATCCCAGCTCTGTTCCCTCCAGCGGGGAAAAAAGCTGCAACCAGGCCTCCTAGGGGCAGGTGGGAGGCTGTATGGGTGTCATTGGAGGGGCACTGCATTGAGTGGATTGTGAGCCCTGAGCAGCTTGGGGACCGGCGGCTCAGGGAGCTCTGGTGCAGCAGGAAGTTTGGTAAGGAGCCCCCAGGCAGTGGTGACCTCACTTCCCACAAGACAGATGCCAACGGAATTGGAACCCACCTATCCAGGCACCCCAATACAGAGAAAACCGCGTTGCCCAGCTCATTTCTAGGCACATCCTAAAGGAAGCAACATGTTCTTCTGCTGTACTGAAGCCAAGAGGAAGCAGGGAGAAGAGAGCTGGCCCATCAGACAGGTCCCCTTCCTGGTAGGTCATATCAGGATTCCCCAACGCCTCAGGCCCCTTGGCTAATAAAATCAAAAGGTCACACCAGGGGGCTCAGAGTCAGAGAGGCCCACACACTTATGAACTACCAGTGTAGCCCTAGGTCTCCTCCGCATATCTCTTTGTGTGTGTGTGTGTGTGTGTGTGTGTGTGTGTGTGCCTCTGGGTGTCTGTGTGTGTCTGTGTGTAAAGAGGACCTGGCCATGCCATCATGGGTGGAGATGCCCCAAGCAGGATCAGGCTGATGAGGGGTTTGATGTCTGGTGGGCAAGTCATGTTCACACCCCCAGTTTTAAGGCTGGTTGAATGGGATCAGATGTAGGGTCTACACCCTTCTGCCCAGGGTTTATCCTGAGACCCTGAAGGGAAGGATCCATGACCCAGAAGAGGGGCTAACCCTAACAGTAACCACTAACCCTGATCCTGACACTGACTGTGAGCCTGCCCCAAACCCAAACCCAGCCCTGACCCTGACCCTGACCCTGGCTGTGATGCTGACCTGAACCCTAAACCTAAACCTAAGCCTGACACTGACCGTGATGTGGACCCTGAACCTAAACCAAATTCTGACATTACCGTAACCATGACTCAAACCTACCCAGGACCCTGACCCTGTCCCTAATCCTAAACCTGATGCTGACCTAAACCGGACACTAACCCTACCCCTGACCGTGACAGTGTGCTTGACCCTAACCCTAAACCTAATGGTAACTCTAACCATGACCCTAATAAGGACCCTGAACCTACACATCATGCTGACCCTGAACTTAACACTAACCCTTAACCTAAACCAAACCCTAACCCTGACCTCCTCTGTGTATCCCTAACGTAACCATAACCCTACTTCTAAACTAACCCTAACCCTAACCCCAAAACCAAACCCTACCGCCAAAACCTAACTGTGACACTGAACTGATCATTGACCCTATACCAAAGCCTGACCCTCAACCTGACCCTGGCCCTGACCTTTACCTGACCCTGACTCTGACCCTAATCCTAACCTTGACACTAACTCTGACCACTACATAACCCTGTCCCTGACCCGAATGTGGACTTTAAACCAATACCTGAACCTGACCCTAAACCGGACACTGACGCTAAACTTCACCCTGACCCTGACCCAGACCATGACGATACCCTAACCCTGACCCTTACAGTGACCCCGACAATCAATTGAACACTAAACCTGACCCTGACTGTGAGACTGAACCCTACTCAAACCCTAAATGTAACCCTGACCCAGACACTAACATTGGTCCACCCCGAATCCTATCTCTGAACCTAACCCTAACACTAACCCCTAGCCCTACCACGGACCCTGACCCTAACAAGTTCTAACCCTAACCGTCAACCTAACACTAAACGTAAAACTAACCCTAAACTTTAACAATAACCCTGACCCTATACCTGACTAAGATCATAACCCTAACCCTGATCTTTGCCTATACCAGACGCTGATCCTAATCCGGGCCCTGAACTTTGCCTATACCAGACCGAGACACTAAACCTGACCCTGGCCCTGAACCTAAACCTAACCATGACCCTAACAATGACCACTATAAAAGCCTATCCCTTACCCGAATCTGGACTTTAAACCAATACCTGATATTGACCGTAACCCTGACACTGGCCCTAGACTTCACCCTGACCCTGACCCAGATAAAGTCCATAAACCTAACCCTGACCCTAACAGTGATCGGACGCGGACCCTAACATTAAACCTGACACTGAATGGGAGCCTGACCCTAACTCTAACCCTAAACGTAACCCTGACCCTGACACTAACACGGGCCCTGACCCGAAACCTAACGCTGATCCTAACCCTAAAACTAACCCGTAACATTATCCCTGACACTGACCCTAAACCGGTCTAACCCTCACCTTCAACCTACCTCTAACCCTAAGCCTAACACCACGTGACAATAATCCTGACCCTCTCCCTGACCCAAATCATAACCCGAACTCTGAACTTTGCCTATATCAGACCCTAAACTTAAACCTGACCCTGGCCTTAACCTTAACACTGACCCTAACCCTGACTGTAAACCTAAATCTGACCCAATCCATGAGCGTGAACAGAATCGTAATCCTAAAGCTAACCCTGATCCTGAACCTACTCATAAAACAGAACCTACAAAAGCTGACCTTACCATAATCATGAACCTGACCCCAACCCTGTCACTAAACCTGTCCCAAACCTATCCCTGACCCTGACATGAACCTTCCCCCTAAACCAAAACTTGAACCTGACCCTAAATCTGACCATGACCCTGAACCTGACCCTAAACCCTACCATCACCCTAACACTGACGCTGTCCCTGACTCTGCCCATAACGCTAACCCTGACCCTACTGTGAGCCTGATCCTCAACATAACCATTAAACTAAGCCTAACCCTGACCCCTACCCTAAGCCATCCGCTAACTCTGACGCCAACGATGTCTAACCCTAGCCCTGACCCTAAGTATTTCTTAACCCTAACCTAACCCTAACCCTAACCCTAACCCTGACCCTAAGTATTTCTTAACCCTATCCCTAACACTAACGTTTTCTAATCCCAGCTCTGTTCCCTCCAGCGGGGATAACATCTGCACCAAGGCCTCCTACGGGAAGTTGGGAGGCTGTATGCGTGTCATTGGAGGGGCACTGCATTGAGTGGATTGTGAGTCCTAGCAGCTTGGGGACCGGCGGCTCAGGGATCTCTGGTGCAGCAGGAAGTTTGGTAAGGAGCCCCCAGGCAGTGGTGACCTCACTTCCCAGGAGACAGAGCCCAACGGAATTGGAACCCACGTATCCAGGCAACCCAATACAGAGAAAACCCCCCTGCCCAGCTCATTTCTAGGCACATCCTAAAGGAAGCAACATGTTCTTCTGCTGTACTGAAGCCAAGAGGAAGCAGGGAGAAGAGAGCTGGCCCGTCAGACACGTCCCCTCCCTGGCAGGTCATATCAGGATTCCCCAACGCCTCAGGCCCTTTGGCTAATAAAATCAAAAGGTCACACCAGGGGGCTCAGAGTCAGAGAGGCCCACATCTTATGAACTACCAGTGTAGCCCAAGGTCTCCTCCGCATAACTCTTTGTGTGTGTGTGTGTGTGTGTGTGTGTGTGTGTGTGTGTGCCTCTGGGTGTCTGTGTGTCTGTGTGTAAAGAGGACCTGGCCATGCCATCATGGGTGGAGATGCCCCAAGCAGGATCAGGCTGATGAGGGGTTAGATGTCTGCTCGGCAAGTCATGTTCACACCCCCAGTTTAAGGCTGGTTAAATGGGATCAGGTGTAGAGTCTACACCCTTCTGCCCAGGGTTTATCCTGAGACGCTGAAGGGATGGGTCCATGACCCAGAAGAGGGGCTAACCCTAACAGTAACCACTAACCCTGATCCTGACACTGACTGTGAGCCTGCCCCAAACCCAAACCCAGCCCTGACCCTGACCCTGTCCCTGGCTGTGATGCTGACCTGAACCCTAAACCTACCTAACCTAAGCCTGACACTGACCGTGATGTGGACCCTGAACCTAAACCAAACTCTGACATTACCGTAACCATGACTCAAACCTAACCAGGACCCTGACCCTGACCCTAATCCTAACCATGATGCTGAACTAAAACTCACCCTAACCCTAACCCTGACCGTGATTGTGATACTGACCCTAACCCTAAACCTAATGGTAACTCTAACCATGACCCTAAAAAAAGAACGTGAACCTAAACCTAACGCTGACCCTGACCCTAACAATAACCCCTACCCTAAACCAAACCCTAACCCTGACCTTACGCTGTCAATCCTAAACCTAACCATAACCCTATTTCTAACTCTAACCCTGCCCCAATCCCAAACCCTACCCGCCAAAACCTAATGGGACACTGAACCGAACATTGACCCTAAACCAAAGCCTGACCCTAAACCTGACCCTGGCCCTGACTTTCACCTGACACTAACCCTGACCCTAATCCTAACATGACACTAACACTGACAACTAACTAACCCTGTCCCTGACCCGAATGTGGACTTTAAACCAATAAACCTGAACCTGACCCTAAACCTGACCCTGGCGCTAACTTCACCCTGACCCTGACCCAGACCATGACCATAAACATAACCCTGACCCTAACAGTGATCCCGACCCTGAACTGAACACTCAACCTGACCCTGACTGTGTGCCTGACCCTAATTCTAACCCTAAATGTAACCCAGACCCTGACACTAACACGGGTCGTACCCCGAATCCTATCGCTGAACCTAACCCTAACACTAACCCCTAACCCTACCACGGACCCGGACCCTAACAGGTCTAACCCTAACAGTCAACGTAACGCTAACCCTAACACTAACTCTAAACTTTAACAATAACCCTGACCCTATACCTTACTATGATCATAACCCTACCACTGAACGTTGCCTATACCAGACCGTGACCCTAAACATGACCCTGGCTCTGTCCCTAAACATAACCATGACCCTAACAATGACCACTATATATGCCTGTCCCTTACCCGAATCTGGACTTTAAACCAATACCTGATATTGACCGTAAACATGACACTGGCCCTAGACTTCACCCTGAACCTGACCCAGATAAGGTCCATACACCTAACCCTGACCCTAACAGTGACCCGGACCCTGACCCTAAAACTAACCCTTACACTGAATGGGAGCCTGACCCTAACTCTAAACCTAAACGTAACCCTGGCCCTGACACTAACACGGGCCCTGACCCGAAACCTAATGCTGAACCAAACCCTAAAACTATGCCTAATATTATCCCTGACACTGACCCTAACCCGGTCTAACCCTCACCTTCAACCTACCTCTAACCCTAACCCTAACCCCACTTAACAAAAATCCTGACCCTCTCCCTGACCCAAATCATAAACCGAACTCTGAACTTTGCCTATATCAGACCCAAACTTAAACCTGACCCTGGCCTTGACCTTAACACTGACCCTATCCCTGACTGTAACTTAAATCTGAACCAATCCGTGAGCCTGAACAGAATCGGAATCCTAAAGCTAACCCTGATCCTGAACTTACTCATAAAACAGAACCTACAAAAGCTGAACTTACCATAATTATGAGCCTGACCCTAACCCTGACACTAAACCTATCCCAAACCTAACGCTGACCCTGACATGAACCTTGCCCCCAAACCAAAACTTGAACCTGACCCTAAATCTGACCATGACCCTGAACCTGACCCTAAACCTAACCGTCACCCTAACACTGACGCTGTCCCTGACTCTGACCGTAACGCTAACCCTGACCCTACTGTGAGCCTGACCCTCAACCTAACCATGAAACTAACCCTAACCCTGACACCTACCCTAAGCCATCCGCTAACCCTGACGCCAACGACGTCTAACCCTAACCCTGACCCTAAGTATTTCTTAACCCTAACCTAACCCTAACCCTAACCCGGACCCTAAGTATTTCTTAACCCTAACCCTAACACTAACGTAGTCTAATCCCAGCTCTGTTCCCTCCAGCGGGGATAACAGGTGCTCCCAGGCCTCCTAGGGGCAGGTGGGAGGCTGTATGGGTGTCATTGGAGGGGCACTGCATTGAGTGGATTGTGAGCCCTGAGCAGCTTGGGGACCGGCGTCTCAGGGAGCTCTCTGCTGCAGCAGGAAGTTTGGTAAGGAGCCCCCAGGCAGTGGTGACCTCACTTCCCAGATGACAGAGCCCAACGGAATTGGAACCCACGTATCCAGGCACCATAATACAGAGAAAATCGCCCTGCCCAGCTCATTTCTAGGCACAACCTAAAGGAACCAACATGTTCTTCTGCTGTACTGAAGCTAAGAGGAAGCAGGGAGAAGAGAGCTGGCCCGTCAGACACGTCCCCTCCCTGGCAGGTCATATCAGGATTCCCCAACGCCTCAGGCCCTTTGGCTAATAAAATCAATAGGTCACACCAGCGGGCTCAGAGTCAGAGTGGACCACACCTTATGAACTACCAGTGTAGCCCTAGGTCTCCTCCGCATATCTCTTTGTGTGTGTGTGTGTGTGTGTGTGTGTGTGTGTGTGTGCGTGTGTGTGTGGGTGCCTCTGGGTGTCTGTGTGTCTGTGTGTAAAGAGGACCTGGCCATGCCATCATGGGTGGAGATGCCCCAAGCAGGATCAGGCTGATGAGGGGTTAGATGTCTGGTGGGCAAGTCATGTTCACACCCCAATTTAAGGCTGGTTAAGTGGGATCAGGTGTAGGGTCTTCACCGTCTGCCCAGGGTTTATCCTGAGACCCTGAAGGGATGGGTCCATGACCCAGAAGAGGGGCTAACCCTAACAGTAACCACTAACCCTGATCCTGACACTGACTGTGAGCCTGCCCCAAATCCAAACCCAGCCCTGACCCTGACCCTGACCTGTCTGTGATGCTGACCTGAACCCTAAACTTAAACCTAAGCCTGACACTGACCCTGATGTGGACCCTGAACCTAAACCTAACTCTGACATTACCGTAACCATACTCATACCTAACCGTGACACTGACCCTGAGCCTAATCCTAACCCTAATGCTGATCTAACCCTGACCCTAATCCTACCCCTGACCGTGACTGTGAGCCTGACGCTAACCCTTAACCTAAAGGTAACTCTAACCATGACCCTCTACGGACCCTGAACCTAAACCTAACGCTGACCCTGACCCTAACACTAACCCCTACCCTAAACAATACCCTAAGCCTGAGCTTACGCTGTCTATCCCTAACCCTAACCATAACCCTACTTGTAACTCTAATCCTAACACCTATCCCAAACCCTACCACAAATACTTAACTGTGACACTGAAACGAACATTGACCTAAACCAATGCCTGACCCTAAACCTGACCCTGGTCCTGACCTTCACTGACCCTGACTCTGATCCTACCTTAATCCTAACCATGACACTAACACTGACCACTACCTAACCCTGTTCCTGACCTGAATGTGGACTTTCAACCACTACCTGAAACTGCCCCTAAACCTGACACTGTTGCTAAATTCACCCTGACCCTGACCCAGACCATGACCATAAACCTAACCCTGACCCTAACAGTGACCCCGACACTGACTTGAACACTAATCCTGACCCTGACTGTGAGCCTGACCCTAACTCTAACCCTATATGTAACCCTGACCCTGACATTAACATGGGCCCTGACCCGAAACCTATCGCTGAACCTAACCCTAAAACTAACCCCTAACATTATCCCTGACACTGACCCTAACCCATTCTAACCCTAACCCTCAACCTACCTCTAACCCTACCCCTAACCCCACTTTAACAATTAACCTGACCCTCTCCCTGACCGTGATCATAACTCTAACTCTGAACTTTGCCTATGTCAGAACTTACCCTTAAACCTCACCCTGGCCTTGACCTTAAGACTGACCCTAACATTGTCTGTAAACCCAACTCTGACCCAATCAGTGATTCTGAACAGAATCATAACCCTAAATCTAACCCTGATCCTCAACCTACTCACAAAACAGAACCTAAACATAAAGCTGACCGAACCCTAACCCTGACACTAAACCTGTCCCAAACCTAACCCTGATCCTGACATGAACCTTGTCCCCAATCCAAATCTTGAACCTGACCTTAAATCTGACCATGACCCTGAACCTGACCCTAAACCTAACCGTCACCCTAACACTGACCCTGACCCTGACTCTGAGCGTAATGCTAACCCTGACCCTACTGTGAGCCTGACCCTAAACCTAACCATGAACCTAACCCTAACCCTGACACCTACCCTAAGCCTTACGCTAACCCTGGCCCCAACGACGTCTAACCCTAACCCTCTGCCTGTCCTCCGTCCACTTGTGATCTCTCTCTGTCAAATAAATAATAAATAAAATCTTAAAAAAAAGAATGACTCTACTTTTAAATAATAGCTTAAAAGGGGCACCTGGGTGGCTCAGTGGGTTAAGAAGACATGTAGACCAGTGGATTAGAGTAGAGTGCCCAGACATGGACCATCAACTCTATGTGCAAAAAATCTTTGACAAAGCAGAACAAATTACACAGTGGAAAAAGACAGCCTCTTCAATCACTGGTGCTGGAAAAATTGGACAGCTATGTATGGAAGAATGACACTCAACCATTCTCTTATACCATACATAAAGATAAATTCGAAATGGACAAACGTCCTCAACGTGAGGCAGGAATCTATCAAAATCCTAGAGGAGAACATAGGCAGTAACCTCTTGGACACTGGCCACAGCAAATTCTTTCAAGACATGTCCCCAAAGACAAAGGAAACAAAAGCAAAAATGAACTTTTGGGACTTCATCAAGATCAAAAGTTTCTGCACAGCAAAGGAAACCGTCAACAAAATGAAGAGACAACCCACTGAATGGGAGAAGATTTTCACAAATGACATTACAGATAAAGGGCTGATATCCAAGATCTATAAAGAACTCCTCAAACTCAACATGCAAAAAACAGATAATCATGTCAAAAAATGGGCAGAAGACATGAACAGACACTTCCTCAAAGAAGACATACAAATGGCAAACAGATGCATGAGAAAATGTTCATCATCATTAGCCACCAGGGAGATTCAAATCAAAAGCACTTTGGGATACCACCTTACACAGTTAGAAGGGCCAAAATTAACAAGGCAATAAACAACAAGTGTTGGAGAGCATGTGGAGAATGGGGAACCCTCTTACTCTATTGGTGAGAATGCCAGTTGGTGCAGCTACTTTGGGATACAGTGTGGAGACTCCTTAAGAAATTAAAATTAGAGCTACCCTATGACCCTGCAATTGCACTACTGAGTATTTACCCTAAGATACAGATGCAGTGAAAAGAAGGGACATCTGTACCCTAATGTTTATAGCAGCAATGGCCACAGTCATTAAACTTTGGAAAGAACCAAGATGACCTTCAATGGATGAACGGATAAAGAAGATATGATCCATTTTTACAATGGAGTATTATGCTTCCTTCTGAAAGGAAGGATACCCAACTTTTGTATCAACATGGACGGGACTGGAGGAGATAATCCTGAGTGGAATAATTCAAGCAGAGATTGTCAATTTTCATATGGTTTCACTTAATTGTGGAGCATAAAGAATAACACAGAAGACACTGGGTGATCAAGAGGAGAAGTGAGTGGGGGGAAATTGGAGCGGGGGACAAACCATGAGAGACTCTGAGAAACAAACTGAGAGTTTTGAGGGGAGGGGGCAGAGGGTTGGGTAAGCCTGTTAATGGGAGTTATGGAGGGCACATATTGCATAGAGCACTGGGTGTGGTGCATAAACAGTGAATTTTGGAACCCTGAAAAAAATAAATTAAAAATGACAACAACTCCTTTTCCCAACATGTGGTAGGAGTCCCCCAAATGATTGGAAGCAGCCTCCATTAGAGATCAATCCACTGCATGTTGAAGGTCCTCCCACTTCAAAAAGACCAAGAAATATCCAATCCCAAAACAAAGTAAGGGCCAGCTCCAACTCATGGAATACCACCTGCTCTCCCGTAGATAGTGTGCTGTTGCTTTAATAAACCTGCCTTCTGTAGGAAGCTATGGGAGCACAGAAGAAGGCACTAAAATCACACCAATATATTTGATGACTGTGACTATATATAAATTTGTATTTTCTAGATTTTTTATAGTTGGAATCACACAGTATATACTATTCATTGCCTGGCTTTTCTTTTCTCAGCACCATTACTTTGAGAATCTCCAATTGTAAATAGTTCATTTTGATGTTGAATAGTAATCTCTTTAATGAATAGATCATCATTTGTCTTTGCTCTATTGATGGACATTGATGAACATTTCCACTGTTTTCAATTCTTAAAAATAAAGCTGCTATGAAATTTATATACAAGTCCTTGTACCAACATAGGGTTTGTTTCTCTTGGTTAAATGCTAGAAGTAAAATGGCTATTCGTGGAACTGCAACATATTTTGCATTAAAAAAAATTTCCAAACTATTTTCCAAAGTGGTGGTATCATGATATATGCCAACAACAGTTTAGATATTTTGTTGCTTCTCAATCTAGCTCAGACGAAGTACAATTAGCTTTTTATAATTTTAGCCATTCTAATAGATATGTAAGCATGTCTCATTATGATTTTAATTTGTATTTCTTTAATGTCTAAATGTTGAGAAATTTGTCATGTGCTTATAAGCCATCCATATCCTTTTGGTGACATGTCTCTTCAATAATTTTCTTCACATGTAAAATTGGTTACTCTGTTTGGTTATTAGTAAGGTTTTTTATTTTTATTCATTTTTTAATAATCAGAGTTGATGTCCATTATCAGATATATAATTTGCAAATCCCTTCTCCATCTTTACGGTTTCTCAATGGAGCTTTGATAGCTGTGTCTTTCAAGAAATATGCTACTTCTTTCCTGGTACACGGCGATATGACTAGAACATTATCAATGTTGACCTTTGCAAAGAAAATCATGGCTTAAGATATATGTAGTCTGCGGTTGTTGGGAGTGTTCTGTAATATCAAGCATATCTAGTTAGTTGATAATTTTGTTCAAGTCTTACATATCTTACCAATTTGATGACCATTTGTCTATATAATCTAAAAATAAAAGTGTTGCAATTTTTTTCCATTTCTCCTCTAAGGTAGAAGTTATGATTTTTGTTCTTAGTTTTTCCCTATATATCCCCAAGTCTGTTATTAAGTATTAAAAGTCAAGATTTATTATACTCCCTGATGAATTCATCCTTTTACTCTTCTGTAATTTTGACTTGATCTTTATGTCTGATAATGAAATTTTCTTTAAAATCAATTTTCATTATCTTGATATAACCACCAAAGTTATAGTGTGATTAGTGTTAATATAGCATATTTATTCTTTTACTTTATAAAGCACTTCTATATTTAATCCTGAAAAAAAAAAAAAAACAGCGTTTTAGCTCTGGAAGCATCTTTCTAAATTATCTTTTCTCTTTTTTTTAATGAATCAGTAGCAATTTTTGTTAAGGGACCTAAAGGGAAAGTAGGTTTAGAAATTTATTTATTTATTTATTTATTTAGTAAAAGATTTTATTTTGTTTATTGACAGCGAGAGAGAGAGAGAGAGAGAGAGAGAGAGAGAGAGGAAGCGCACAAGTGGTGGTAATCACGTGCAAAGGGAGAGGAAGAAGCAAGTTTCTTGGTGTGCAAGTAGTCCCATGCAGGGATGGATCCCTGTACACTGGAATCATGACCTCAGCCAAATGCAAACATCTGCCTAAACAACTGAGTCATCCAGGCACCCCTAGAAAATTAAAAAAAAAAAAAGACCTTTTAAAAACATTTTGTTTGTTTCTTTTTTTTTTAATATTTTTTTATTTGACAGACAGAGAGACAGGAAGAGGAACTATAAGCAGGGCAGAGGGAAAAGGAGAAGCAGGTTTCCCACTGAGCAGAAAGCCTGATGTGGGGCTCCATCCCAGGACCCTGGGATCATGACCTGAAAGGAAGGGACACTTATGGAGGAAGCCACCCAGACACCTCTTTTCTTTGTTTTTAATATATGGCAGCTGATGCTTCCCAGCCACGAGGAGCATATTACCCATTGATTAAATCTTTGATAACAACCTATTTAAAGAGGTGTGTAAATATATACTTACTCAGATTTATACACTTTGTGTTTTCTTCATAGTTTGGGGCTGGACCCCATGGTCACAACACTGCTTCCAGTCTTTGCCTTCCCATATTTTGATACCAGGTATTTGGTTAGCAAAGCAAATTAATATCAAAATTAATAAGCCCTTGGCACCATATCTCTGGAGCATGGGTTGCTCTTAGCCAATGCCCAGAGCAGTTGACCTCCCCTCGCTAGTGCTATAGCCCCAAGGACTAGTTCCCTGCCACCAGAACTCAGTCTTACATGTTATGCTAAGCAGACAAAACCAAAACAGGAAAGCTCCCACACCT
Organism: Mustela putorius furo; assembly: GCF_011764305.1. Taxonomy (NCBI): domain Eukaryota; kingdom Metazoa; phylum Chordata; class Mammalia; order Carnivora; family Mustelidae; genus Mustela; species Mustela putorius. Next base: position 490,769 of record NW_025421350.1, read on the forward strand.
TTCACTGGCATGCCTCATCTCCCACTCCCTCGACGTCCAGGCAGTACCAGATGCCAGGGAGGGGTCTTGGTCCAACATATGGGAGGGAAGGAAGCAGCCACGAGCAAGTACCTGCCTCTCTGTGCCTTTCTTTCATGAGCAGGTTGTAAGGAAGAGGAAGGGGAAGAGAGGTGAACTTCAAGGGGTGAAGGCCTCAGGTAGGCAGCTGGCTCCTGCCAGTAGGAAAGGGACAAAGGAGAAGGCAGTGAGACTTGCAGGGAGGGTGGGGGGTAAGGGTTACAGCTTATGACGGAATCTGGACAGGTGTAATAGGGATACTAGTCATTTGAGTCCACCATTGGCAAACTGGGCTGGGTGTCAGGGCAGATAGGCCTCCCTGGGCAACGGCACATGAGAGAAGGTGGAATTCTTCTCTGAGGAGCAGGTGGAGCTTTGGGTGTTGGGAAAGCATAGACAGTATTGTTCCAGGGCCAAGGACAGGTCCGGGTACTCCTGGTTGGTGGTCAAGGCCACAGTATGATCCAGGTCTTCTACCAGCAGCTTGAAGGTACCACATGCCAGCCACCCCTCATTATTGTGTATAACTCTCTGGTGCACTTATTGGCTTATCCATCAAATGACTCCTTCAGCAGCTTGAAAACCACCTCCACAGGCACTCCGGGATATGCGAGGCTTCCAGAATGAAGATTTTGCACAGGGTCACCCCAAAAGACCAGAAGTCACTCTGTGGTCGATGTAGATCTGGTCAAACATGGCCTTAGGGACCATCCACTTCACAGGCAGTCCACTGTTGGTTGTCTTTTTATAGTAACTGATGTGGTGATATCTCTGGCAAGGCTGAAGTCTGAGATCTTCATCATGTTGTCCTTTGTCACCAGCACTTCCCTGGTGGCCAGGTCTTGGTTTATGTACTTCTTGGAGGCAAGGTACTCCATGCCTCAGGCTACCTGATAGGCACAGGATACCAGGTCCTTGGAGGAGAGTTGCTCTGCTGCATTGTGGCAGATATTGTAACAGTACTCCAGGTCAGGAGGCCTCTGGGCCTGCAGGTACTCCTGTATGTTGTCTTTGGAGGCATGTTCCGTGAGAGTGTACGAAGGACCATCCTGTGTGCAGGACCCAGCAGGTTGATGGTGTCCTTGTGCTGTCCAATCATCTTCATCATCTCCATTTCTGAGATTAGGTTTGACAGGTCTTTCTCTGTTGCATCTGACTTCAACATCTTCCCAGACACTTTAGTCAAATGGTTGGATTTGTCTTTGTCCAGCCCAATGGCCTCCTCCAACACCACCTGCCCAAAGTAGGCCTGTCTTAGGGGTCTGCCTAAACTGCCTACAACCAGCCTGTCTCAAGGCAGTTATGAACTCTAGATTATCCTCAAAAACATTAAACCACAAGCTAAAAGTTCTCTTCACTAGGTCTCTGTTGCAGGTCTAATTTTCTTATCTTTCATCATTTATCTTTTTCCTAATTCTTATTTTCTGTATAGTTTATTTTGCTTCCAGGTGTTTCCCCTGGTTTCTGTATGCTGTTTCATAGGGAAGAATTATCCTGTCATAAAATTATTTCTTGAGCATTCATTACATCTCTCAGTTAAAATGGGTTCTTTTATGGTATTGATTCATTTGGGTTCTCTCAAAATGGGAAGAATTTTCAAAATGGTGTTTTCCTCAAGGTTCAGAGTATGTCTTAGCCTCATCTTTACTCTTTTTGAAATTCTCTTTTCAAATTCTTGTCCCTCTTTTTATCTTTTTAAATTAAAATGTTTTATTTTTACTATTCTTTTATTTGAGTATAGTTGATATTCAGTGTTACATTGGTTTCAGGTTTTCAATATCTCCATACATTATTCTATGATCACTACAAATATAGCCACCATCAGTCACCATATAACACCATTATAATATCATTGACTATATTGTCTACACTGTCCCATATCTCTTTTTAAAATCTCTGATTTTTATGTTTTCTGTTTTTCCAATTTTCGACCATCATTTTACTTGGTTACTTTAATAAAATATGCCTGATTACACACTCTTTGCTGAAAACCATAGCATTTGATTTATAGTAGTCTTCTTCTTCTTCTTTTTTTTTAATTAACATATAATGTATTATGAGCCCCAGGGGTACAGGTCTGTGAATCGCCAGGTTTACACACTTCACAGCACTCACCACAGCACATACCCTCCCCAATGTTCATAACCCCTCCACCCTCTCCCTACCCTCCCCACCCCCCGGCAAATCTCAGTTTGTTTTGTGAGATTAACAGTCTCTTATGGTTTGTCTCCCTCCCGATCCCATCTTGTTTCATTTACTCTTTTCCTGTCCCCCATATTGCACCTCCATTTCCTCATATCAGGGAGATCATATGATAGTGTCTTTCTCTGGTTGACTTATTTTGCTAAGCATAATACCCTCTAGTTCCATCCATGTCATCGCAAATGGCAAGATTTCATTTCTTTTGATGGCTGCATAGTATTCCATCATAGATATATATATATATATATATATATATATATATATATATATATATATATTTCATTTGTTGATGGACATCTAGGTTCTTTCCATAGTTTTGGCTATTGTGGATATTGCTGCTATAAACATTTGGTGCACGTGCCCCTTTGAATCATATAGTAGTCTTCTTTACCTCTATCAGAACCCCAGGAAGCTTTATTTATTGATTTACTCACTTAAACAGATGATCCAACACAACGTTTTTTGATGTTCAAATGTATTATAATGTCTTACCGCTTAACACTATGCTTACTGCTCTCTTCACTGTCTGACTAAATCCTCATCATCACTATGCCATTTAATCAGAAAGAACTTTTGACTCAGAGTTCTCTCCATATCAGGGAATGAAGACTCCAGCCTTCTGTTTGTGCAGGTAAAATAAATGTTGATATTGTCTGTCCTGCACATACTCCATCCTGTTCACCAGAATATTCACCATCAAAATATATACAAATAAAAAACCATACCTCACCACTTCTATTACCACCCAGCATGCTAAAAAACACCATCATATGTTCCTGAATTAGTGACTTGATTGATAACCCCACTTCCACACATACTGCACTCCTTTTTCTCCCTGCAAATTTATTTTGGTACAGCAACTTAACCCTAAAAAATCAAGTCAGATGATTTTATTCTGCTGTTGAAAGTCTTTTGGTATCTTCCCCTTTCATATTAAATAAAAACTGAAGGCGTTTCAATGTACTAAAAGGTCATGCATCAATAGGTCTTCCTCTCTCTACCAGTATGAACTCCTCATTGGCCTCCTTGTTTTTCCTCAAAAGTAACAGACCAGCTGTTCACACAAAGTCTATATACTTACTTGCTCTGCCTAGAGCAATCTTTTCCTTTAATATGTGTGTATAACACCCTCCTTCACTTCCTGCGTCTTTGTGCAAATAACATCTCATAAATGAGATATAACCACCCAACACAAAATAAAATTAACTTTAACTTTCCTCCCAGCATTCTCCAATGGCTTTTACCTTTTTCTTGTATTTCTTTGTAACACTTATCACCATCAACCATCAATCATTATTCTATTACTGGTTTATTTTCTTATTGGAGACAGAGAGAGAGAGAATTGGGAGGGGGTGCAGAGGAAGAAGAAAACACCCCACTGCCTAGAAAGGCTGCTGGGGAGTTACACCTCAGGACCCTGAGATCATGACCCAAGCCAAAGGCAGTCACTCAATGGACTGAGCCACCGAGGTGCCCCTCTATTATTGGTTTATTTAACTATTATATTTTAAAGAATGTAAGCTCTTTGTGGTCAGGTATTTTATATGTTTTATTAATTGAAGTATTCTCAGAAAGGTAGCTGGCAGATTGTAAGGGCTCACTAAACTGTATTTTGTTTTTATTATTGGGCTCCTTTATGGGCTTTACCTCTTACGCTAGAAGTCTATCCTTCAGATGTAAGCAATAAGAATAGAGCTCTGCTGCCTGTTAAAATGAGTAAAAAGCCTGTATTAAGTGGATATATTAAAAGCTAAATGAATGGCTTAATAGTTGTATATATAGGGGAAAGGGAACATATTTTCCACGGTTTAGAAGTGGAGTTCTTTTATAGAGTTCTTGTACAAGCTGACACTATGAACGATAATGGGCAGTTGTACATTCCAATTATACAAACACTTTGGTAATTTATATCCTTTTTTTGTAATTCATGACTGGATAATTTAATTCCTTAGGAGCATTAGAGCATTTCAACTTTTCCTGTTCAATAAACTTATTGGGGTTGCTACCTTTTTTATTCAAATGGAGAAATAGTCATGATTTAATCTAAATAAAAAGTGTTATTGATTGTGTTGTTTTCTAGGAATGAGTCGCACATGCTAGTTTAAAAGTTTTGTTAAATTCCCAAGTCTGTCACCGATAAAAGCCTTTTGTAGATTAGTCACTTGATCAAAACAGAAAAGTTATGTAACACTCAATTGTTATACTATCTTTGTTTCCATCTTGCATTGTAATAAAACCCATCTTAACTCTATTTAAGACAAGTCATCGCCAGATGGCTTTCTGGCATTGATTGCATGATATGAAATCTAGTATAACTAAAAGTTTTTGGTTTTTTAGTAGCATATAAATCAATTTAGAAAAATATATGTATTTGAATATAAGGTAAAGTTTTAAATTATTTGGCAATAGTAAACTAAACTTTTTTTTTTGTAAATTTTTATTTTCTAAAATTTCATTGAGCTCTTTTGCAATAAGAAACAAGTTACAAAAAATTAAGGTTTATTTACCCCAATTCAAAATTATTAGGAATATAATCATAGATGTTGAAGTATTTAAAATATTGAACTCAAAACATTTTATTAGGTAAATTTGTGAATGCTGAGCATTCACTGTTAAAATATACTAATACTATTGATAGACTGGTAGAAGCCAAAAATCAAATAATTATTAAATATTTATATCCATATCTTTTCATGGCGTGGTAATTCATTTCTCTAGCATTAAATAATATTCCATTGTTTGCATGTACTACACTTTATTTGACCTTTCACCTATGGAAGGATATCTTGGTTGCTTCCAAGCTTTTTTTGTCAGTAATGAATAAAACTACTATAGACATCTTTGTGGGTATAGATTTCATCTTCTTTGGATAAATACCAAGAACTGCTACTGCTGAATCATCTGGCAAGAATATGTATAGTTTTGTAAGAAACTGCCAAGTAGTTTTCCGTTCTTTATTCTCAATAGACTTGGAAGAACATTCCTGTTGCTCCACATCCTCACCAACATTTCATGTTCTGTTGTCAGTGTTCTGGATTCTGGGTATGTACTGGTGTCTCTTTTCTGTTTTAATTTGCATTTTCCTGATGACATATATGATGCGAAGCATCTTTTTATATGCTTATTTGCCATCTGTAATATTTTCTTTGTGAGGTATCTGCTAAGGTCTTTGGCTCATTTTTAATCAGGTTTTTTCCCCCATTGTTGAGTTTTAAGGGGTCTTTGTGTATTTTTGATTAACAGTCCATTGCCAGATGTGTATTTTGCAAATTTTTTCTCATAGTCTGTGCTTTGCCTTTTCATTCTCTTGGCATTGTGTTTCACAGAGTAGACATTTTTAAATTCAGTGCTTGTGCTTTTGTAGCTAAAGTTATTTCCAAAACCAAGGTCATTTAAATTTTCTTCTATATTACCTTCTACATGTTTCATGTTTAGGTTTATAATCCAATCTGAGTTAATTTTTGTGAAGTGTATATGATATCTTCCTGGATTTATTTTATTTTATTATTTTATTTTTATTTTATATTTTTACATTTAGCTTCACCATTACTCCAGAACCATATGTTTAAAAGATTGTATTTTGCTCTCTTGTATTGCTTTTGCTTTTATATTAAATATAAAAAATATAATTGATAATATATATTCTGTTCCTTTAATCTAGTCTTTCTGTGGTATTATATTATAATATCTTTCTTACAATTATCGTTATGGTAAACTTTTTTTAAAAGATTTTATTTATTTATTTGACAGAGAGAGAGATCACAAATAGGCAGAGAGACAGACAGAGAGAGAGATGAGGAGAAGCAGGCTCCCTGCTGAGCAGAGAGCCCTATGCGGGACATGATCCCAGGACACTGGGATCATGACCTGAGCTGAAGGTAGAGGCTTAACCCACTGAGCAACCCAGGCGCCCCATTGTTATGGTAAACTTTGAAGGCAGTCCTCAGTCTTTGTTCTCCTTCAACACTATGTTGACTATTGTGAGTCTTTGCCTCTCCATATAAACTTTAAAATAAGTTTGTTAATATTAAAAAAAAGAACTTGCTGGAATGCATACATGGCAATTCACATTGTTTTTATTAAATGGATTATAAATTTCTTTTTGGAAAAAAAGTATCTAGCTATAATCCCAAACACTCAAAATCGAGTTGCTGTACTGCCCCAAATCATACAGGTATGTCATTCCTCTTTTTCTTATATTTTACATAGGTAAAAATACACTGACACATACCAAAGTAATTGACTCATAGGAGTTTTGGTTCCTAAAGGATGCTGGTTCTAGGGATTATATTTATGGGTGGGCTCTCTCTCTGTTGCTGAGGTGTCAGAGGGACTTCTGAGGTAGCACTTGCCATGCTCTGCTGACATTGCCATGACAAGGTGATCTTGGGGGCCAGGGAGATGTTCTGAGAACATGGTGTTGTGTGCAGTCTCCTGGACCCTCTCATTTTCCTTCCTTTGCTCAAGAGCCAGTGACATCAGAGCACAAGACCAGGGGCCTGTGTTGCCTTCACCCATCCCCAGCACCAGGCAGGCCCTCAAGAATCATGTAGGTGGGCTGTGGGAATGACCTATTCGACTGCCAAGTGCGTTTTGGCATCTCAGGGGGAGCAGTGGAAGAGCATCTCAGGATTTTGAGGTGCCATGATGGAATGCCTGGAAGAAAAGGCAGACTCTCTTTTGAAGGCTTTCAGTGAAGACCTCTTTCTGTGTGGGGCCCATGGTATAACTTCCCTCTCTTGTGGTCCTTGGTCAAAGAGAAATGGGCTTTCCCAGCAGGTTGAGTTGCTTAGAGACTTTGTGCTGTGTAGGGAAGGACAACTTGGGGAGGTTTGAGAGGGGCTGCTTCATGACAGGGGCCTGCTTTTATGCACAAAGCATGGTCCCCTTAGAGCAGGTTCGCTGATGCCCCAGAGTTCCCCAAAGTGTGACTAGGCCTGAGCTGCAAGAGTTCACACACCTGAGTGGCAGGTAGCATCTTGGTGGAGGAGCACCAAACTGAGGTCCAGAGCATGTGTCCTCATTGATTAAGAACTGACTACAGAGCTAGAGAAACTTACTGTCAAGAAGTCTGAGGGGGATACAGTTACAGTAAAGAGCAGCAAAATACTTACTGAAGATTTTGAAAGGGAGCTTTGGGGTGCGTGGATGGCTCAGTTGGTTAAATGTCTGCCAGAGATCAAACCCTGTGGTGGGGGGTGGGGAGTCCCTGCTAAGTGGGGAGTCTGCTTCTCCCTCTCCTTTTTCCCTCTGCCACTCTTCCTGTCTGTGCTCACTTTCTCTCTGTCTCTCTGTGTCAAATAAATTTTATAAATCTTTTAAAAAAACAAAAAATACAAGAAAGATTTGAAACTTAAATTCACTAGTTGTAACATGTAATAGGAACCCTGTAAACAGTAATAATCACTGCTGAGAACAAAATTGATTTTTTTTAAGATTTTATTTATTTGGCAGAGAGAGATCCCAAGTAGGCAGAAAGGCAAGCAGAGAGAGAGGAGGAAGCAGGCTCCCCACCGAGCAGTGAGCCCAATGCAGGACTCGATCCCAGGACCCTGAGATCATGACCTGAGCTGAAGGCAGTGGCTTAACCCACTGAGCCACCCAGGTGCCCCACAAAATTGATTTTCCAAAGGAATATCCCAGAACACTGACGAAAATTTCAAAGAGATGGAAATGAGAAATGAAAAAGTAGGATCTGAGGTCAGGTCCAAATCTACCTTGCAAGTACCCTGAGGACAAAAGGAGAATATAACAGAAGTTATAACTGAACTAATGCAGCATTTACTTGAGCTGAAAAACAGTCATGCCTTCAGTTCATAAAGCCTTCAAGTCCCAGGGAGAATTAGCTGAACAGACTCAAACCAAAACAGACATAAACCTATTTGACTTTCAGGGACTAAGAAAAAATTGTCAGAGTTCCAAACAGAAACCACCAGTTCCTTCTAGAAAACGAGACAGAGTATCATTGAATATTGACTTTAAGCTCTATCCCTCAGAGCTGAAAGAACTCTCTTTCTTAGAACTCTTGCTTCCTATCACATATGTAAGCAGATGTCAGATTGATTAACCTTGTGAATTGGTTTAAGTTCTAACTCTACAAACAAAATGATAAAGAATTTGGAGACAATCTAGGGGCATGTAATAATTTGGGAAGTGGTAGACTACCTTAGGTAGAAATAAGACCCACAGATCATAGAAGAAATGAAATGCCACTTTATTTTAAAAATTTGAAAAAGATTTGTATATCAAAAAAGAGTAAAGCTGCATGTGGGCAACAGGCTGTGAAAAGCATCTGTAACATCAGCTGTTCAAGGAGTTCATGTCTCTGACGTGCCTACAAATTGAGAAGAAGACAAACAGTCCGATTGAAAAACAGACCAAATGAGAGGAAGGAGAAGTTCATGGAAAAGGAAACAGAAATGACCCTGGATTTCCTAGTGAGCCAGGGAACACCATTAGTTCTGGACCATGTTGAGACACCTTTATTCACTCACCCTGTAGACAAAAACTAAAAATCATCAGGTAGACAAAAATTTGCATGAAATCATATATAAGAAACTCAGCCCCACTCTTTGATAAATTTTACAGTCTATCTTGTGTGATTGTTAAGTCAATTCAAAACAATCTGTTTAGAGACTCTGTTCCCTACTTGGTTACAAATTTTCAGGGAACCATCACTGTATTCATTGAGAATAAGTTCCTCATTCTTGAAAAATACATTTGAGTGCTGAAAAATAGCAAGAATAGCGGAATAACCACAAACTCCAGGTTCTAGTTTTCCCCCCCGCCCTTAGTTGGAAAGGAAACTTATCACACATGTGAGTCATCTACTTTTATTATCTGGCTTTCTTAGTTTCCGTAAAGTCTGACGTCCTGAATCAGTTTGGATGGTTGTCTCATCCTAACTCAAACTGCATTAAAGATTAAAAAAAATAAAAACAAAAACAAAACAACAACAAAAAAAAAACCCCTTCAATCTCATGAAGAAGCAGCTCATGGCAGGGCTTGCAGAGAATGTGTTTTATTCACACTGTCTCCATGATTTTCTCCCTTTTTCCCTACTCTGCCCTTTCCCTCTGGCCAGTTTGTCTTCCACCCCCTGCTGACTGTGTGATGGCTGCCCGCAGTGGGGGCACTGTTTTCCTTGTTCACATTCAGAGACAACCCAGATATTTCTGTAAAGCCCTTCCCGTTTGTGTGTGTGGGACATCCTAGGTTACTGTCTCTCGTAGAACAGTAACAAGGCACTGACTGTCATGCAGCTGGTTGTGTGAATGGCCCAGGAGGAACATGACTGGCTTCCATGACAGAACCCTTCCCTGTAGTGTGGATGGGGCCAGCTTCCTGTGAGTCACCTGGGCTGCAGTGGAGGAGGCACACAGTGCACTGGGGTTCAGGAAGGGGGGGAGGGAGGAAGGATGCTGGCAGTCAACTCTCCAGACCCAGTACTACCACACCCTGAAGATAGTCCTACCTAGAAATGGTCCCTGCCATTGTACAGACTCAATATGTCTCAGTGAGTTCTAGTAGTTTTTTAGTGCCACTGTAGCAAATGACAAATTCTCAGTGGCTTGAAACAACACAAATTGATTATCTTGCAGTTCTGGAGGTCAGAAGTTCAAAAATCAGTCTCAGTGTGGTAAAATCAGGGTGTTAACAGCCTGTGTTCCTTCTGTAGGCTCTAGAGGAGAATCCACTTTCTTGCCTTGTCCTGCTTCTAAAGCTACCTGCATTCCCTGACTTGTGGCCCTTCATTGCACCACCTTTTATCCCTCTGTTTCCAACTTCACATTGCCTTCTGATTCTGATCCTCCTGTCTCCTTATGGATTCTCATGATTACATTGGGACCACCGAGGTAATCCAGGATAAACTCTCCCCCCTCACACCTTAATTTAATCATGCTTGCTAAATCCCATTTGCCAGGTAAGGTGAAGTACTCAGAGCTTCTTGGGCTCAGGATATGGTCATCTTTGGGGCAGTCGCTATTCAGCTGATCAGTTGCCTCCTGTACTCCCTTTTATGCCTCACACCTCATCTCACCTGTGCCTGCATTGCAAATGAGAAATGCAGCAATTTAAACCATTGAATATTAGATTTTGGAGATAGTTGCGGGAATAAAAGCACATATAATTTTATTTGTGTCCTAAAAGTTTTTGTTTGGAATTTTAAATTTTATCTAATTGTCCCTAGGTAAATTAAATATGATTCAATCAGTTGATCTGAAAAATCTTTCCAAAGAGTATACCGCTGTTGTAAAGGCCCTTCAAAACAGTATTTTGAGTGCTGTTTCCAAATGAAGTTTACACTTTCACCCTTATCACTGTATTAAAGGTCATGTTGGAGGGTTTTGTGTGTGTGTGTGTGTGCATTTTTCCAAAGTGAACTTGCTTCTCTGTCTAAAACTAATACCTCTAACAGTATTTTTCACCAGGGAGGAGAGGAATTAGTGTACCTTCTAGACTAAGTTTTCTTTCCACGTGAAGAGACTGTTAGGAATAATATTCATGGGAGAAGGAAAAGACAGTAGCTCTTACACCCCATATACTATGTTGACAACAGCAGTATAAGCCTGACCAAAACTGTACATCTTGGTGCATCATTGCAGCTGAAACGTGTTCAGTGAAGTATGATTTATTCCTTAGTAATTCATTTTTGTGTGAGATAGAAGTACATCAACAGGAATTAGGGAAAGCAGAGTGGTAATATTAAAATTTCATCAGTGACTGTTTTTTTACCATTTCTATAAGCACATTAATTGATATTAAAACCCATAAAAGTTCATTTGGGAATAAAAAAGAACGTTTGAGGTGGTATTGATTTTTTTAATGATAATTGTATTTATGTGTATGATTACACTTTGTTAACTTTGATTGAGTCCGAACCTCTCCCTGACCCAAATCATAACACGAACTCTGATAATTGCCTATATCAGACACAAACTTAAACCTGACCCTGGCCTTGACCATAACACTGACCCTAACCCTGACTATAAACATAAATCTGACCCAATCCGTGAGCCTGAACAGAATCGAAATCCTAAAGATAACCCTGATCCTGAACCTACTCATAAAAAAGAACCTACAAAAGCTGACCTTACCATAATCATGAACCTGACCCGAACCCTGACACTAAACCTGTCCCAAACATAACCCTGACCCTGACATGAACCTTGCCCCCAAACCAAGACTTGAACCGGACCCTAAATCTGACCATGACCCTGAACCTGACCCTAAAACTAACCGTCACCCTAACACTGACCCTGTCCCTAACTCTGACCGTAACGCTAACACTGACCCTACTGTGAGCCAGACCCTCAACCTAATCATGAAACTAACCCTAACCCTGACCCCTACCCTAAGCCATCCGCTAACCCTGACGCCAACGACGTCTAACCCTAGCCCTGACCCTAAGTATTTCTTAACCCTAACCTAACCCTAACCCTAACCCTAACCCTGACCTTAAGTATTTCTTAACCCTAACCCTAACACTAACGTAGTCTAATCCCAGCTCTGTTCCCTCCAGTGGGGATAACAGCTGCATCCAGGCCTCCAAGTGGCAGGTGGGAGGCTGTATGGGTGTCATTGGAGGGGCACTGCATTGAGTGGATTGTGAGCCCTGAGCAGCTTGGGGACCGGCGGCTCAGGGAGCTCTGGAGCAGCAGAAAGTTTGGTAAGGAGCCCCCAGGCAATGGTGACCTCACTTCCCAGGAGACAGAGCCCAACGGAATTGGAACCCACGTACCCAGGCACCCCAATACAGAAAAAACCGCGTTGCCCAGCTCATTTCTAGGCACATCCTAAAGGAAGCAACATGTTCTTCTGCTGAACTGAAACCAAGAGGAAGCAGGGAGAAGAGAGCTGGCCCGTCAGACACGTCCCCTCCCTGGCAGGTCATATCAGGATTCCCCAACGCCTCAGCCCTTTGGCTAATAAAATCAAAAGGTCACACCAGGGGGCTCAGAGTCAGAGAGGCCCACACCTTATGAACTACCAGTGTAGCCCTAGGTCTCCTCCGCATATCTCTGTGTGTGTGTGTGTGTGTGTGTGTGTGTGTGCTTCTGGGTGTCTGTGTGTCTGTGTGTAAAGAGGACCTGGCCATGCCTTCATGGGTGGAGATGCCCCAAGCAGGATCAGGCTGATGAGGGGTTAGATGTCTGGTGGGCAAGTCATGTTCACACCCCCAGTTTAAGGCTGGTTAAATGGGATCAGGTATAGGGTCTACACCCTTCTGCCCAGGGTTTATCCTGAGACCCTGAAGGGATGGGTCCATGACCCAGAAGAGGGGCTAACCCTAACAGTAACCACTAACCCTAATCCTGACACTGACTGTGAGCCTGCCCCAAACCCAAACCCAGCCCTGACCGTGACCCTGACCCTGACCCTGACCCTGGCTGTGATGCTGACCTGAACCCTAAACCTAAACCTAAGGCTGACACTGACCCTGATGTGGTCCCTGAACCTAAACCTAACTCTGACATTACCGTAACCATGACTCATACCTAACCATGACACTGACCCTGACCCTAATCCTAACCCTGATGCTGACCTAACTCTCACCCTAACCCTAACCCTGACCGTGATTGTGATCCTGACCCTAACAATAAACCTAATGGTAACTCTAACCATGACCCTAAAAAGGAACCTGAACCTAAACCTAACGCTGACCCTGACCCTAACAATAAACCCTAGCCTAAACCAAACCTTAACCCTGACCTTACGCTGTCAATCCTAAACCTAACCATAACCCTATTTCTAACTCTAACCCTAACCCCAATCCCAAACCCTACCGCCAAAACCTAACAGTGACACTGAACCGAACATTGACCCTATACCAAAGCCTGACCCTAAACCTGACCCTGGCCCTGACCTTCACCGGACCCTGACCCTGACCCTAATCCTAACCATGACACTAACACTGACAACTACCTAACCCTGTCCCAGACCCGAATGTGGACTTTAAACCAATACCTGAACCTGACCCTAAACCTGACCCTGGCGCTAACTTCACCCTGAACCTGACGCAGACCATGACCATAAACATAACCCTGACCCTAACAGTGACCCCGACCCTGACCTGAACACTAAACCTTTCCCTGACTGTGAACCTGACCCTAACTCTAACCCTAAATGTAACCCAGACCCTGACACTAACACGGGCCGTACCCCGAATCCTATCGCTGAACCTAACACTAACACTAACCCCTAACCCTACCATGGACCCTGACCCGAACAGGTCTAACCCTAACAGTCAACGTAACGCTAACCCTAACACTAACTCTAAATTTTAACAATAAGCGTGACCCTATACCTGACTATGATCGTAACCCTACCCCTGAACGTTGCCTATACCAGACCGTGACCCTAAACCTGACCCCGGCCCTGACCCTAAACCTAACCATGACCTTAACAATGACCACTATATAAGCCTGTCCCTTACCCGAATCTGGACTTTAAACCAATACCTGATCTTGACCGTAAACCTAACACTGGCCCTAGACTTCACCCTGACCCTGACCCAGGCAAAGAACATAAACCTGAGCTTGACCCTAACAGTGACGCTGACCCTGACCATAACACTAACCCTGACACTGAATGGGAACCTGACCCTAACTCTAAGCCTAAACGTAACCCTGACCCTGACACTAACAAGGGCCCTGACCTGAAACCTAACGCTGAACCTGACCCTAAAACTAACCCCTAACATTATCCCTGACACTGACCCTAACCCGGTCTAACCCTAACCATGAACCTACATCTAACCCTAAACCTAACCCTACTTTAACAATAAACCTGACCCTCTCCCTGACCCTGATCATAACCCTAACTCTGAACATTGCCTATGTCAGACCTTAACATTAAACCTGACCCTGGCCTTGACCTTAACACTGACCCTAACCCTGACTCTGAACCTAAATCAGACCCAATCCGTGAGCCTGAAAAGAATCGGAACCCTAAAGCTAACCTTGATCCTGAACCTACTCATAAAACAGAACCTACAAAAGCTGAACTTACCATAATCATGAACCGAACCCTGACCGTGACCCTAACCCTGTACTAAACATGTCCCAAACCTAACCCTGACCCTGACATGAACCTTGCCCCCAAACCAAAACTTGAACCTGACCCTAAATCTGACCATGACCCTGAACCTGACCCTAAACCTAACCGTCACCCTAACACTGACCCTGACCCTGACTCTGACCGTAACGCTAACCTAACCCTAACCCTAACCCTGAACCTAAGTATTTCTTAACCATAACCCTAACACTAACGTAGTCTAATCCCAGCTCTGTTCCCTCCAGTGGGGATAACAGCTGCACCCAGGCCTCCTAGGGGCAGGTGGGAGGCTATATGGGTGTCATTGGAGGGGCACTGCATTGAGTGGATTGTATACCCAGAGCAGCTTGGGGACCGGCGGGTCAGGGAGCTCTGGTGCAGCAGGAAGTATGGTAAGGAGCCCCCAGGCAGTGGTGACCTCACTTCCCAGATGACAGAGCCCAACGGAATTGGAACCCATGTATCCAGGCAACACAATACAGAGAAAACCCCCCTGCCCAGCTCATTTCTAGGCACATCCTAAAGGAAGCAACATGTTCTTCTGCTGTACTGAAGTCAAGAGGAAGCAGGGAGAAGAGAGCGGGCCCGTCAGACACGTCCCCTCCCTGGCAGGTCATATCAGGATTCCCCAATGCCTCAGGCCCTTTGGCTAATAAAATCAAAAGGTCACACCAGGGGGCTCAGAGTCAGAGAGGCCCACACCTTATGAACTACCAGTGTAGCCCTAGGTCTCCTCCGCATATCTCTTTGTGTGTGTGTGTGTGTGTGTGTGTGTGCCTATGGGTGTGTGTGTGCCTCTGGGTGTCTGTGTGTCTGTGTGTAAAGAGGACCTGGCCATGCCATCATGGGTGGAGATGCCCCAAGCAGGATCAGGCTGATGAGGGGTTATGTGTCTGGTGGGCAAGTCTTGTTCACACTCCATTTTAAGGCTGGTTAAGTGGGATCAGGTATAGGGTCTACACACTTCTGCCCAGGGTTTAACCTCAGACCGTGAAGGGATGGGTCCATGATCCTGAAGACGGGTAACCCTAAAAGTAACCACTAACCCTGATCCTGACACTGACTGTGAGCCTGCCCCAAACCCAAACCCAGCCCTGACCCTGACCCTGACCCTGGCTGTGATGCTGACCTGAAACCTAAACCTAAACCTAAGCCTGACACGGACCCTGATGTGGACCCCGAACCTAAACCAAACTCTGACATTACCGTAACCATGACTCAAACCTAACCAGGACCCTGACCCTGACCCTAATCCTAAACCTGATGCTGACCTAAACCGGACACTAACCCTACCCCTGACCGTGACAGTGTGCTTGACCCTAACCCTAAACCTAATGGTAACTCTAACCATGACACCAATAAGGACCCTGAACCTACACATCATGCTGACCCTGAACTTAACACTAACCCCTAACCTAAACCAAACCCTAACCCTGACCTCCTCTGTCTATCCCTAACGTAACCATAACCCTACTTCTAAATCTAACCCTAACCCCAATCCCAAACCCTACCGACAAAACCTAACTGTGACACTGAACCGAACATTGACCCTATACCAAAGCCTGACCCTCAATCTGACCCTGGCCCTAACCTTTACCTGACCCTGACTCTGACCCTAATCCTAACCTTGACACTAACCCTGACCACTACATAACCCTGTCCCTGACCCAAATGTGAACTTTAAACCAATACCTAAACCTGACCCTAAACCGGACACTGGAGCTAAACTTCACCCTGACCCTGACCCAGACCATGATGATATCCAAACCCTGACCCTTACAGTGACCCCGACAATCAATTGAACACTAAACCTGACCCTGACTGTGAGACTGAACCCTACTCAAACCCTAAATGAAACCCTGACCCGGACACTAACATTGGCCCACCCCCGAATCCTATCTCTGAACCTAACCCTAACACTAACCCCTAGCCCTACCACGGACCCTGACCCTAACAAGTTCTAACCCTAACCGTCAACCTAACGCTAAACGTAAAACTAACCCGAAACTTTAACAATAACCCTGACCCTATACCTGACTAAGATCATAACCCTAACCCTGATCTTTGCCTATACCAGACGCTGATCCTAATCCGGGCCCTGAGCTTGGCCTATACCAGACCGAAACCCTAAACCTGACCATGACACTAACAATGACCACTTTATAACCCTGTCCCTTACCCGAATCTGGACTTTAAACCAATACCTGATATTGAATGTAAACCTGACACTGGCCCTAGACTTCACCCTGACCCTGACCCAGATAAAGTCCATAAACCTAACCCTGACCCTAACAGTGACCCGGACCCTGACCCTAACACTAAACCTGACACTGAATGGGAGCCTGACCCTAACTCTAACCCTAAACGTAACCCTGACCCTGACACTAACACGGGCCCTGACCCGAAACCTAACGCTGAACCTAACCCTGAAAATAACCCCTAACATTATCCGTGACACTGGCCCTAACCCGGTCTAACCCTCACCTTCAACCTACCTCTAACCCTAAGCCTAAACCCACTTAACAATAATCCTGAACCTCTCCCTGACCCAAATCATAACCCGAACTCTGAGCTTTGCTTATATCAGACCCTAAACTTAAACCTGACCCTGGCCTTGACCTTAACACTGACCCTAAGCCTGACTGTAAACCTAAATTTGATCCAATCCGTGAGCCTGAACAGAATCATAATCCTAAAGCTAACCCTGATCCTGAACATACTCATAAAACAGAAACTACAAAAGCTCACCTTACCATAATCATGAAACTGACCCGAACCCTGACACTAAACCTGTCCCAAACCTAACACTGACCCTGACATGAACCTTGCCCCCAAGCCAAAACTTGAACCTGACCCTAAATCTGACCATGACCCTGAACCTAACCCTAAACCTAACCGTCACCCTAACACTGACCTTGTCCCTGACTCTGACCGTAACGCTAACCCTGACCCTGCTGTGAGCCTGTCCCTAAACCTAACCATGAAACTAACCCTAACCCTGAACCCTACCCTAAGACATCCACTAACCCTGATGCCAACGACGTCTAACCCTAACCCTGACCCTATGTATTTCTTAACCCTAACCCTAACCCTAACCCTAACCCTGACCCAAGTATTTCTTAACCCTATCCATAACACTAACGTAGTCTAATCCCAGCTCTGATCCCTCCACCAGGGATAACAGCTGCATCCAGGCCTCCAAGGGGCAGGTGGGAGGCTGTATGGGTGTCATTGGAGGGGCACTGCATTGAGTGGATTGTGAGCCCTGACCAGCTGGGGGGACTGGCGGCTCAGGGAGCTCTGGTGCAGCACGATGTTTGGTAAGGAGCCCCCAGGCAATGGTGACCTCACTTCCCAGGAGACAGAGCCCAACGGAATTGGAAACCACGTATCCAGGCACCCCAATACAGAGAAAAACCCCTTGCCCAGCTCATTTCTAGGCACATCCTAAAGGAAGCAACATGTTCTTCTGCTATACTGAAGCCAAGAGGGAGCAGGGAGAAGAGAGCTGGCCCGTCAGACACGTCCCCTCCCTGGCAGGTCATACCTGGATTCCCCAAAGTCTCAGGCCCTTTATCTAATAAAATCAAAAGGTCACACCAGGGGGCTCAGTGTCAGAGAGGCCCACACCTTATGAACTACCAGTGTAGCCCTAGATCTCCTCCGCATATATCTTGTGTGTGTGTGTGTGTGTGTGTGTGTGTGCCTCTGGGTGTCTGTGTGTCTGTGTGTAAAGAGGACCTCGCCATGGGTGGAGATGCCCCAAGCAGGATCAGGCTGATGAGGGGTTAGATGTCTGGTGGGCAAGTCATGTTCACACCCCAGTTTAAGGCTGGTTAAGTGGGATCAGGTATAGGGTCTACACCCTTCTGCCCAGGGTTTATCCTCAGACCCTGAAGGGATGGGTCCATGTCCCAGAAGAGGGGCTAACCCTAACAGTAACCACTAACCCTGATCCTGACACTGACTGTGAGCCTGCCCCAAACCCAAACCCAGCCCTGACCCTGACCCTGACCCTGACCCTGGCTGTGATGCTGACCGGAACCCTAAACCTAAACCTAAGGCTGACACTGACCCTGATGTGCTCCCTGAACCTAAACCTAACTCTGACATTACCGTAACCATGACTCATACCTAACCATGACACTGACCCTGACCCTAATCCTAACCCTGATGCTGACCTAACTCTCACCCTAACCCTAACCCTGACCGTGATTGTGATCCTGACCCTAACCCTAAACCTAATGGTAACTCTAACCATGACCCTAAAAAGGAACCTGAACCTAAACCTAACGGTGACCCTGACCCTAATAATAACCCCTACCCTAAACCATACCTTAACCCTGACCTTACGCTGTCAATCCTAAACCTAACCATAACCCTATTTCTAACTCTAACCCTAACCCCAATCCCAACCCCTACCACTAAAACCTAACAGTGACACTGAACTGAACATTGACCCTATACCAAAGCCTGACACTCAACCTGAGCCTGGCCCTGACCTTCAGCTGACCCTGACCCTGACCCTAATCCTAACCATGACACTAACCCTGACCACTACCTAACCCTGTCCCTGACCCGAATGTGGACTTTATTTTTTTTTAAAGATTTTATTTATTTATATGACAGAGAGAGACCACAAGTAGGCAGAGAGGCAGGCAGAGAGAGAGAGGAGGAAACAGGCGCCCTGCTGAGCAGAGAGCTCGATGTGGGACTCGATCCCAGGACCCTGAGATCATGACCTGAGCCGAAGGCAGCGGCTTAACACACTGAGCCACCCAGGTGCCCCGAATGTGGACTTTAAACCAATACCTGAACCTGACCGTAAACCTGACCCTGGCGCTAACTTCACCCTGAACCTGACGCAGACCATGACCATAAACATAACCCTGACCCTAACAGTGACCCCGACCCTGACCTGAACACTAAACCTGTCGCTGACTGTGAGCCTGACGCTAACTCTAACCCTAAATGTAACCCAGACCCTGACACTAACACGGGCCGTACCCCGAATCCTATCGCTGAACCTAACCCTTAAACTAACCCCTAACCCTACCACGGACCCTGACCCGAACAGGTCTAACCCTAACAGTCAACGTAATGCTAACCCTAACACTAACTCTAAATTTAACAATAAGCGTGACCCTATACCTGACTATGATCATAACCCTACCCCTGAACGTTGCCTATACCAGACCGTGACCCTAAACCTGACCCTGGCCTTGACCCTAAACCTAACCATGACCTTAACAATGACCACTATATAACCCTGTCCCTGACCCGAATGTGGACTTTAAACCAATACCTGATATTGTCGTAAAACTGACACTTGCCCTAGACTTCACCCTGACCCTGACCCAGGCAAAGAACATAAACCTGAGCCTGACCCTAACAGTGACGCTACACCTGACCATAACACTAAACCTGACACTGAATAGGAACCAGACCCTAACTCTAACCCTAAACGTAACCCTGAGCCTGACACTAACACGGGCCCTGACCTGAAACCTAACGCTGAACCTAACCCTAAAACTAAACCCTAACATTATCCCTGACACTGACCCTAACCCGGTATAACCCTAACCCTGAACCTACGTCTAACTCTAACCTTAACCCTACTTTAACAATAAACCTGACCCTCTCCCTGACCCTGATCATAACCCTAACTCTGAACATTGCCTATGTCAGACCTTAACATTAAACCTGACCCTGGCCTTGACCTTAACACTGACCCTAACCATGACTCTGAACCTAAATCAGACCCAATCCGTGAGCCTGAAAGAATCGGAACCCTAAAGCTAAACCTGATCCTGAACCTACTCATAAAACAGGACCTACAAAAGCTGAACTTACCATAATCATGAACTGAACCCTGACCCTGACCCTAACCCTGTACTAAACCTGTCCGAAACCTAACCTTGACCCTGACATGAACCTTGCCCCCAAACCAAAACTTGAACCTGACCCTATATCTGACCATGACCCTGAACCTGACCCTAAACCTAACCGTCACCCTAACACTGACCCTGACCCTGACTCTGACCCGTAACGCTAACCTAACCCTAACCCTGACCTTAATTATTTCTTAACCCTAACCCTAACACTAACGTAGTCTAATCCCAGCTCTCTTCCCTCCAGCGGGGATAACAGCTGCACCCAGGGCTCCTAGGGGCAGTTGGGAGGCTGTATGTGTGTCATTGGAGGGGCACGGCATTGAGTGGATTGTAAGCCCTGAGCAGCTTGGGGACCGGCGGCTCAGGGAGCTCTGGTGCAGCAGGAAGTATGGTAAGGAGCCCCCAGGCAGTGGTGACCTCACTTCCCATGAGACAGAGCCCAACGGAATTGGAACTCACGTATCCAGGCACACCAATACAGAGAAAACCTCGTTGCCCAGCTCATTTCTAGGCACATCCTAAAGGAAGCAACATGTTCTTCTGCTGTACTGAAGCCAAGAGGAAGCAGGGAGAAGAGAGCTGGCCCGTCAGACACGTCCCCTCACTGGCAGGTCATATCAGGATTCCCCAAAGCCTCAGGCCCTTTGGCTAATAAAATCAAAAGGTCACACCAGGGGGCTCAGAGTCAGAGAGGACCACACCTTATGAACTAACAGTGTAGCCCTAGGTCTCCTCCGCATATCTCTTTGTGTGTGTGTGTGTGTGTTTGTGTGTGTGTGCCTCTGGGTGTCTGTGTGTCTGTGTGTAAAGAGGACCTCGCCATTCCATCATGGGTGGAGATGCCCCAAGCAGGATCAGGCTGATGATGGGTTAGATGTCTGGTGGGCAAGTCATGTTCACACCCCCAGTGTAAGGCTGGTTAAATGGGATCAGGTGTAGGGTCTACACCCTTCTGCCCAGGGTTTATCCTGAGACCCTGAAGGGGTGGATCCATGACCCAGAAGACAGGCTAACACCCAGACAGTAATCACTAACCCTGATCCTGACACTGACTGTGACCCTGCCCCAAACCCAAACCCAGCCCTGACCCTGACCCTGACCCTGGCTGTGATGCTGACCTGAACCCTAAACCTAAACCTAAGGCTGACACTGACCCTGATGTGCTCCCTGAACCTAAACCTAACACTGACATTGCCGTAACCATGACTCAAACCTAACCAGGACCCTTACCCTGACCCTAATCCTAAACCTGATGCTGACCTAAACTAGACACTAACCCTACCCCTGACCGTGACAGTGTGCTTGACCCTAACCCTAAACCTAATGGTAACTCTAACCATGACCCCAATAAGGACCCTGAACCTAAACATCATGCTGACCCTGAACTTAACACTAACCCCTAACCTAAATCACACCCTAACCCTGACCTCCTCTGTCTATCCCTAACGTAAACATAACCCTTCTTCTAACTCTAACCCTAACCCCAATCCCAAACCCTACCGCCAAAACCTAACTGTGACACTGAACCGAACATTGACCCTATACCAAAGCCTGACCCTCAACCTGACCCTGACCCTGACCTTTACCTGACCCTGACTCTGACCCTAATCCTAACCTTGACACTAACCCTGACCACTACATAACCCTGTCCCTGACCCGAATGTGGACTTTAAACCAATACCTGAACCTGACCCTAAACCAGACACTGGCGCTAAACTTCACCCTGACCCTGGCCCAGACCATGACGATACCCTAACCCTGACCCTTACAGTGACCCCGACAATCAATTGAACACTAAACCTGACCCTGACTGTGAGACTGAACCCTACTCAAACTCTAAATGTAACCCTGACCCAGACACTAACATTGGCACACCCCCGAATCCTATCTCTGAACCTAACCCTAACACTAACCCCTAGCCCTACCACGGACCCTGACCCTAACAAGTTCTAACCCTAACCGTCAACCTAACGCTAAACGTAAAACTAACCCTAAACTTTAACAATAACCCTGACCCTATACCTGACTAAGATCATAACCCTAACCCTGATCTTTGCCTATACCAGACGCTGATCCTAATCCGGGCCCTGAGCCTTGCCTATACCAGACCGAAACCCTAATCCTGACCCTGGCCCTGACCCTAAACCTAACCATGACCCTAACAATGACCACCCTAAAAGCCTATCCCTTACCCGAATCTGGACTTTAAACCAATACCTGATATTGAATGTAAACCTGACACTGGCCCTAGACTTCACCCTGACCCTGACCCAGATAAAGTCCATAAACCTAACCCTGACCCTAACAGTGACCCGGACCCTGACCCTAACACTAAACCTGACAATGAATGGGAGCCTGACCCTAACTCTAACCCTAAACGTAACCCTGACCCTGACACTAACACGGGCCCTGACCCGAAACCTAACGCTGAACCTAACCCTAAAACTAACCCCTAACGTTATCCCTGACACTGACCCTAACCCGGTCTAACCCTCACCTTCAACCTACCTCTAACCCTAAGCCTAACCCCACGTAACAATAATCCTGACCCTCTCCCTGACCCAAATCATAACCCGAACTCTGAACATTGCCTATATCAGACCCAAACTTAAACCTGACCCTGGCCTTGACCTTAACACTGACCCTAACCCTGACTGTAAACCTAAATCTGACCCAATCCGTGAGCCTGAACAGAATCGGGATCCTAAAGCTAACCCTGATCCTGAACCTACTCATAAAACAGAACCTACAAAAGCTCACCTTACCATAATCATGAACCTGACCCGAACCCTGACACTAAACCTGTCCCAAACCTAACCGTGACCCTGACAAGAACCTTGCCCCCAAACCAAAACTTGAACCTGACCCTAAATCTGACCATGACCCTGAACCTGACCCTAAACCTATCCGTCACCCTAACACTGACCTGTCCCTGAATCTGACCTTAACGCTAACCCTGACCCTACTGTGAGCCTGACCCTCAAACTAACCATGAAACTAACACTAACCCTGACCCCTACCCTAAGCCATACGCTAACCCTGACGCCAACGACGTCTAACCCTAGCCTTGACACTAAGTATTTCTTAACCCTAACCTAACCATACCCCTAACCCTAACCCTGACCCTAAGTATTTCTTAACCCTAACCCTAACACTAACGTAGTCTAATCCCAGCTCTGTTCCCTCCAGCGGGGATAACAGCTGCATCCAGGCCTCCAAGGGGCAGGTGGGAGGCTGTATGGGTGTCATTGGAGGGGCACTGCATTGAGTGGATTGTGAGCCCTGAGCAGCTTGGGACCGGCGGCTCAGGGAGCTCTGGTGCAGCAGGAAGTTTGGTAAGGAGCCCCCAGGCAATGGTGACCTCACTTCCCAGGAGACAGAGCCCAACGGAATTGGAACCCACGTATCCAGGCATCCCAATACAGAGAATACCCCGTTGCCCAGCTCATTTCTAGGCACATCCTAAAGGAAGCAACATGTTCTTCTGCTGTACTGAAGCCAAGAGGAAGCAGGGAGAAGAGAGCTGGCCCGTCAGACACGTCCCCTCCCTGGCAGGTCATATCAGGATTCCCCAAAGCCTCAGGCCCTTTGGCTAATAAAATCAAAAGGTCACACCAGGGGGCTCAGAGTCAGAGAGGCCCACACCTTATGAACTAACAGTGTAGCCCTAGGTCTCCTCCGCATATCTCTTTGTGTGTGTGTGTGTGTGTGTGTGTGTGTGTGTGTGTGTGTGTGCCTCTGGGTGTCTGTGTGTCTGTGTGTAAAGAGGACCTGGCCATTCCATCATGGGTGGAGATGCCCCAAGCAGGATCAGGCTGATGATGGGTTAGATGTCTGGTGGGCAAGTCATGTTCACACCCCCAGTGTAAGGCTGGTTAAATGGGATCAGGTGTAGGGTCTACACCCTTCTGCCCAGGGTTTATCCTGAGACCCTGAAGGGGTGGATCCATGACCCAGAAGAGGGGCTAACACCCAGACAGTAATCACTAACCCTGATCCTGACACTGACTGTGAGCCCTGCCCCAAACCAAAACCCAGCCCTGACCCTGACCCTGACCCTGGCTGTGATGCTGACCTGAACCCTAAACCTAAACCTAAGGCTGACACTGACCCTGATGTGCTCCCTGAACCTAAACCTAACACTGACATTACCGTAACCATGACTCAAACCTAACCAGGACCCTTACCCTGACCCTAATCCTAAACCTGATGCTGACCTATACCGGACACTAACCCTACCCCAGACCGTGACAGTGTGCTTGACCCTAACCCTAAACCTAATGGTAACTCTAACCATGACCCCAATAAGGACCCTGAACCTAAACATCATGCTGACCCTGAACTTAACACTAACCCCTAACCTAAACACACCCTAACCCTGACCTCCTCTGTCTATCCCTAACGTAAACATAACCCTTCTTCTAACTCTAACCCTAACCCCAATCCCAAACCCTACCGCCAAAACCTAACTGTGACACTGAACCGAACATTGACCCTATACCAAAGCCTGACCCTCAACCTGACCCTGACCCTGACCTTTACCTGACCCTGACTCTGACCCTAATCCTAACCTTGACACTAACCCTGACCACTACATAACCCTGTCCCTGACCCGAATGTGGACTTTAAACCAATACCTGAACCTGACCCTAAACCAGACACTGGCGCTAAACTTCACCCTGACCCTGACCCAGACCATGACGATACCCTAACCCTGACCCTTACAGTGACCCCGACAATCAATTGAACACTAAACCTGACCCTGACTGTGAGACTGAACCCTACTCAAACTCTAAATGTAACCCTGACCCAGACACTAACATTGGCCCACCCCCGAAACCTATCTCTGAACCTAACCCTAACACTAACCCCTAGCCCTACCACGGACCCTGACCCTAACAAGTTCTAACCCTAACCGTCAACCTAACGCTAAACGTAAAACTAACCCGAAACTTTAACAATAACCCTGACCCTATACCTGACTAAGATCATAACGCTGACCCTGATCTTTGCATATACCAGACGCTGATCCTAATCCGGGCCCTGAGCTTTACCTATACCAGACCGAGACCCTAAACCTGACCCTGGCCCTGACCCTAAACCTAACCATGACCCTAACAATGACCACTATAAAAGCCTGTCCCTTACCCGAATCTGGACTTTAAACCAATACCTGATATTGACCGTAAACCTGACACTGGCCCTAGACTTCACCCTGACCCTGACCCAGATAAAGTCCATAAACCTAACCTGACCCTAACAGTGACCCGGACCCTGACCCTAACACTAAACCTGACAATGAATGGGAGCCTGACCCTAACTCTAACCTAAACGTAACCCTGACCCTGACACTAACACGGGCCCTGACCCGAAACCTAACGCTGAACCTAACCCTAAAACTAACCCCTAACGTTATCCCTGACACTGACCCTAACCCGGTCTAACCCTCACCTTCAACCTACCTCTAACCCTAAGCCTAACCCCACGTAACAATAATCCTGACCCTCTCCCTGACCCAAATCATAACCCGAACTCTGAACATTGCCTATATCAGACCCAAACTTAAACCTGACCCTGGCCTTGACCTTAACACTACCCTAACCCTGACTGTAAACCTAAATCTGACCCAATCCGTGAGCCTGAACAGAATCGTAATCCTAAAGATAACCCTGATCCTGAACCTACCTACTCATAAAACAGAACCTACAAAAGCTGACCTAACCATAATCATGAACCTGACCCGAACCCTGACACTAAACCTGTCCCAAACCTAACCCTGACCCTGACAAGAACCTTGCCCCCAAACCAAAACTTGAACCTGACCCTAAATCTGACCATGACCCTGAACCTGACCCTAAAACTAACCGTCACCCTAACACTGAACCTGTCCCTGACACTGGCCGTAACGCTAACCCTGACCCTACTGTGAGCCTGACCCTCAACCTAACCATGAAACTAAACCTAACCTAACCCTGACACCTACCCTAAGCCATACGCTAACCCTGACGCCAACGACGTCTCTAACCCTAGCCCTGACCCTAAGTATTTCTTAACCCTAACCTAACCCTACCCCTAACCCTAACCTGACCCTAAGTATTTCTTAACCCTAACCCTAACACTAACGTAGTCTAATCCCAGCTGTGTTCCCTCTAGCGGGGATAACAGCTGCATCCAGGCCTCCAAGGGGCAGGTGGGAGGCTGTATGGGTGTCATTGGAGGGGCACTGCATTGAGTGGATTGTGAGCCCAGAGCAGCTTGGGGACCGGCAGCTCAGGGAGCTCTGGTGCAGCAGGAAGTTTGGTAAGGAGCCCCCAGGCAATGGTGACCTCACTTCCCAGGAGACAGAGCCCAACGGAATTGGAACCCACGTATCCAGTCACCCCAATTCAGAGAAAACCTCGTTGCCCAGCTCATTTCTAGGCACATCCTAAAGGAAGCAACATGTTCTTCTGCTGTACTGAAGCCAAGAGGAAGCAGGGAGAAGAGAGCTGGCCCGTCAGACACGTCCCCTCAATGGCAGGTCATATCAGGATTCCCCAAAGCCTCAGGCCCTTTGGCTAATAAAATCAAAAGGTCACACCAGGGGGCTCAGAGTCAGAGAGGCCCACACCTTATGAACTACCAGTGTAGCCCTAGGTCTCCTCCGCATATCTCTTTCTGTGTGTGTGTGTGTGTGTGTGTGTGTGTGTGTGTGTGCCTCTGGGTGTCTGTGTGTCTGTGTGTAAAGAGGAGCTGGCCATGCCATCATGGGTGGAGATGCCCCAAGCAGGATCAGGCTGATGAGGGGTTAGATGTCTGGTGGGCAAGTCATGTTCACACCCCAGTTTAAGGCTGGTTAAATGGGATCAGGTGTAGGGTCTACACCCTTCTGCCCAGGGTTCATCCTGAGACCCTGAAGGGATGGATCCATGACCAAGAAGAGGGGCTAACCCTAACAGTAACCACTAACCCTGATCCTGAAGCTGACTGTGAGCCTGCCCCAAACCCAAACCCAGCCCTGACCCTGACCCTGACCCTGGCTGTGATCCTGACCTGAACACTAAACCTAAACCTAAGGCTGACACGGACCCTGATGTGCTCCCTGAACCTAAACCTAACACTGACATTACCGTAACCATGACTCAAACCTAACCAGGACCCTTACCCTGACCCTAATCCTAAACCTGATGCTGACCTATACCGGACACTAACCATACCCCAGACCGTGACAGTGTGCTTGACCCTAACCCTAAACCTAATGGTAACTCTAACCATGACCCCAATAAGGACCCTGAACCTAAACATCATGCTGACCCTGAACTTAACACTAACCCCTAACCTAAATCACACCCTAACCCTGACCTCCTCTGTCTATCCCTAACGTAAACATAACCCTTCTTCTAACTCTAACCCTAACCCCAATCCCAAACCCTACCGCCAAAACCTAACTGTGACACTGAACCGAACATTGACCCTATACCAAAGCCTGACCCTAAACCTGACCCTGACCCTGACCTTTACCTGACCCTGACTCTGACCCTAATCCTAACCTTGACACTAACCCTGACCACTACATAACCCTGTCCCTGACCCGAATGTGGACTTTTAAACCAATACCTGAACCTGACCCTAAACCGGACACTGGCGCTAAACTTCACCCTGACCCTGACCCAGACCATGACGATACCCTAACCCTGACCCTTACAGTGACCCCGACAATCAATTGAACACTAAACCTGACCCTGACTGTGAGACTGAACCCTACTCAAACCCTAAATGTAACCCTGACCCAGACACTAACATTGGCCCACCCCCGAATCCTATCTCTGAACCTAACCCTAACACTAACCCCTAGCCCTACCACGGACCCTGACCCTTAACAAGTTCTAAGCCCTAACCGTCAACCTAACGCTAAACGTAAAACTATCCCTAAACTTTAACAATAACCCTGACCCTTTATACCTGACTAAGATCATAACCCTAACCCTGATCTTTGCCTATACCAGACGCTGATCCTAATCCGGACCCTGAGCTTTGCCTATACCAGACCGAGACACTAAACCTGACCCTGGCCCTGACCCTAAACCTAACCATGACCCTAACAATGACCACTATATAATCCTGTCCCTGACCGGAATGTGGACTTTAAACCAGTACCTGCTCTTGACTGTAAACCTGACACTGGCCCTAGACTTCACCCTGACCCTGACCCAGATAAAGTCCATAAACCTAACCATGACCCTAAGAGTGACCCGGACCCTGACCCTAACACTAATCCTGACACTGAATGGGAGTCTGACCCTAACTCTAAACCTAATCGGAACCCTGACCCTGACACTAACACGGGCCCTGACCCGAAACTTAACGCTGAACCTAACCCTAAAACTAACCCCTAACGTTATCCCTGACACTGACCCTAACCCGGTCTAACCCTCACCTTCAACCTACATCTAACCCTAAGCCTAACCCCACATAACAATAATCCTGACCCTCTCCCTGACCCAAATCAAAACCCCGAACTCTGAACATTGCCTATATCAGACCCAAACTTAAACCTGACCCTGGCCTTGACCTTAACACTGACCGTAACCCTGACTGTAAACCTAAATCTGACCCAAGCCGTGAGCCTGAACAGAATGGTAATCCCAAAGCTAACCCTGATCCTGAACCTACTCATAAAACAGAACCTACAAAAGCTGACCTTATCATATTCATGAACCTGACCTGAACCCTGACACTAAACCTGTCCCAAACCGAACCCTGACCCTGACATGAACCTTGTCCCCAACCCAAAACTTGAACCTGACCCTAAATCTGACCATGACGCTGAACCTGACCCTAAACCTAACCATGACCCTAACAATGACCACTATATAAGCCTGTCCCTTACCCGAATCTGGACTTTAAACCAATACCTGATATTGACCGTAAACCTGACACTGGCCCTAGACTTCACCCTGACCCTGACCCAGATAAAGTCCATAAACCTAACCATGACCCTAACAGTGACCCGGACCCTGACCCTAACACTAACCCTGACACTGAATGTAAGCCTGACCCTAACTGTAACCCTAAACGTAACCCTGACGCTGAAACTAACACGGGCCCTGACCCGAAACCTAACGCTGAACCTAACCCTAAAACTAACACCTAACATTATCCCTGATACTGACCCTAACCCGGTCTAACCCGCACCTTCAACCTACCTCTAACCCTAACCCTAACCCCACTTAACAAAAATCCTGACCCTCTCCCTGACCCAAATCACAACCCGAACTCTGAATTTTGCCTATATCAGACGCTAAACTTAAACCTGACCCTGGCCTTGACCTTAACACTGACCCTAACCCTGACTGTAAACATAAATCTGACCCAATCCGTGAGCCTGAACAGAAGCGCACTCCTAAAGCTAACCCTGATCCTGAACCTACTCATAAAACAGACCTACAAAAGCTGACCTTACAATAATCATGAACCTGACCCTAACACTGACACTAAACCTATCCCAAACATAACCCTGACCCTGACATGAACCTTGCCCCCAAACCAAAACTTCTACCTAATCCTTAATCAGACCATGACCCTAACCTGACCCTAAACCTAACCGTCACCTAACACTTATCCTGTCCCTGACTCTGACCGTAACGCTAAAACTGACCCTACTGTGAGCCTGACCCTAAACCTAACCATGAAACTAAACATAACCCTGACCCCTACCCTAAGCCATCCGCTAACCCTGATGCCATTAACGTCTGACCCTAACCCTGACCCTATGTATTTCTTAACCCTAACCTAACCCTAACCCTAACCCTAACCCTGACCCTAAGTATTTCTTAACCCTAACCCTAACACTAACGTAGTCTAATCCCAGCTCTGTTCCCTCCAGCGGGGATAACAGCTGCACCCAGCCCTCCTAGGGGCAGTTGGGAGGCTGTATGGGTGTCATTGGAGGGGAACTGCATTGACTGGATTGTGAGCCCTGAGCAGCTTGGGGACCGGCGGCTCAGGGAGCTCTGGTGCAGCAGGAAGTTTGGTAAGGAGCCCCCAGGCAGTGGTACCTCACTGCCCAGGAGACAGAGCCCAACGGAATTGGAACCCACGTATCCAGGCACCCCAATACAGAGAAAACCCCCCTGCCCAGCTCATTTCTAGGCACATCCTAAAGGAAGCAACATGTTCTTCTGCTGTACTGAAGCCAAGAGGGAGCATGGGGGAGAAGAGAGCTGGCCCGTCAGACACGTCCCCCCTCCCTGACAGGTCATATCAGGATTCCCCAACGCCTCAGGCCCTTTGGCTAATAAAATCAAAAGGTCACACCAGGGGGCTCAGAGTCAGAGAGGCCCACACCTTATGAACTACCAGTGTAGCCCTAGGTCTCCTCCGCATATCACTTTGTGTGTGTGTGTGTGTGTGTGTGTGTGTGTGCCTCTGTGTGTCTGTGTGTCTGTGTGTAAAGAGGACCTGGCCATGCCATCATGGGTGGAGATGCCCCAAGCAGGATCAGGCTGATGAGGGGTTAGATGTCTGGTGGGCAAGTCATGTTCACATCCCCAGTTTAAGGCTGCTTAAATGGGATCAGGTATAGGGTCTACACCCTTCTGCCCAGGGTTTATCCTCAGACCCTGAATGGATGGGTTCAAAACCCAGAAGAGGGGCTAACCCTAACAGTAACCACTAACCCTGATCCTGACACTGACTGTGAGCCTGCCCCAAACCCAAACCCAGCCCTGACCCTGACCCTGACCCTGTCTGTGATGCTGATCTGAACCCTAAACCTAAACCTAAGCCTGAAACTGACACTGATGTGGACCCTGAACCTAAACCTAACTCTGACATTACCATAACCATACTCATACCTAACCATGACACTGACCCTGACCCTAATCCTAACCCTGACGCTGACCTAAACTTGACCCTACCCCTACCCCTGACCGTGACTGTGAGCCTGACGCTAACCCTAAACCTAAAGGTAACTCAAATCATGAACCTCTACGGACCCTGAACCTAAACCTAATGCTGACCCGACCCTAACACTTACCCCTA
This sequence comes from Mustela putorius furo, assembly GCF_011764305.1. Classification (NCBI taxonomy): domain Eukaryota; kingdom Metazoa; phylum Chordata; class Mammalia; order Carnivora; family Mustelidae; genus Mustela; species Mustela putorius. The sequence goes on from NW_025421350.1 coordinate 522,001, forward strand.
CCCTAAACCAAACCCTAACCTGGACATTACGCTGTCTTCCCTAACCCTAACTATAACCCTACTTGTAACTCTAATCCTAACCCCTATCCCAAACCCTACCACCAATACTTAACTGTGACACTGAAACGAACATTGACCTAAACCAAAGCCTGACCCTAAACCTGACCCTGGCCCTGACCTTCACTGACCCTGACCCTGATCCTACCCTAATCCTAACCATGACACTAACACTGACCACTACATAACCCTGTCCCTGACCCGAATGTGGACTTTAAACCAATACCTGAACCTGACCCTAAACATGACACTGTTGCTAAATTCACCCTGACCCTAAACCCAGACCATGACCATAAACCTAACACTGACCGTAACAGTGACCCCGACACTGACCTGAACACTAATCCTGACCCTGACTGTGAGCCTGACCCTAACTCAAACCCTAAATGTAACCCTGACCCTGACACTAACACGGGCCCTGACCCGAAACCTATCGCTGAACCTAACCCTAAAACTAACCCCTAACATTATCCATGACACTGACCCTAACCCAGTCTAACCCTAACCCTCAACCTACCTCTAACCCTAACCCTAACCCCACTTTAACAATAAACCTGACCTTCTCCCTGACCCTGATCATAACTCTAACTCTGAACTTTGCCTATGTCAGAACTTAACCTTAAACCTCACCCTGGCCTTGACCTTAAGACTGACCCTAACAGTGTCTGTAAACCCAACTCTGACCCAATCCGTGATTCTGAACAGAATCGTAACCTTAAATCTAACCCAGATCCTCAACCTACTCACAAAACAGAACCTAAACATAAAGCTGACCTAACCCTAACCCTGACACTAAACCTGTCCCAAACCGAACCCTGACCCTGACATGAACCTTGTCCCCAATCCAAATCTTGAACCTGACCTTAATCTGAGTAAACCTATGGGATTAAAAAATAAAAAATAAATAAAAGATTTTTTTGAAAGGACTTTTTTTTTAAAGGAATTTAAACAAAAGTCCTTTTTAAGAGACAGTTGGCTGTTTAATCCAAAAGTACAACTCACTGAGAGAATCGCCGCATTATTTATTGGGGTAGAAAGGACCTGGAATGTAGAAAGACCCATTCTGTAGAGGACAAAATAGAATCACTAACAGGCCTCATGCCTTGCACAGCCAGTGGCTAGAATCCCTGCCTCATGAGACCATTTTAAAATCTGTACTCATAATGGAAAGGAACGTGTCATTTCCCTATAATTATATATATGTCATTAATTTTCTGCAAAGCCCAGTAGCACTGGAGCAGAAACTGGGACCTAAGAGTGAGCACCCTGTTTGACAAGCTGGATTAGCCACCTCTTCTTCAGATGCAGGGGGAGCCCTGGCATGCTGACTCCTCCTCCCTTCTTCCTTTCCCCTTTCCTCCCTCCCTCCCTCCCTCTTCCCTTCTCATTTCTCCATCCCTCGTGGTGCCCTTTCCCGATGCCCACTTCATCCCTTTTTTTTCTTACATGCCTGTCTTCTAGAGTTTTTCTTCTCTCCTCCCAATTAGTTCCCTTCGTCTGAATCTCCTCTTTGGTCCCTTTCTCCCTGCTCTCGGCTCCTCCTCCCCTTCCCTGGCCCCTGTTCAGCTCCATCCAGACTGCAGGCAGAGCTGGACTAACATGCTCCCTCACTAGCTCAGCCACCCTCCAGAGAAGTCACTCTTCGGTGGCCACCTTCCTGACCCCCTGGTCCTTTCTCCACTTATTCAGCTATTGCTCTGAAGTCTGAGGAGGACAGAGCGGGGCTGCCGCAGAATCAGGCCAGAGGAGAAACCAAACCATGTGTCCACACTGTCCCCCAGTACTGCTGCTGCTCTGAGAGCTTTCGGAGTCCTCAATAGGGTTAGGATTTTAGGGGCTTCTTCAGAACCGGGAGTGAAAACAGCCATAGGTCAAAAGAAAAGCTATGGCCCCCACACAAAAATAATAATCACAAATGAAAACTAAGTTAGCTCTGAAGTCCCAATGTCAAAGAATTGCCTTGAATCTGTCACTAGAAAGCACCCAAGGCCTCACTCTCTGGGTTCTGGGTGCCCTGGGAATGGCAGGAGTCTCTGACCCCCTTCCCTCTTCATTCACTCCCAAAGAACGTCCTCTGAGGTGGTCTTCAAACTTCCTCTGAGAAACTGTCTCTGGGAACTGTAGGCCCTGGGCTGCTGGGATAAATGAGGGTGATGTCAGGACCTGATGGGAAGCTTTACCAGGAGACTGTGGCTTCTGGATGCAGTCCTCAGGTCCCATGGTCTGGGTGAGATCTAGGTCTTTGAGTGAAGGAGGACAGATGAGATTTCAGATTTTGAGTTGATTCTGGGATGATTAGTGCTTTGGAGGGCATTGGGTGAAGGTATTTTGCACACGGGAAGGACACGAATTTGGGGAGCCAGAGAGTGGACTGTTAAGAGCTGACCTGCATTACCCCCAGAAACCTTGCTGCTGTCCTTATCTCTGGTACCACAGAACGTGACCTTATTTGGAACTAGAGTCCTTACAAATGCAATCACATTACAGTGAGGTCGTTAGAGTGAGCCCTAATCTCCTGTAACTGACCTCCTTATGTAAAGGGAAAATCTGGACAGAGAGACGCCCCTACTGTCAGTGGTGGGCAGTGCATGAACTTCTAGAACCCTGACAGTAGTGGAAAACAGACTCAGGCTGGGCACTAGGTAAATGGGAGCTCTAGTGGAATTTCAGATGAAGATGCTGTGGACCTCGGCTTCCCAGGTCATAGTGACGTTAGGATTTCAAATTCAAGTCAGAGATGAAAGAAACATCTGGACTCGGACCTCAGGTACACACAGTATTCTGAACTGAGGCTAGCACCAGAGACCATTCTAATGAAAGGGCCCCCAAAGGTGGGCTCTCACAGGTGGGCTCTGACTCCGTTTCCTGTATATTCATTCATGAAATCGCTCTGCGGGTCAACACGCAGAACAAAACCATTTAATAAAAGTGACAATGAGGAGAAGAAAGGGAGGCCAGAAGGCATGTGAATGTGGAGAGAGGAAGAGCCAGGGCGGGGCGGAAAAACCGAGAATCCCTCCCTGCGCTCCTTGCTGCCAGGGAGGTCTGAGGGACTAGTTTCCACCTGGGATCCCAAGTCCAGAACAAAAGTGGCGGGGCAACGCCACGAGATGAGGGAAGGGGGTCCTTGGCACCCACGTGTGGGGGTGCCAATCGATGGGGGCTAGTGCGCTCGCTGGCGGGGGGGGCAACTCGCATGGCTCTGTCCCGGGCCCGACCCGTGGGGTCCCGGGTGCGGCGTGTCGTCCGAAGTGGTCCCGCTTCCCCGGGGGGTCGCAGGAGGCTGGGTCCCGACACCCCCGCGAGCTCGCGGCCCCGTGCTCTCTGCTCCAGATGACGGCGAGGCTCGGTTACACTTTACCTGCTCCCAGAGGGTCCTCCGGAGAAGCCATGGGGCGGGGCGGGACAGCGCGGCCTCAGGGGCTGGGCTGGAGCGCGGGAGTGCAGCGGCGGCGAGGCAGGGGCCCCGACAGGGCCTCAGCACAGCACCGTGGCCCTGCGCGCCCCTCCCCCGCCAGCCCCTCCACCTCCTCTCAAACTCTCCAGGGCGACCTCCGCGAGCTCACTTCCCACTTCTGCAATTAGCAAAGCCCCTTCTCCGGGCCGCCCCCGCCCCCTCCCCTCCCCTCCGTCCTGAAGCGCGGGCCCGGGGCACGGGCGCCAGCCAAGCCCCAGGGGCCTGCCAGCGTGGCCAGCGCCAGCGCTCAGCGGCCTCCTAGCCTGGCTCCCCAAGCGGGTATCCGCGTGCTGCCTGGCTGTGAAAAGATCATCAGCCCTAAACCCCGGCTGCACTCTCGGGTCACTTCGCTGGCTTCCTGATTGTGCCCAAAGCCGGGAACCAGCTTCCCAAGCACAGGCCTGGGCTGAGATGCCTGCCCGCGATCTCTTTGAGCAGTATCCTAGTCTCAGGCAGGGTCCGCCATTGCATGATGGCACGCGCAAATCACTTCGACCTGGATGTTTGGGTTTTTTGTTTGTTTTTTGGTTATTGGTTATTACATGACCTCCATGGTAGGTGCTCCACAAAGGGAGTGAAAAGAGGACGCCTGATACATACGCATATGGCCATTCTAGAAAAAGAGCTTGGGGTTCTCTCGGAAGCGCGGCATTGGTCCTTGCACTATGGTTTAATAGAAAAGGGATTATGCAGCAACTTACTTAAATGAGCATAGTTTGAAATCGTTTACGAAGAATAAATATTTAAAACAGTTATATTTTAACTAAATCTATCATCAATCATAAATCTATTACACGAAGGTTACAGGCAATTTAAATGCAATAGCACTGTCTTCAGGGTTTTAAATAATCCGTGTCTGTCTTGGCACATGAGATTGCAAAGATAGGAAATGGTTTGTAAAAGATCATATAATAGCTTTTACTATACGGTATCAGCAATTTATCCTAAAGGAGCTGCCACCAGCTAAAAACTCAGCTTTGAAAAATGCAGAAAAGCAGCAAACGTTTACATACCCTCTTGGTGACCAGAGGCGTGCTTTTGTGCCCCTCATCATGTCTTTCGTGGTTCTGAGGCCCTTGGCGCTCAGTAGTTTAGTGTCTTATTCTCTGCAATAGGCCATTGAAGAAATACCAGGCCCAGAGAAGAAGGTCCTGCTGGGTGTCTGAAGAAAGTACAACCTTTTAGATGAAGCTTTCTGGGGAATTTGTTAGTGGTTTGGTCTGCTTCTGATAGGAAGGGAAATTTTCTTTTTAAAGATTTTATTTATTTATTTGATAGAGATCACAAGTAGGAAGAGAGGCAGGCAGAGAGAGAGGAAGAAACAGGCTCCCTGCTGAGGAGTGAGCCTGATGTGGGGCTCGATCCCAGGACCCTGGAATCATGACCTGAGCCGAAGGCAGAGGCTTTAACTCACTCTGCCACCCAGGTGCCCAAGGGAAATATTTTTTTAAAGCTTTTATTTATTTATTTGACAGACAGAGATCACAAGTAGGCAGAGAGCAGGCAGAGAGAGAAGTGGAAGCAGGCTCCCTGCTGAGCAGAGAGCCAGACATGGGGCTCAATCCCAGGACCCTAGGATCATGACCTGAGCCGAACGCAAAGGCCCAGTGAGCCAAAGACACTGAGCCACTCGGGTGCCCCAGGAAGGGAAATTTTTTTAAGAGTATTTTCTTTGAATCTATTTTGAGGTTTGGTTTGTGGTTCTTTCTGACTTCTCATGAAGATGGAATTTCTTCTGAGGTTGGTTGTCAGGAACCGCATATCAAATAGAGCTATCTTGCTAGCAATAAATAAATAAATAAATAAATAAATAAATGCTCAAGTGTTCCTATAAAGCTATTATGCTTTTCAAAATCCCGAACTATAATTCATGTATCTTGGTCATTCTTTATCAGATCAAACAGGAGAGAGGTGGCAGAAACGCACTTTCAGGTTGATTTTTTTACAAGGAAGATGGACTTATGAACCTACTTTGTTATTCCCTTTCATTCAATTTCCCTGTACCTCCTTTTCTATGAATTGTAACGGTAAACCATCATTATTTTTATTGTTGGCCTCGTGAGAATTAGAGATCAATGCCCAAGTGAAAGCAGAAGGCAGGTTTCTTAAAGCAACAGCACACTATCTAAGGGAGAGCAGGTGGTATTCCATGAGTTGGAGCTGGCCCTTACTTTGTTTTGGGATTGGATATTTCTTGGTCTTTTTGAAGTGGGAGGACCTTCAACATGCAGTGGATTGATCTCTAATGGAGGCTGCTTCCAATCATTTGGGGGACTCCTACCACATGTTGGGAAAAGGACTTGTTGTCATTTTTATTTTTTTCAGGGTTCCAAAATTCACTGTTTATGCACCACACCCAGTGCTCCATGCAATATGTGCCCTCCATAACTCCCATTAACAGGCTTACCCAACCCTCTGGCCCCCCTCCCCTCAAAACTCTCAGTTTGTTTTCTCAGAGTCTCTCATGGTTTGTCCCCCCCTCCAATTTCCCCCCACTCACTTCTCCTCTTGATCACCCAGTGGTCTTCTGTGTTATTCTTTATGCTCCACAATTAAGTGAAACCATATGAAAATTGACAATCTCTGCTTGAATTATTCCACTCAGGATTATCTCCTCCAGTCCCGTCCATGTTGATACAAAAGTTGGGTATCCTTCCTTTCAGAAGGAAGCATAATACTCCATTGTAAAAATGGATCATATCTTCTTTATCCGTTCATCCATTGAAGGTCATCTTGGTTCTTTCCAAAGTTTAATGACTGTGGCCATTGCTGCTATAAACATTAGGGTACAGATGTCCCTTCTTTTCACTGCATCTGTATCTTAGGGGTAAATACTCAGTAGTGCAATTGCAGGGTCATAGGGTAGCTCTAATTTTAATTTCTTAAGGAGTCTCCACACTGTATCCCAAAGTAGCTGCACCAACTGGCATTCTCACCAATAGAGTAAGAGGGTTCCCCATTCTCCACATGCTCTCCAACACTTGTTGTTTATTGCCTTGTTAAATTTTGGCCCTTCTAACTGTGTAAGGTGGTATCCCAAAGTGCTTTTGATTTGAATCTCCCTGGTGGCTAATGATGATGAACATTTTCTCATGCATCTGTTTGCCATTTGTATGTCTTCTTTGGAGAAGTGTCTGTTCATGTCTTCTGCCCATTTTTTGACATGATTATCTGTTTTTGTGTGTGTTGAGTTTGAGGAGTTCTTTATAGATCTTGGATATCAGCCCTTTATCTGTAATGTCATTTGTGAAAATCTTCTCCCATTCCGTGGGTTGTCTCTTCATTTTGTTGACGGTTTCCTTTGCTGTGCAGAAACTTTTGATCTTGATGAAGTCCCAAAAGTTCATTTTTGCTTTTGTTTCCTTTTGTCTTTGGGGACATGTCTTGAAAGAATTTGCTGTGGCCAGTGTCCAAGAGGTTACTGCCTATGTTCTCCTCTAGGATTTTGATAGATTCCTGCCTCACGTTGAGGACGTTTTTCCATTTCAAATTTATCTTTATGTATGGTATAAGAGAATGGTTGAGTGTCATTCTTCCATACATAGCTGTCCAATTTTTCCAGCACCAGTGATTGAAGAGGCTGTCTTTTTCCACTGTGTAATTTGTTCTGCTTTGTCAAAGATTTTTTGCACATAGAGTTGATGGTCCATGTCTGGGCACTCTACTCTAATCCACTGGTCTACATGTCTTCTTAACCCACTGAGCCACCCAGGTGCCCCTTTTTAAGCTATTATTTAAAAGTAGAGTCATTCTTTTTTTTTTAAGATTTTATTTTATTATTTATTTGACAGAGAGAGATCACAAGTGGACGGAGGACAGGCAGAGGGTTAGGGTTAGACGTCGTTGGGGTCAGGGTTAGCGTAAGGCTTAGGGTAGGTGTCAGGGTTAGGGTTAGGTTCATGGTTAGGTTTAGGGTCAGGCTCACAGTAGTGTCAGGGTTAGCATTATGCTCAGAGTCAGGGTCAGGGTCAGTGTTAGGGAGACAGTTAGGTTTAGGGTCAGGTTCAGGGTCATGGTCAGATTTAAGGTCAGGTTCAAGTTTTGGTTTTGGGGCAAGGTTCATGTCAGGGTCAGGGTTAGGTTTGGGACAGGTTTAGTGTCAGGGTTAGGGTTAGGTCAGCTTTATGTTTAGGTTCTGTTTTGTGAGTAGGTTGAGGATCTGGGTTAGATTTAGGGTTACGATTCTGTTCAGAATCACGGATTGGGTCAGAGTTGGGTTTACAGACACTGCTAGGGTCAGTCTTAAGGTCAAGGCCAGGGTGAGGTTTAAGGTTAAGTTCTGACATAGGCAAAGTTCAGAGTTAGAGTTATGATCAGGGTCAGGGAGAAGGTCAGGTTTATTGTTAAAGTGGGGTTAGGGTTAGGGTTAGAGGTAGGTTGAGGGTTAGGGTTAGACTGGGTTAGGGTCAGTGTCAGGGATAATGTTAGGGGTTAGTTTTAGGGTTAGGTTCAGCGATAGGTTTCGGGTCAGGTCCCGTGTTAGTGTCAGGGTCAGTGTTACATTTAGGGTTTGAGTTAGGGTCAGGCTCACAGTCAGGGTCAGGATTAGTGTTCAGGTCAGTGTCGGGGTCACTGTTACGGTCAGTGTTAGGTTTATGGTCATGGTCTGGGTTTAGGGTCAGGGTGAATTTAGCAACAGTGTCATGTTTAGGGTCAGGTTCAGGTATTGGTTTAAAGTCCACATTCGGGTCAAGGGACAGGGTTATGTAGTTGTCAGTGTTAGTGTCATGGTTAGGGTTTAGGGTAGGATCAGGGTCAGGGTCAGTGAAGGTCAGGGCCAGGGGTCAGGTTTAGGGTCAGGCTTTGGTTTAGGTCAATGTTCGTTTCAGTGTCACAGTTAAGTATTGGTGGTAGGGTTTGGGATAGGGGTTAGGATTAGAGTTACAAGTAGGGTTATAGTTAGGGTTAGGGAAGACAGCATAAGGTCCGGGTTAGGGTTTGGTTTAGGGTAGGGGTTAGTGTTAGGGTCGGGTCAGCATTAGGTTTAGGTTCAGGGTCCGTAGAGGTTCATGATTTGAGTTACCTTTAGGTTTAGGGTTAGCGTCAGGCTCACAGTCACGGTCAGGGGGAGGGTTAGGGTCAGGGTTAGGTCAGCGTCAGGGTTAGGATTAGGGTCAGGGTCAGTGTCATGGTTAGGTATGAGTATGGTTATGGTAATGTCAGAGTTAGGTTTAGGTTCAGGGTCCACATCAGTGTCAGTTTCAGGCTTAGGTTTAGGTTTAGGGTTCAGATCAGCATCACAGACAGGGTCCAGGGTCAGGGTCAGGGCTGGGTTTGGGTTTGGGGCAGGCTCACAGTCAGTGTCAGGATCAGGGTTAGTGGTTACTGTTAGGGTTAGCCCCTCTTCTGGGTCATGAACCCATCCATTCAGGGTCTGAGGATAAACCCTGGGCAGAAGGGTGTAGACCCTATACCTGATCCCATTTAACCAGCCTTAAACTGGGGGTGTGAACATGGCTTGCCCACCAGACATCTAGCCCCTCATCAGCCTGACCTGCTTGGGGCATCTCCACCCATGATGGCATGGCCAGGTCCTCTTTACACACAGACACACAGACACACAGAGGCGCGCACACACACACACACACACACACACACAAAGTGATATGCAGAGGAGACCTAGGGCTACACTGGTAGTTCATAAGGTGTGGGCCTCTCTGACTCTGAGCCCCCTGGTGTGACATTTTGATTTTATTAGCCAAAGGGCCTGAGGCGCTGGGGAATCCTGATATGACCTGCCAGGGAGGGGACGTGTCTGAGGGGCCAGCTCTCTTCTCCCTGTTTCCTCTTGGCTTCAGTACAGCAGAAGAACATGTTGCTTCCTTTAGGATGTGCCTAGAAATGACCTGGGCAGGGCGGTTTTCTCTGTATTGGGGTGCCTGGATACGTGGGTTCCAATTCCATTGGGCTCTGTCTCCTGGGAAGTGAGGTCACCATTGCCTTGGGGCTCCTTACCAAACTTCCTGCTGCACCAGAGCTCCCTGAGCCGCTGGTCCCCATGCTGCTCAGGGCTCACAATCCACTCAGTGCAGTACCCCTCCAATGACACCCATACACCCTACCACCTGCCCCTAGGAGGCCTGTTTGCAGCTGTTATTCCCGCTGGAGGGAACAGATGTGGGATTAGACTACGTTAGTGTTAGGGTTAGGGTTAAGAAATACTTTGGGTCAGGGTTAGCGTTAGGGTTAGGTTAGGGTTAAGTAATTCTTAGTGTCAGGGTTAGGGTTAGACGTCCTATGCATCAGGGTTAGCGGATGACTTAGGGTAGGGGTCAGGGTTAGGGTTAGTTTCATGGTTAGGTTTAGGTTCAGGCTCACAGTAGGGTCAGGGTTAGCGTTACGGTCAGAGTCAGGGTCAGGGTCAGTGTTAGGTTGACTGTTAGGTTTAGGGTCAGTTTCAGGGTCATGGTCAGATTTAAGGTCAGGTTCAAGTTTTGGTTTGGGGGCAAGCTTCATGTCAGGTTCAGGGTTAGGTTAGGGGCCGGTTTAGTGTCAGGATTAGGGTTAGGGTCAGGGTTAGGTTCATGATTTTGGTAAGTTCAGCTTTTGTAGGTTCTGTTTTATAAGTTGGTTCAGGATCAGGGTTAGCTTTAGGGTTCTGATTCTGTTCAGGCTCACGGATTGGGTCAGATTTAGCTTTACAGTCAGGATTAGGGTCAGTGTTAAGGTCAAGGCCAGGGTCAGGTTTAAGTTTAGGGTCTGATATAGGCAAAGTTCATAGTTCAGGTTTTGATTTGGGTCAGGGAGAGGGTCAGGATTATTGTTACGGGGGGTTAGGGTTAGGGTTAGAGGTAGGTTGAAGGTGAGGGTTAGACCGGGTTAGGGTCAGTGTCAGGGATAATGTTAGGGGTTAGTTTTAGGGTTAGGTTCAGTGTTAGGTTTCGGGTCAGAGCCCGTGTTAGTGTCAGGGTCAGGGTTACGTTTAGGGTTAGAGTTAGGGTCAGGCTCCCATTCAGTGTCAGGGTTAGTGTTAGGGTCAGGGTCCGGGTCACTGTTATGGTCAGGGTTAGGTTTATGGACTTTATCTGGGCCAGGGTCAGGGTGACGTCTAGGGCCAGTGTCAGGTTTACGGTCAATATCAGGTATTGGTTTAAAGTCCACATTCGGGTAAAGGACAGGCTTTTATAATGGTCATTGTTAGGGTCATGGTTAGGTTTAGGGTCAGGGCCAGGGTCAGGTTTAGGGTCTCGGTCTGCTATAGGCAAAGCTCAGGGCCCGGATTTGGATCTGCGTCTGGTATAGGCAAAGATCATGGTTAGGGGTTATGATATAGTCAGGAATAGGGTCAGGGTTATTGTTAAAGTTTAGGGTTAGTTTACGTTTAGCGTTAGGTTGACGGTTAGGGTTAGAACTTGTTAGGGTCAGAGTCCGTGTGGTAGGGCTAGGGGTTAGTGTTATGGTTAGGTTCAGAGATAGGATTCGGGGGGTGGGCCAATGTTAGTGTCTGGGTCAGGGTTACATTTAGGGTTTGAGTAGGGTTCAGTCTCACAGTCCGGGTCAGGTTTAGTGTTCAATTGATTGTCGGGGTCACTCTAAGGGTCAGGGTTAGGTTATCGTCATGGTCTGGGTCAGGGTCAGGGTGAAGTTTAGCGCCAGTGTCCGGTTTAGGGTCGGGTTCAGGTATTGGTTTAAAGTCCACATTCGGGTCAGGGACAGGGTTATGTAGTGGGACAGGGTTAGTGTCAAGGTTGATTAGGGTCAGAGTCAGGGTCAGGTAAAGGTCAGGGCCAGGGTCAGGTTGAGGGTCAGGCTTTGGTATAGGGTCAATGTTCGGTTCAGTGTCACAGTTAGGTTTTGGCGGTAGGGTTTGGGATTGGGGGGTTAGTGTTAGAGTTAGAAGTAGGGTTATGGTTACGTTAGGGATAGACAGAGGAGGTCAGGGTTAGGGTTAGGTTTAGGTTAGGGGATAGTGTTTAAGTTCAGGGTCAGCATGATGTGTAGGTTCAGGGTCCTTATTAGGGTCATGGTTAGAGTTACCATTAGGTTTAGGGTTAGGGTCAAGCACACTGTCACGGTCAGGGGTAGGGTTAGTGTCCGGTTTAGGTCAGCATCAGGTTTAGGATTAGGGTCAGGGTCAGGGTCCTGGTTAGGTTTGAGACATGGTTACGGTAATGTCAGAGTTTGGTAGGTTCAGGGTCCACATCATGGTCAGTGTCAGGCTTGGTTATAGGTTTAGGGTTCAGGGCAGCATCACAGCCAGGGTCAGGGTCAGGGTCAGGGCTCGGTTTGTGTTTGGGGCAGGCTCACAGTCAGTGTCAGGATCAGGGTTAGTGGTTACTGTTAGGGTTAGCCCCTCTTCTGGGTCATGGACCCATCCCTTCAGGGTCTCAGGGTAAACCCTGGGCAGAAGGGTGTAGACCCTACACCTGATCCCATTTAACTAGCCTTAAACTGGGGGTGTGAACATGACTTGCCGAGCAGACATCTAACCCCTCATCAGCCTGATCCTGCATGGGGCATCTCCACCCATGATGGCATGGCCAGGTCCTATTTACACACAGACACACAGACACCCTGAGGCACACACACACACACACCCACACACACACACACTCACACACAAAGAGATATGCGGGAGGAGACCTAGGGCTACACTGGTAGTATTTAAGGTGTGGGCCTCCCTGACTCGGAGCCCCCTGGTGTGACCTTTTGATTTTATTAGCCAAAGGGCCTGAGGCCTTGGGGGGAAACCTGATATGACCTTCCAGGTTGGGGACGTGTCTGACAGGCCAGCTCTCTTCTCCCTGCTTCCTCTTGGCTTCAGTACACAGCAGAAGAACATGTTGCTTCCTATAGGATGTGCCTAGAAATGACCTGGGCAGGGCGGTTCTCTCTGTATTGGGGTGCCTGCATTCGTGGGGGTTCCAATTCCGTTGGGCTCTGTCATCTGGGGAGTGAGGTCACCACTGCCTGGGGGCTCCTTACCAAACTTCCTGCTGCACCAGAGCTCTCTGAGCCGCCGGTCCCCAAGCTACTCAGGGCTCACAATCCACTCAATGCAGTGCCCCTCCAATGACACCCATACAGCCTCCCACCTGCCCCTAGGAGGCCTGGGTGCAGCTGTTATACCCGCTGGAGGGATCAGAGCTGGGATTAGACTACGTTAGTGTTAGGGTTATGGTTAAGAAATACTTAGGGTCAGGGTTAGGGTTAGGGTTAGGTTAGGGTTAAGAAATACTTAGGGTCAGGGTTAGGGTTAGATATCGTTGGCGTTAGGGTTACTGGATGGCTTAGGGTAGGGGTCAGGGTTAGGGTTAGTTTCCTGGTTAGGTTTAGGGTCAGGCTCACAGTAGGGTCATGGTTAGCGTTACGGTAGAGTCAGGGTCAGGGTCAGTGTTAGGATGACGGTTAGGTTTAGGGTCAGGTTCAGGGTCATGGTCAGATTTAGGATCAGGTTAAAGTTTTGGTTTGGGGGCAAGGTTCATGTCAGGGTCAGGGTTAGGTTTGGGACAATTTTAGTGTCAGGGTTAGGGTCAGGTTCATGATTATGGTAAGGTCAGCTTTTGTAGGTTCTGTTTTATGAGTAGGTTCAGGATCAGGGTTAGCTTTAGGTTTAGGATTCTGTTCAGGCTCACGGATTGGGTCAGATTTAGGTTTATAGTCAGGGTTAGGGTCAGTGTTAATGTCAAGACCAGGGTCAGGTTTAAGTTAGGTTTGATATAGGCTAAGTTCAGAATTCGGGTTAAGATTTCGGTCAGGGAGAGGGTCAGGATTATTGTTAAGTGGGGTTAGGGTTAGGGTTAGAGGTAGCTTGAAGGTGATGTTTAGACCGGATTAGGGTCAGTGTCAGGGATAATGTTAGGGGTTAGTTTTAGGGTTAGGTTCAGCATTAGGTTTCGGGTCAGGGCCCGTATTAGTGTCCGGGTCAGGTTTACATTTAGGGTTAGAGTTAGGGTCAGGCTCCCATTCAGTGTCAGGGTTAATGTTAGGGTCAGGATCCGGGTCACTGTTAGGGTCAGGGTTAGGTTTATGGACTTTATCTGGGTCAGGGTCAGGGTGAAGTCTAGGGCCAGTGTCAGGTTTACGGTCAATATCAGTTATTGGTTTAAAGTCCAGATTCGGGTAAGGGTTAGGCTTATATAGTGGTCATTTTTAGGGTCAAGGTTAGGTATAGGGTCAGGGCCAGGGTCAGGTTTAGGGTCTCGGTCTGGTATAGGCAAACTCAGGGCCCGGATTAGGGTCAGCGTCTGGTAAAGGAAAAGATCAGGGTTAGGGTTATGATCTTAGTCATGTATAGGGTCAGGGTTATTGTTAAAGTTTAGGGTTAGTTTTACGTTTAGCGTTAGGTTGTCGGTTAGGGTTAGAACTTGTTAGGGTCAGGGTCCGTGGTAGGGCTAGGGGTTAGTGTTAGGGTTACGTTCAGAGATAGGATTCAGGGGTGGACCAATGTTAGTGTCTGAGTCAGTGTTATATTTAGGGTTTGAGTAGGGTTCAGTCCACAGTCAGGGTCAGGTTTAGTGTTCAATTGATTGTCGGGGTCACTGAAGGTTCAGGGTTAGGTTATCGTCATGGTCTGGGTCAGGGTCAGGGTGAAGTTTAGCGCCAGTGTCCGGTTTAGGGTCAGGTTCAGGTTTTGGTTTAAAGTCCACATTCGGGTCAGGGATAGGGTTATGTAGTGGTCATGTTAGTGTCAAGGTTAGGATTAGGGTCAGAGTCAGGGTCAGGTAAAGGTCAGGGCCAGGGTCAGGTTGAGGTTCAGGCTTTGGTATAGGGTCAATGTTTGGTTCAGTGTCACAGTTAGGTTTTAGCGGTAGGGTTTGGGATTGTGGTTTGGGTTAGAGTTAGAAGTAGGGTTATGGTTAGGTTAGGGATAGACAGTGGAGGTCAGGGTTAGAGTTTGGTTTAAGTTAGGGGTTAGTGTTAAGTTCAGGGTCAGCATGATGTGTAGGTTCAGTGTCCTTATTAGGGTCATGGTTAGAGTTACCATTAGGTTTAGGGTTAGGGTCAAGCACACTGTCACGGTCAGGGGTAGGGTTAGTTTCCGGTTTTGGTCAGCATCAGGTTTAGGATTAGCGTCAGCGTCAGGGTCCTGTTTAGGTTTGAGTCATGGTTAGGGTAATGTCAGAGTTTGGATTAGGTTCAGGGTCCACATCAGGGTCAGTGTCAGGCTTAGGTTTAGTTTTAGGGTTCATGTCAGGATCACAGCCAGGGTCAGGGTCAGGGTCAGGGCTGGGTTTGGGTTTGGGGCAGGCTGACAGTCAGTGTCAGGATCAGGGTTAGTGGTTACTGTTAGGGTTAGCCCCTCTTCTGGGTCATGGAACCATCCCTTCAGGGTCTCAGGATAAACCCTGGGCAGAAGGGTGTAGACCCTACACCTGATCCCATTTAACTAGCCTTAAACTGGGGGTGTGAACATGACTTGCCAACCAGACATCTAACCCCTCATCAGCCTGATCCTGCTTGGGGCATCTCCACCCATGATGGCATGGCCAGGTACTCTTTACACACAGACACACAGACACCCAGAGGCACACACACACACACACACACACACTCACACAAAGAGATATGCGGAGGAGACCTAGGGCTACACTGGTAGTTCATAATGTGTGGGCCTCTCTGACACTGAGCCCCCTGTTTTGACCTTTTGATTTTATTAGCAAAAGGGCCTGAGGCGTTGGGGAATCCTGATATGACCTGCCATGGAGGGGACGTGTCTGACGGGCCAGCTCTCTTCTCCCTGCTTCCTCTTGGCTTCAGTACAGCAGAAGAACATGTTGCTTCCTGTAGGATGAGCCTAGAATTGAGCTGGGCAGTGGGGTTTTCTCTGTATTGGGTTGCCTGGATACATGGGTTCCAATTCCGTTGGGATCTGTCATGTGGGAAGTGAGGTCACCACTGCCTGGGGGCTCCTTACCAAACTTCCTGCTGCACCAGAGCTCTCTGAGCCGCCGGTCCCCAAGCTACTCAGGGCTCACAATCCACTCAATGCAGTACCCCTCCAATGACACCCATACAGCCTCCCACCTGCCCCTAGGAGGCCTGGGTGCAGCTGTTATCCCCGCTGGAGGGAACAGAGCTGGGATTAGACTACGTTAGTGTTAGGGTTATGGTTAAGAAATACTTAGGGTCAGGGTTAGGGTTAGGGTTAGTGTTAGGTTAGGGTTAAAAAATACTTAGGATCAGGGTTAGGGTTAGACGTCGTTGGCGTTAGGGTTACTGGATGGCTTAGGGTAGGAGTCAGGGTTAGGGTTAGTTTCTTGGTTAGGTTTAGGGTCAGGCTCACAGTAGGGTCAGGGTTAGCATTACGGTCAGAGTCAGGGTCAGGGTCAGTGTTTGGATGACGGTTAGGTTTAGGGTCAGGTTCAGGGTCATGGTCAGATTTAGGGTCAGGTTCAAGTTTTGGTTTGGGGGCAAGGTGCATGTCAGGGTCAGGGTTAGGTTTGGGACATTTTTAGTGTCAGGGTTAGAGTCAGGTTCATGATTATGATAAGGTCAGCTTTTGTAGGTTTTGTTTTATGAGTAGGTTCAGGATCAGGGTTAGCTTTAGGTTTAGGATTCTGTTCAGGCTCACGGATTGGGTCAGATTTAGGTTTATAGTCAGGGTTAGGGTCAGTGTTAATATCAAGACCAGGGTCAGGTTTAAGTTTAGGATTTGATATAGGCTAAGTTCAGAATTCGGGTTATGATTTGGGTCAGGGAGAGGGTCAGGATTATTGTTAAGTGGGGTTAGGGTTAGGGTTAGAGGTAGGTTGAAGGTGATGTTTAGACCGGATTAGGGTCAATGTCAGGGATAATGTTAGGGGTTAGTTTTAGGGTTAGGTTCAGCATTAGGTTTCGGGTCAGGGCCCGTATTAGTGTCCGGGTCAGGTTTACATTTAGGGGGTTAGAGTTAGGGTCAGGCTCCCATTCAGTGTCAGGGTTAATGTTAGGGTCAGGATCCGGGTCACTGTTAGGGTCAGGGTTAGGTTTATGGACTTTATCTGGGTCAGGGTCAGGGTGAAGTCTAGGGCCAGTGTCAGGTTTACGGTCAATATCAGGTATTGGTTTAAAGTCCAGATTCGGGTAAGGGACAGGCTTATATAGTGGTCATTTTTAGGGTCAAGGTTAGGTATAGGGGTCAGGGCCAGGGTCAGGTTTAGGGTCTCGGTCTGGTATAGGCAAAGCTCAGGGCCCGGATTACGGTCAGCATCTGGTAAAGGAAAAGATCAGGGTTAGGGTTATGATCTTAGTCATGTATAGGGTCAGGGGTTATTGTTAAAGTTTAGGGTTAGTTTTACGTTTAGCGTTAGGTTGTCGGGTTAGGGTTAGAACTTGTTAGGGTCAGGGTCCGTGGTAGGGCTAGGGGTTAGTGTTAGGGTTACGTTCAGAGATAGGATTCAGGGTTGGGCCAATGTTAGTGTCTGATTCAGGGTTATATTTAGGGTTTGAGTAGGGTTCAGTCCACAGTCAGGGTCAGGTTTAGTGTTCAATTGATTGTCGGTGTCACTGTAAGGGTTCAGGGTTAGGTTATCGTCATGGTCTGGGTCAGGGTCAGGGTGAAGTTTAGCGCCAGTGTCCGGTTTAGGGTCAGGTTCAAGTATTGGTTTAAAGTCCACATTCGGGACAGGGACAGGGTTATGTAGTGGTCAGGGTTAGTGTCAAGGTTAGGATTAGGGTCAGAGTCAGGGTCAGGTAAAGGTCAGGGCCAGGGTCAGGTTGAGGGGTCAGGCTTTGGTTTAGGGTCAATGTTCGGTTCAGTGTCACAGTTACGTTTTTGGCGGTAGGGTTTGGGATTGGGGTTAGGGTTAGTGTTAGAAGTAGGGTTATGCTTAGAGTTAGGGATAGACAGAGTAAGGTCAGTGTTAGGGTTTGGTTTTAGGTTAGCGGTTTAGTGTTAAGTTCAGGGTCAGCATGATGTGTAGGTTCAGGGTCCTTATTAGGCTCATGGTTAGAGTTACCATTAGGTTTAGGGTTAGGGTCAAGCACACCTTCACTGTCAGGGGTAGGGTTAGTGTCCGGGTTAGGTCAGCGTCAGGTTTAGGATTAGGGTCAGGGTCAGGGTCCTGGTTAGGTTTGAGTCATGGTTACGGTAATGTCAGAGTTTGGTTTACATTCAGGATCGACATCAGGGTCAGTGTCAGCCTTCAGTTTAGGTTTAGGGTTCAGGTCAGCATCACAGCCAGGGTCAGGGTCTGGGTCAGGGTCAGGGCTGGGTTTGGGTTTGGGGCAGGCTCACAGTCAGTGTCATGATCAGGGTTAGTGGTTACTGTTAGGTTTAGCCCCTCTTCTTGGCCATGGACCCATCCCTTCAGGGTCTCAGGATAAACCCTGGCAGAAGGGTGTAGACTCTACACCTGATCCCATTTAACCAGGCTTAAACTGGGAGTGTGAACATGACTTGCCCACCAGACATCTAACCCCTCATCAGCCTGATCCTGCTTGGGGCATCTCCACCCATGATGGAATGGCCAGGTCCTCTTTACACACAGACACACAGACACCCAGAGGCACACACACACCCACAGGCACACACACACACACACACACACACACACACACACACACAAAGAGATATGCAGAGGAGACCTAGGGCTACACTGGTAGTTCATAAGGTGTGGGCCTCTCTGACTCTGAGCCCCCTGGTGTGACCTTTTGATTTTATTAGCCAAAGGGCCTGAGGCGTTGGGGAATCCTGATATGACCTGCTAGGGAGGGGACGTGTCTGACGGGCCAGCACTCTTCTCCCTGCTTCCTCTTGGTTTCAGTACAGCAGAAGAACATGTTGCTTCCTTTAGGATGTGCCTAGAAATGAGCTTCGCAACGCGGTTTTCTCTGTATTGGGGTGCCTGGACACGTGGGTTCCAATTCCGTTGGGCTCTGTCTCCTGGGAAGTGAGGTCACCATTGCCTGGGGGCTCCTTACCAATCTTCCTGCTGCACCAAGCTGCTCAGGGCTCACAATCCACTCAATGCAGTGCCCCTCCAATGACACCCATACAGCCTCCCACCTGCCCCTTGGAGGCCTGGATGCAGCTGTTATCAGCCCTGGATGGAACAGGCTGGGATTAGACTATGTTAGTGTTAGGGTTAGGGTTAAGAAATACTTAGGGTCAGGGTTAGGGTTAGGGGTAGAGTTAAGTTAGGGTTAAGAAATACTTTGGTCAAGGCTAGGGTCAGACGTCGTTGGCGTCAGGGTTAGCGGATGGCTTAGAGTAGGGGTCAGGGTTAGGGTTAGTTTCATGGTTAGGTTGAGGGTCAGGCTCACAGTAGGGTCAGGGTTAGCGTTATGGTCAGTCAGGGACAGGGTCAGTGTTAGGTTGACGGTTAGGTTTAGGGTCAGGTTCAGGGTCATGGTCAGATTTAGGGTCAGGTTCAAGTTTTGGTTTGGGGGCAAGGTTCATGTCAGGGTCAGGGTTAGGTTTGGGACAGGTTTAGTGTCAGGGTTTGGGTCAGGTTCATGATTATGGTAAGGTCAGCTTTTGTAGGTTCTGTTTTATGAGTAGGTTCAGGATCAGGGTTAGCTTTAGGATTACGATTCTGTTCAGGCTCACGGATTGGGTCAGATTTAGGTTTAGAGTCAGGGTTAGGGTCAGCGTTAAGGTCAAGGCCAGGGTCAGGTTTAAGTTTGGGTCTGATATAGGCAATGTTCAGAGTTCGGGTTATGATTTGGGTCAGGGAGAGGGTCAGGATTATTGTTACGTGGGGTTAGGCTTAGGGTTAGAGGTAGGTTGAAGGTGAGGGTTAGACCTGGTCAGGGTCAGTGTCAGGGATAACGTTAGGGGTTAGTTTTAGGGTTAGGTTCAGCGTTAAGTTTCGGGTCAGGGCCCGTGTTAGTGTCAGGGTCAGGGTTCCGATTAGGTTTAGAGTTAGGGTCAGACTCCCATTCAGTGTCAGGATTAGTGTTAGGATCAGGGTCCGGGTCACTCTTAGGGTCATGGTTAGGTTTATGGACTTTATCTGGGTCAGGGTCAGGGTGAAGTTCTAGGGCCAGTGTCAGGTTTACGGTCAATATCAGGTATTGGGTTTAAAGTCCAGATTCGGGTAAGGGGGACAGGCTTATATAGTGATCATTGTAGGGTCATGGTTAGGTTTAGGGTCAGAGCCAGGCTCAGGTTTAGGGTCTTGGTCTGGTATATATGGCAAAGCTCAGGGCCCGGATTAGGATCAGCGTCTGGTATAGGCAAAGATCAGGGTTAGGGTTCTGATCTTA